>NW_022631151.1:1200000-1800000 GCF_010015895.1 Lontra canadensis | reverse complement strand
GTGGGAGTGTGGAGGAGGGCATTAAGGAAGAAAACAATCCATTACTTTTATCAGGAATATTATATTCTAACTGCAAGAGGGTCAGGGAAGAAAGGTTATTAGGTAGAGCTCTGTGCTTCCAAGCCAACAAACCAACAATAAAACAAAACAAACCTTCAGACAAATCTAAGTTCCATAAGGAAATTATTGATAGTGGATGATTCTAAATATCAAAGGAAGACAATTTATACCCTTGCTTTCTTCTAAGAGTTCTGTAGTTTTACTTTCTTTACTTAGGTCTTTGATCCATTTTGAATTAATTTTTGTATAGCATATGAGATGGGGTCCAACTTCATTCTTTTGTGTATGGATATACAATAGTTTCAGTATCATATGTTTAAAAGACTACTCTTTCCCCAGTGAATTCTCTTGGCACCCTTGTCAAAAATCTTTAGAGACAGAAGGTAGATTACTGGTTGTCAGATGCTGGGGAGGAGGAGTTTGGAGGAAAGGGGAGTGGCTGTGAAAGGGTAGGATGTTTCTTGGGGGGTAGCAAAAGTGTTCTAAAATTAGACAGTGATGATGGTTGCACAATTCTGTGAATATAAAAATAGTATGGCTTTAAGAGGTGAATTGTACAGTATGACAATTATCTCAATAAAGCTGTTAACAATTTTACAAAATATTAATCTGTTAAAATCAAAGGAAGGAGGGGAGGTGTGTGGGGAGATGAGCTAATTGGGTTAGGGTTAGGAAGGGACTTGTGATGAGCACTGGGTTTTATATCTAAGTGATGAATCACTAAATTCTGTTCTTGAAACCAATACTACATTATATGCTAACTAACTTGAATTCAAATAAAAAAGAAAAGAAATCAGAGGGAGACTTGATCAGTCTGGAAGTATAGAACCAAGGCAGTTCCAGGGATGAGCTAGCAAGAAGTAATGGGCAATTTCTTAAGGATCTTGTTTTCAGAGTCAACAGTTTTTTAGTATCAACAGATTTTTTTTTTTAAATCTTGTATCATTCAATACAGAATTCAAATTTTCAGGAGAAAAAGTCAAATTGGTCTAGCATGAGCTCCATGCCTACCCAGTGAGAGTAGAGGCAGTGGGTGGGTGCCCTGGTTGTTTGTACTAAACAGACTACATGTAATAATAATAGTAATAGTAATAATAATAATAATAATAATAATAGTGAAACCTAGCATACAGGCTCATTTAGTCTGTCCCAGTCACTATGCTAAGTGCTTTACTTATTTAATCTTTAAAATCACCCTGTTAAGTGACTATTAGTATTATATACCCTTTACATTAGAAATGAGAACAGAGGATCATCAAGGTTAAGAAAATTGCCCAAGGTCACAGCTAGTAAATGAAAGAACTGTGATTCAGACCCTGGCAGTCTTGTTCTAAAGTCCATGCTTTTAATCACTGTGCTACAGAATCTCTCTTTAAAAATGGATTTTTCAAACATTTGTAATTTTTTGTATTCTCTCTCTTATTATCCTGGGGTTAGTGTGTTTACCAAAGGAAAAATGTTATCAGGAGAGGCAAGCAACAGTGAGCTGGCAAGAACAACACAAGACCACCAGAGGAAAAAAAAATTAATTAGTAATTATTAAGCCCATATAGGCATTTTCACATATATCATCCATCCTATTATGTCATCAGTGTGCCCTACAAATCCATTCATCACTCTTCTCTATCTGGTACCCCAGGCATCTACTCTTCAGTCCCTTGGCCTCTGGCTTCTGTTGGGTTCAGTGAATAAGAGATCAGAGCAGGGGAGGAGTGAAATGGCAGGTGATTTACTCCCCTGGCTTCCTCCCATATGGTCACCAAGAACTGGTGGTCTCCACCAACTACAGCTTTCAGCTCTTCTCAGGTAGCCTTCTCCTACCCTCAATGACAGAAATTTCTTTTGGTTTCTATAACTCCTCCTTCTCTTTGATGCTTCAGGCCTAAGAGTGATAATGGTTACCCACCATTGTTAGAAACCCCTGCTGGTTCCCCTTAACTCTGCCCACACCTTGTACATTATCTCTTTATTAAACCTCTCCAATCACTCCTTTTGAGGGTGAATCATAGAAGGACTCTAAATGATAACACAGGAATTCTGTAAGGTCAATAAAATTATATTGGTTTTGATATTGAAGAATTGAATCTTGACCAAGATTCTAATCAGCAAGTGACAGAGCTAGAGATTGAACCAAATTAAGTTTTTAAAACTTTCAAGCATTGGCTCTTCTTTTAGTCAAGGCTCGTTACATAAGCTACAGCCTGTTAGTTATATCCACAGGAAAACTAGAAATCTGACTGAAGAGGGGATGTATTTCAAAATGGATTTAAACGAGCATGACTCATTTCAAAATTCAATCAAATCTCCCTTCAAATGTACTATAGCTATAGCTAAGGGTTTCAGGTGGGGTATGATGGTTAAGAATATGAAATCTGAAGTCACTGTCAGATTCTCCATCTGTTATCACTGTGTGACTTTGGATAAGTTACTTGGATTCTTTTTGCCTCAGTTTCCTCAATAGTAAAATTAGATTAGTAACAGTGCCAGCTTCATAGAATCACGGAAAGGATAAAATGAACTAATATATGTAAAGTCTTTAGAATAGTGTATGACTCATGGTAAGAGGTCAATAAATGTAGCTATTATTATTATTGACTTCAGTGTAGCCACTTCTGTTGCTTCAAAACCTATGGAGCTGATTCTCAAGACAAGAATCCTTCTACTTTCTAGAGATCAGAAACAAAATGAGCAGCTTCTTTCCTGGTTTCTTTATTTAACATGTTAAAAGGAAAGTAACCATTATGATCAACTAGTTGTATCAGTTCTTTGGGCCTTTTGGGGTTCTTACTGTGTTAGGTAGATTATTGTGTTAGGTAGGTAGAGATGGTTCCATGGTAAAGATAGCTTCATCTGACCTCTGTTCATCTCTGTGAATATAGAGCTTCTCTTTATTTTTTATTTTTTAAGTGGGTTCCATGCTGTACATAGAGTCCAACACAGGGCCCAAACTCATGGCCCTGAGATGAAGACCTGAGCTGAAATCAAGAGCCAGAAGCTTAACTGACTGAGCCACCTTGGTGCCCCATAGAGCTTTATTTTTTCATAATTTTTTAAAAAGATGTTATTTATTTATTTGATAGACAGAGATCACAAGTAGGCAGAGAGAGAGAGAGAGGGGAGGAAGCAGTCTCCCCGCTGAGCAGAGAGCCCAATGTGGGGCTCGACCCCAGGACCCTGGGACCATGACCTGAGCTGAAGCCAGAGGCTTAACCCACTGAGCCACCCAGGCACCCCAGAGCTTCTTTTTACACCATGTATTTGTCTGGTTGTATTTTCTTACTTAGTCCCCCTGGTGACCAGAAGCACTTCAATATTTTTTGCCGGGGGAGAATCCCAATGGCTACACTGGAATCAAGCTTTTCCCTTGGTTCAATCAGCACCTGGTTGAGTTGTCACTGGTTTCCGATGACAGAAATTGGAAAAGGTACTAGATAGGGAGTTGTGAAATCTGGGTCCTAACTGAACTGTTTCAATATGTGACTCATGACTTTGGCCAAGTTGGCAACCCTCTTTGACATAAGTATTTCATTTGTCAAAAGAAGAAGTTGGGTCAGTTGATGGATAAAGTCTTTTTCTCTCCTGAAATATCATGGCATTACTGAGGGAATCACAGCAGTTTATTAAAGTGGCTGCCTTCTCTTTGCCTCATTTGAGAGCTCAATGGCAAGGCAGAAAGAGCACGGGCTGAGGCAACAAATAAAAATGGATGCCTAGGGGCGCCTGGGTGGCTCAGTGGGTTAAGCCTTTGCCTTTGGCTCAGGTCATGATCTCAGGGTCCTGGGATTGAGCCCCACATCAAGCTCTCTGCTCAGCGGGGAGCCTGCTTCCCCTCTCTCTCTGCCTGCCTCTCTGCCTACTTGTGATCTCTCTGTCAAATAAATAAATAAAATCTTCAAAAAAAGTGGAAGCCTAGTGTAGCTTTAGCACTTACTCCCTATATGAGCATTGAAAAGTTATTTAATATTGAATAACCTCAATTTCCTCATTTTAAAGATAAGATATACTTCAAAGCATTGTTATAAGATGATTCATGTCAATTTTCTAGTAAACCATATGATAGCTGTACTAAAAGTCAAGCAACTTACCATTTCATTGAGGAGATTAAGAAAGATTGCATAAGGGAATTGCTAGGGCATGGGAATTTGTGATTGTCTTTTCAAACCACAAATCAGGAGATACTATATGAGAAAAGATTTTTTCATATTTGTGTTTATGGGAAAATTCATATGACTACATAAAAATTAGATTCTATTGTGCATTTACAGAATTCTCTGAATTAAAATAATTGAAATTGTATGACATTAAAAGAGAGTACTGAGAAATTTCTGTGCTCATACATGTAAACTAAATGCCATGCATGACATGTACAAATGTGTATACATGACAGGGATTCAGAGATGAATGAGGTCATAAACATTTACCTTGTACTTCATTGATACTGTGGCTCTAACTGACCATTCTGTCAGCTCTGATAACTGCTCTTAGAATGGTTCTACAAGAGTCAATGGCACCACTTACAAAGCTGTTGTGAATCTCTGAAACACAATACAGGATATTCTTTCAGACTCCTTTCAGTCTGCTCTAAATCCCATAAAACTTTGTCCCTTTACATCCCAACTCTTTAATTTTCTCATTCAGATTCCCTTCTTCTTTTTAAAAAAATTCTTAGGTTTATTGAGGTATAGTTTAGCTATGTGAAATTCAGCTCATTTTAGTGTATATAGTTGGATAAGTCTTGACAAATGGTAATCACAATTGTGATGGAGAATATATCCACCACCAGCGGCACGCCCCCCCCCCCCCAATTCTATCATGTTCTTTTGAAGTCAATTTCTATCCTTTCTCCTGCTGGATCCTGGCAAGCATGGATCTATTTTCTATCAACTATTGTTTTTTCTTTTCTAGAATTTCATATATGTGAAATAATAAGTAGTCTTTTGTGTTTGGCTTCTTTAACTTAGCATAATGGTTTTGAGATTCATCCATGTTCTTGAGTACATAAGTGTGTATTATTTCAATGTTGAATATTTTCCCATTGAACGAGTAGGCCATATTTTGCTAATCCTTTCCCCAGTCAATGGACATCTTGATTGCCTCTAGTTCTCCTTCCTCCTGGGGCAGATGGCTTGTGTTTGGGATGAGAGAAGAATCTAGGGAGGTAGGTAGAGTTTCTTGCCAATCCTGCAGTGGCAGCCTGTCACCAACTACATGCCTGCAGTTTAACAAACCTCTCCGTGCCTCTAGTCTCTCTAGTGCACAGCCAGAGGAGCCCTAGGAAAAGAACTTGCAACGGAGTGCAGATTCCTCTCTTGTCTGGGTCTTTCAAGCATTATAAATTAATCACTAGCCCAAAGTAGACCTTTAAGAATTCATTAAAATTTCAGTTCTTTCTTCTTACCTGCTTTTTATTGGCTACTTCTTCCTGTCACGCTCTCCTAGAGATAAAAAGATTTGTGTATCCTGTCTCTTTTTAAAGGGGCTTGCCACTCTGAACTTTGGTTCAGCAGGTTGTTTTGTGACCTCAGAGATCTGAGCAAGAATAGCTGTTGGTTTGTAGATGAGCTGCCTTTTATGGAAGCCAAACTTCTTTGGACTCGGTTTTTTTTTTTTTTAATTTGGTCACTCAGTCTACACTATTTACCTTGGAACAGACCATGCTGCCTTGTAAATCACCGTTATGGTGACTGTAATGCTGGGCAAAAGGCACTTTACACAAAGGTTAAGCCCTGGAAATACTACCGGCTCCCTCCCCTCACACAACATGCCAACTCTGGGAAGGAGGTGAGAAACCTGGAGGAGGTAGGGCTTAATCTGCACCTTGAAAAAAGCAGAGGCTTAACAAGAGGAGATGCTGTGTGAGTACAAATATATGTTCTTTCCAGTTCTTTTCCCTCTTTATGCCTGACGTGAGTCAGTTAACATTGATCCAACCATGTGACAGCCTCCTTAGGGCACTTCCATCTGACTGAGCTACTTTTCTCTCCAAAAGATCATGATCTTTCTCCATTCCATGACTTGGCCTTCATCCAGAAGAACTGGCTGTGTAACAATTCCCATGAGGTAACGTGCTTGTTTCCAAAAGTAAATGTTGCCAGAGAACTGCCCTTTGGCAAAGCCTCAGCTTATATAAATCATAGATTTGTAACCTGCCAAATGTTAGCCTGCTTCAGCAATGAGCTTGAAAAGATGGTATTCCAATACGATTTCCAGTCTATGATTTCTACTAACATAAGAACCTTTTCCACCTTAAATAATTCCTTTTCCTCTCCCAGTTGACCTGATGACTGATGATTCTATAGTTAGAAAGTCTGTTCTGTTGCCTTCTATTGATACAGAGATATGTCTACAAGAACTGACTCTAAGGCCTTATCAAATGATAATATCTCACTGTGAATGAGTATATTTTGACCCTTCCTGAAATTCAGGTGAGAGAAGAGGTACAGGAGAGAACATGTGCTTACTGGTATTCTATTTGGGTGAAGTATGGGCAGGTATCATGGACACAGAATAAGGAAAAAAGAATAGAAACTAGAAGCTAAAGCCATTGAAGATGATCTTCTTAAGTTTGATCATATGCCCAACCAAGATGGCAGTGAATTACTCTGAGGAAGAAATGTCCTAAGTAGACAAATATCTTAACAAGGGAAATAATGATCCACTCTTTACCTTTTTGAGGGTCAAAAGGTTCCTATTTACCCCACTGGTTTAAAAATAACTCAAGAAAAGAACTACATGTGGGACACTGGTCAGATAGATCCCTTCTGCTCTCCACTTCTCAATTTCCCCATCTAAGAAGTGAGAGCATTGTTTGATTAAGGACACTTCCATATTTATTTTCATGTTTTTAACTTGTGGCGATAATATTTCATTTTGGTGATGTAAAAGTTATTATTGTGAATAAATAAGATGAAACAGACATTTTAGGCTATTTTCCTGGCTTTGTGTGAGACAGAAAACCATGTATCAGAGGCATTGATTTGGCGTGTCAGTGACTTTCTTTCATTGATTGTTGATCCTATTCCAAGCAAAATTCATTTTAAAAAATTGAAGCAGTAGTCTTGGAAATGAAATGAAAGTGATTTGTAATCCTTTATGAAAAAGATGGAGTTAATTTTCAGACCTGGTGTCTCGTGCTTATTTTGGCACAGGCTGCAAGGCACTGTGAAGAAAAACTCCTAGCCTGGGTAAGGAAACATCTCATATCTTTTGCATCCAACCTCCTGCCAACAGTAAGAAAAACACTGATGTGATAGAGATACAATCCTGCACTTTTTATAATAATTTTAAATTATGAAGTCTTGGTAAACAGGTGGCAATCTGGATATCAAAAACATACAAAGTATGTATTTCCAGACCCAGCTTGAGGGGGTGGGGTGGAAAGAGGGATGGAAAGAGGAAGGGAGAGAAGGAGGAAGAGAAGAAGAAGAAAAGAGAGACATATCCTATTGACTCTCTTTACTCACATGATTGATATTGGGAATTTATTTGGCACAAAGTTTACTATAAAATCAATATTGAATCTTCCAATTTTGGAGAGCCATCTGTCAAAAGCTTTGCTTGGGACATTACAGACTTTATCCCACTTACTCTTCAAAACAACTAAATGAATTAGTCACTATTATACTCACATGTTAAGTTATCCAAAGTACAAATAGTACAAATACAAAAAAAACCCATGATTTGAAAATTTGATCAGATCAAATCTTGATCTGATTTCAAGGCACTAATCTAGATACTGCTGTGAAAGGTTTTTTACACATATAATTAAAGCCCTCAATAAAGTGACCTTAAAAAATATGATGATTAGGGGCACCTGGGTGGCTCACTGGGTTGGGGCCTCTGCCTTCAGCTCAGGTACTGGTCCCAGGGTCCTGGGATCGAGCCCCGCATCGGGCTCTCTGCTCGGCAGGGAGCCCGCTTCCCCCCCGCCCCCGCCTGCCTCTCTGACTGCTTGTGATCTCTGTCTGTCAAATAAATAAATAATCTTTAAAAAAATATGAAGATCAAGTGGGTGAGCCCCTTAAAAGCAGTGAGTTTCTCTGGCTTGTGACAGAAGTGCAGAGAGATTTGAAGCTTACTGCTCACAGTGATGCTGTGGTAGGGCCTGTGGGAAGGCCTGAAGACAGGAACTGCCAGAAACCTCTGGGAGATTTAGAATAAACCCCCAGCTAACAACCAGGAAATGGGACCTTGGGTCTTACAACTGTAACAAACTGATGTAATATAAACCACATCTGAGCAGAAGTTTCAATGCAATTGTATGGTTCAGATACAGCTAATGGTTCATGCTCTTCCTCTTTGGCACAAAAATGGGAATGCCTGACACAGGGGCTGCTCTTTTAGTCAGGATCCCAGAATCGGACAATACATGGAACTCAGTCAAGCAGAAGTAAGGAAAATGAAGCAGAGTCACAGCAGCCATAGCTGCCCTGTAACCACCAACATCAAATGCAACTCAAAAATTGCACATTTTGTATAAGCTACTGAGTTTGGGGGGCTGTTATGCAGCAAAGCTGAGGACCTGTACAATATACAGTATTTTTTATCCTGATTTTTAAAATTTAATATTTTGATAATGTATTAGTTATCTACTGCCAAATGACAATATCACCACAATCTTCGTGGTTAACTTAAGACAACACATAGTTATCAGTTTCTGTGGATCAGGAATTTGGTCACAACTTAACTGGATCCTCTGTTTCAGAGTCTTGTAAAGTTGCAGTCAAGATGTTGGCTAGCCTGTGGGTTCATCTTAGGCTCATGTGGGGAAGAATGCGCCTTCCAGCTGAAGTGGCCATTGGTAGCATTCACCTCCTTGCAGGCTGCTATGCTGAGGGTCAAAATTTCTCACTGGCCATCTGTTGGAACCATCTTTCACTTCCTTGCCATGTGGTTCTCTCCATAGGGAAATCTCAAAATATGCCAGCTTGCTTCTTCAGAACCAGGAAGGGAGAGAGTGTCTCCCAGCAAGTCTGATGCTACAAACTGTAACATTATCAAAGAAGTGATATCCCCTCACCTATGCTGTATTATTGGATAGATGAAAGTCATAGGTTCTGCCCATACTCAAGGGGAGGGGATTATACAAAGGTGTTAACCTCAGGAGAAAGGAATCAAGGAGGGCTACCTTAGAGTTTGTCCATCATAGACAGAACTTCTTATGTTACTAAATGTTCTTCAAAAATATAATTTTTAATGTTTGCCTAATACCTCATAGAAATAGATAATAATTTAATTCATCATGATGTAATAAACGTTCCATCATGTCCAAACTGGCTTTTAAGGCTTCTTTCATTAAATACTAAATTCTTATATATACAAAGGCATATTTCAAGAATGCTTATTTTTCTATTATTCTGTTGTTGATTCTCAAGCCAAAGCCACTAATTTTAATTATTCTACCTTTAGGATATGTTTTAAAATATATTAAAATTTGCCTTTAACTTAAGGGTTGGGTGATACAGTGATATATTTTGTTTTCCACAATCAATAAATCCATGGAATATCTTTTTTAGAGCACCATCAGGGGAGGGGCAGAGGGAGAGAGAGAGAAGCAGACTCTCTGCCGAGCAGGGAGCCTGATGTGGGACTCAATCCCAGGACCTGAGCTAAAGGCACATGCTTAACCTAGTGAGCCACCCAGGTGCCCTATCCACGGAATATCTTATCCTATTGATCTTAATACACAGCTCTATCTGAAATAATTCAAGAAAAACCAGTAAAGTGATTCTAGGTAGATTTTTGGGGTAATCATCTCAAAGCATATTTACAATTTAATTTTTATGAACCATATTGACATTTTATTAAGTGGAATCACACACGAGTTCTCCAGAGACAGTCTATATAATTGGGGAAAAAAGAGATAGTTCAGAGCAAAAGTTCTTTCAATATTTTGTCCACTGGTGAGCATCTTCACTCTATTTAGGTATTCATGAAATAAGTGAAGCAGAGATAAACATATGCAGGAATGGTAAATACGAGGAAGCCAGGAAGCAGTTATGTAGTAAGCACTGGTATGCAAATTGTTTATGCTCATTTTCATTACATATGCATAAATATATACACCTACATTTAGTTTTAATGATATTATTTGGATATCTTTAAAATACATAAGATTATATACATTTTGAAAATCTAGAAGCAAGAAAGGACAGAGAAATCTTTTGTCTATTTCTAGATTTGCCCATCTGGTTATCTTTATATCTACTAGCTAATGAGCAATATTCTGCCTAAAGGCAAATGTACCATATAACTCAATCCTTCCCTTATGCTAACATATTCAAAAGAATATGCAAATTATGTAACAATAGTAAAGTCATCACAGTTCTCAGGGAAAATAATTTCCATTTCCACCAGGAGGTTTACATAGATAAATGAGCATAATAAATAGAAGTGAGGTCCTTGATGCTTGACCAACTCCTGCCACTTCTAACGCCTTCTCAGTCATAAATTCACAAATTGGAGTGATAAATAGTTTCAAATAGTTTCTTATTATTTGGATGACTTACATTTCACTGTTTATCTAGGGAAAGGTAAATGTCCATACATTTCTACTTCATGCCCTCATTGAACTTCCCTGAACTCTTCTTGTGTACTCAGATTTTGAAACCAAAATATACTTTTAACTTCTGTACAAAAGCAGAGTTTGCATAATCCATGTTCTCTCTACCCTGTGGAAAGGTCTATAAAAAAGACCGTGATGGTAATTAGAGAGGATTTCTGTGGATTCCTTCTGCATAGGTACTGCAGCTGACCTGAATCAGCCAGAGAGGTAGGGCTCAGAGAACGCCATGATGGGGACTCTCTGAACTGACAAGAGTTATGATATTTCTACTCCTTGGCAGCCGGACTGAAGAGTGCTCCTCCTCGAGGGATACTGTACATTTATTTTCAAATATAGAGTTTGAATGGAGGAAGAACCCGATAAAAATAGAGAGATTAACATTTATTGAATAAATGATATGCCAGGCGCTATGTTAATCACTAAACGGTGTTTCATTTAATTATCACAGCAACACTATGAGCTAGGCACTATGATAATTAGAATGCCCATTCAATTTATTTTCCATATGAGAACACGTTGGAGAATAAAATGACAGCTATTAATAATTAAGCTCAGACAACAGGCATAACATGGAACCTTTCTAGGAAAACTGTAAATATGGTCACTCTTTCATAATCCCTATACTACAAATAAGGAAACTGAAATTCAGAAAGATTAAGTAATATCCCCAATCTCCATGGCTAGATGATGGCAAATCTAGGAATCCTATGTTCTTGAACTTGACATTCAAGGAGTAAGCAGTTAATTAAGAAGCAGTAATTCAGGAGGCTTTTGCTACAAAATGACAGATTAATAACATTTCTACTCTATTTCCTTCAAGAAAACCCTCTAAAAAATAGTAAAAAAGAGTAAGGGACAGAAGAAAAAACTCCATCTTTAATGAAACTAAGAAATGGTCATAATTTCAAACCACAACATATGTAGAATTTCTGTCAGAAAAGTAGTGCTCATGAATCCTGTTTGCAAAAATGTACTTAACACAGAAATCCAGAACCCAAACAGAAAGGTAAAATAAAGAGGAAAAAAATGGAGAGGCCATGGTATGTAAAGAGCTGGGATCAAGTATTGATTCCATTAATATTTGGAATTTAAAGTGAAAAATGGTAGGAATTATGGAACAGAAGGCAAATGTGATGAACACTGACAATGTAAAAATTGTAATAGAGGTGTAAGCGAAGAGGAGAATGGGAGGAAGTTTAAGAATGCCTTCCTTATCCATGGAGAGACACCAAGAGATACCATTTAACTTGATAAGTACATGAGTGGATGTCTACTCATATTATTAATTTTAGAAAGTTAAAGAGAAGCATAAAAACAAAGAATATAAACCTTCAACATTACCAAAAGGAGAAAAAATACAAACTGAATTAAACCTAGAATTTCATAACCTTAAAGAGTATAAACAATACTTCCAGAGCACCAGATAGTAATAACATGAATAAATGGAAAGAAAAATTGCCTGATGATGAATAAGGCAAAGCTAAGACTATCATGGTAACATAGATTTCTAGATGTACTAGCCACCACAACTAGTCAAATGAAAGAAATGAAAAGAAGTGACAAAATTATCCATGTTTGCTAATAATATGGTTATTCATCTGGAAAACCCAAGAGGATAAATTGAAACCCTATTAGAAACAATAAGAGAATTCAGTGAGGTTCTGATTACAAAATCAATAAAATCAATTGCTTTCCTGTATAGAAAGGTAACGAGGTATAAAATAAAACAAAAGGAAAATCTCAGTCATTTGTAGCTTATGACCTAAAACATCTAGGCATATTATTCAGCCTTATAAAAGAAAGAGATCCCAAACAAAAGGTTGATATCCAGGATCTATAAAGAACTCCTGAAACTCAACACACACAAAACAGACAATCATATAAAAAAATGGGCAGAAGATATGAACATACACTTCTCCAATGAAGACATACAAATGGCTATCAGACACATGAAAAAATGTTCATCATCACTAGCCATCAGGGAGATTCAAATTAAAACCACATTGAGATACCACCTTACACCAGTTAGAATGGCCAAAATTAGCAAGACAGGAAACAACGTGTGTTGGAGAGGATGTGGAGAAAGGGGAACCCTCTTACACTGTTGGTGGGATTGCAAGTTGGTGCAGCCACTTTGGAGAACAGTGTGGAGATTCCTCAAGAAATTAAAAATAGAGCTTCCCTATGACCCTGCCATTGCACTACTGGGTATTTACCCCAAAGATACAGATGTACTCAAAAGAAGGGCCATCTGTATCCCATGTTTATAGCAGCAATGGCCACAGTCGCCAAACTGTGGAAAGAACCAAGTTGCCCTTCAACGGACGAATGGATAAGGAAGATGTGGTCCATATACACTATGGAGTATTATGCCTCCATCAGAAAGGATGAATACCCAACTTTTGTAGCAACATGGACGGGACTGGAAGAGATTATGCGGAGTGAAATAAGTCAAGCAGAGAAAGTCAATTATCATATGGTTTCACTTATTTGTGGAGCATAACAAATAGCATGGAGGACAAGGGGAGATGGAGAGGAGAAGGGAAATTGGAAGGGGAAGTGAGCCATGAGAGACTATGGACTCTGAAAAACAATCTGAGGGTTTTGAGGGGCGGGGGTGGGAGGTTGGGGGATCCAGGTGGTGGGTATTGAAGAGGGCACGGATTGCATGGAGCACTGGGTGTGGTGCAAAAATAATGAATACTGTTACGCTGAAAAAATAAAAAAATTAAAAAAAAAAAGAGATCCCAACATTTGCAGCTACATAGATGAACCTACAGGCTATCATGCTAAGTGAAAGAAGCCACACACAAAAAGGAAAAAACTGCATGATCTCACTTATATGTGGAATCTTCAAAAGTCAAATACATAGAAGCAGAAAGTAGAACAGTGGTTATCCAGGGTGGAGAGGTGGGGGAAATTGGGTAGATACTGGTCAAAGGGTACAAAGTTGCAGTTATGTAGGATGAGTTAGTCTAGAGATCGGATGTGCAGCATGGTGACTATGGTTAATACTGTATTACATACTGGAAATTTGCTACAGGAGTAGATTTGAGGTGCTCTCATACACAAAATATGGTAACTATGTGAGGAGATGATATGTTAATTAGCTTGGCTATAATAATCATTTCACTGTGTGTGCATATATATATATGTATATATTTATCAAGTCATCAGTGTTGTACACCTTAAATATATAAATTTTTATTGAAAATAAAATTTAGGGGCACCTGGGTGGCTCAGTTAGTTAAGCATCTGCCTTAGCTCAGGTCATGATTGCGGGGTCCTGGGATCAAGCCCCAGGTTGGGCTCCTTGCTCCGCAGGAAGCCGGCTTCTCCCTCTCCCTCTGCCTGCCACTCCCCCTGCTTGTACTTTCTCCATCTCTGTCAAATAAAATCTTAAAAAAAAAGAAAATTAAAAAAAATATAGGCATAAATATCATAAGAAATGCCCAGCACTTATATTAACTTGAAACTATAAAAGTTTACTGAGGTTCTTAAAATTAACTTTAAAAAAAAAAAGAGTTTATTTATTTATTTGAGAGAGAGAGAGTGAGAGAGAACATGATAGGGGAGAAGGTCAGAGGGAGAAGGAGATTCCCCCTGGAGCTGGGATCCCGATCTGGGACTCGATCCTGGGACGCCAGAATCATGACCTGAGCTGAAGGCAGTCGCTTAACCAATTGAGCCACCCAGGCGCCCTTAAAATTAGCTGTAAACAAGTACAAACATAAATCAAATTGTTGGGTAGGGAGCTTCAATATTCAAAATTATTGATTCTGTTTAAATTAATATGTTATAGGCAATTCTAGCAAAAACTAACATAATTTTAGATACAACTTGACAAAATGATTCTAAAGTTCATCTGGATAAGAAAATAATGAGAATGGCAAGGAATCCTCTGAAAAAGAAGAGCAAAGAAGGGAAGCGAGGGTTACTATGCCCTGCAACATTGTATAAAGCAACAATAATCATAACTGATTCTGGGACATGAACTGACTGATGAATAGAGGAGAGAGTCCAGCTAGATCCAAACACTTCTGGAATTTAGCATGTGGTAAAGTAGCATCTTTAATAGCAGCGACAATAGATTATTCAATGTATATGCAATGAAGTATTATTCCATGAGCAAAATGAAGGAAATCTTGCCATCTGTGACAACATAGATGAATCTAGAGGACATTATGCTAAGTGAAATAAGCTAGGCAGAGAGAGACAAATATTGTATGATCTCACTTGTATGTGGAATCTAAAAAAAAAAAAAAGCTGACCTCATAGAAATAGAGAGGAGATTGGTAGTTGTCAGATGCTAGGGGGTGAGGGAAATGTGATGTTGGTCAAAGGGTACAAACTTCCAGTTATAAGAGGAATAAGTTTTAGGGATGTAATGTACAGCACGGTGACTAGAGTTAACAATACTGTATTGCTGGGGTTCCTGGGTGGCTCAGTGGGTTAAAGCCTCTGCCTTCGGCTCAGGTCATGGTCCCAGGGTCCTGGGATCGAGCCCCGCATCGGGCTCTCTGCTCAGCGGGGAGCCTGCTTCCCTCTCTCTCTGCCTGCCTCTCTGCCTACTTGTGATTTCTCTCTGTCAAATAAATAAATAAAATCTTTAAAAAAATACTGTATTGTGTACTTGAAAGTGGCTAAGAGGAAATCTTAAATATTCTCACCACAACAAAAAATTATATGAGATGATTATTATATGAGATGTAATTCAATGACTAATTATATGAGATGAAGGATGTGTTAACTAACTATACTGTGCGAACCATTTCACAATATATTTGTGCATCAAATCATGACATTCTACACCTTACACCTATGCAGTGTTAAATGTCAATTACATCTCAGTATCTGGAAAAAATAAATGATATTGGGGCACCAGGCTAGCTGTCTTTGTATGTAGTTGTAAATTTTATTTCCTACTTCCCTCCTTACTCTGAGGTGTATAGCAGATAGATCAAATATTTAAATGGAAAAAAAGCAAAAATAGACCAGATGGAAACATGGGAAAATCTATGTGTACACTTGGAGAGAAGACCTTTCCCACATGGGAAAAAAAAAAATCTGTAAGTGAAAAAAGAAAAGAATGGTAATTTGATTATCTCAGTCTTAAAAATTTCTGCATGACAAAGATATTACAATAGTCTAAAGTAAATGGCATATTTGGGGGAAAGAGATTTTATTTTATTTTATTTTATTTTATTTATTTGAGAGAGAGCCAAGCATGAGTGGGGGGAGGGGCAAAGGGAGAGGGAGAAACTTACTGCCCGCTGAGCTCAAAGCGTGATCCCAGGAAATTGGGATCATGACCTGAGCCAAACGCTTAAGTGACTGAGCTATCCAGGTGCCCAGGAAAGAAAGATGTCTAACATCCAGGCCAGATAAAGACACCGATTTTCTTAATCATTGAAATAGCTCATATACATGAGTAAATAAGAAAGAGATAATCAACCTGATAATAATAACCAAAAGGAGGGAGTGAAACAGATCACATAAAAAGAAATGTTAACATATGTATGTGGTCACCGATAATTTAAGCCATACAAAATAAAATGACAAAATGTTATTTTTAAACTATCAGATTGGACAAGATAAAAAGTAGTTTTGAGAGGATACAATAGGAAAGGGCTCACCCTTGAGAAGCAAGCACTCATAGGCTGTTAACAGAGATGCAAATTGAGTATTTTGAAGGACAAATTGGCATTTTTAGAATTGTAAGTGTACATAACTTTTGACTCAGTGATTTGTCCTTTAGGCATTGACTATACAGATACATTTGCACATGTGATCAACTACATAAGTAAAACTATGTCTGTTGCAACATCCTTGTTAGAAGGGAAAATATGTCAAAATTTTCAATGTCTTATCGCTTATATCAGTAACAAAATACTACATAGCTATTTATAATATTCAGGAAAACATATAAGAAAGATGCCTAACATATACTGTGAAGTGAAAGAGAAAAGTTGCAGAAGAGTTGAACTTCCTATCTGTATACATTATTTCTGGACAATTTCCACAAAAAAAACTTAGTGGTTATTTCTGGTACTAGGATTAGCATTTCTGCTGAGGAGAAGGAAGTAGACTACTTATGCTATTTTATACATCTTAAGGCAATTTGATTATTTTTCCATCACCATTTCTTTTATAACAAAAGTAGCTTGTATTTCATTAAGTATCTATTGAAGTTCCATTAGTTACAAATCTTATTTGTAGACATTGTTGACTGTTCTAAGGATGCTTCTGCAGCCAGAGCCTTCATGAAGTAGAAATTCCAGTTGTTCCAAGAATATTTAGTGAGAACCTACTATAGGCTGTTGGTATATACTGAGGAAATATAAAATTGCTCATGGGAAAAAGGAAAACTAGAATTAGGTTTTTTCCTGAACATGTAGCTCTATTTTGATCATTTAGGTTACCCTTTGGTAATCCCACTGTTTAAAAAAACAACAACAAAAAAGACAGAGTCCAGCCTTGAAAATTCCCTGAGCAGATAAAACCAGTTTGCTCATACACACAAAGCTTAATTCAGCTTATTCTGTAAGACTGAGTTGACCCGGGTCATTTCTTGCTTATGCCTCTGGAAATCATAAGCAAAACTTAAACTGTTCCTTAAGGTTAATGTGAGATAACCACTGACTAATTCCCTATCATTTAAGAAATTTCTAATATTATAACCAATCACTGTGAAGAATAAACAGTCACTGCCTTCTCACTATATAAACTGCTTTATAACAATGCACTCCTGAGCATTATTCCATGTTTTGGCTTGAGTGCTCCTGGTTGGGAAACTGCCTTTTCGGTGCGTGCACAAGAAACTTTTACTAAGTACTACTTGAGTGATTCATTCATCTTACTTCTGTGATTTATAAACTTTTTTTTAAAGATTTTATTTATTTATTTGACAGACAGAGATCACAAGCAGGCAGAGAGGCAGGCAGAGAGAGAGGAAGGGAAGCAGGCTCCCTGCTGAGCAGAGAGCCCGATGCGGGGCTCGATCCCAGGACCCTGGGATCATGACCTGAGCCGAAGGCAGAGGTTTTAGCCCATTGAGCCACCCAGGCGCCCCTGATTTATAAACTTTTGACAACAATTTATCTTAGCATGCTAGGCATTCCTAACAAGAAAATAATGCATGGTTACTTACAAAAGAGATACCTTAGGTACAAATAATCATGATTAAAACTGCAAGTAAATTAACTATAAGATCCATGAGAAGGCATCTAAGTATTTCTGTTCCAGGACTACACATGCAAGGCATATCCTTAAGAAAATAATCATGTCCCTTGATCTATTTTAGAACCGTAAAATATACTTCCATCACAGCAACAGTGCACTGTAATGGAGAGTCATATAACACTAACTGATTGCCAACTGGGCACAGATCATCCAAAATTCCCAAATCCCCCTCCTGGCTTTCTAGAATCTTCAGAATCACTCTCCCTTTACTTTCTTGATCCTCCTCTGATTCCTTTCCATTGCTCCACTGAAGTCAAAAGTCTCCAAGCCTTTCATGGACTAGTGACTGCTCCGCTTATGCTAGATTCCTTTGCACCCCAGCTCACCCCCACACACGCCTTATAAAAACAGAGCCGGAGGGCGAAACAGCATAGCACACCGCAGTTAAGAGCACGAACTATGGAACCACTTTCTAGTTTCTTGACTTTGGGCAAGTTACTTAACCCATGTGTGCTTCATTTTCCCCACTTCATGGAGTTATTAGGAGAAGTAAATGAATTAAATTAAGTTCGAAGAGTAATAGCTCATTTGTAAAGTACTTAGAACAATTCCCCTGGCACATAGCAGGCATTATGTAAGAACTTGTTAAATCAATAAATAAGTGCTACAAGGCTCAGCATAGACATTACTATCACCAGGAAATTTTCCTCACTTTTCCTTCCACAAAACTGGGTTAAGTGCCCCTCCTTTTGGCTACCTCCTCCCTGTGTTCTGGCTTGTCATTGCACTCACTGCATTACACTTTAATTGTCAATTGTTTTTAGGGCTCCCCTACTGAAATGAGGCACAGTGATGATGTTCCTCATTTGGCCAATGCAAGCTTTTTTAAAGCAGGAATTTTGTCTTTTTTTTTTTTTTTGTCTGCTGCCAAATCCCCAGTGCATACAACCATACCCAGTGCAGATGTACATGACTAAAAAAAAAATGTTGAATGAATTTTATAAGTGTTTCAACTGCTAGGGCTCTCACTCCAGTGGTAATAAAACTCATGATAGTAGTAATCCCAGTACACCTGCCATGGACTGAGGGCTAAGCATGTGGCAGAAAGTGTTAAGTACTCTATGTACAGAATTTAAGTTAATCCTCGTGACAGTCCAGTGATGGAGAGCTGGTATCATCCTGACATTACAAACACCTAGTAAGTCACAGCTTGAAACCCTGGCATTCTGACTCCAGAGTCCGCACTCTTTTTTTTAAAATTTTTTATAAACATATAATGTATTATTAGCCCCAGGGGTACAGGTCTGTGAATCGCCAGGTTTACACACTTCACAGCACTCACCATAGCACATACCCTCCCCAATGTTCATAACCCCACCCTCGTCTCCCTCCCCCCCTCCCCCCAGCAACCTTCAGTTTGTTTTGTGAGATTAAGAGTCTCTTATGGTTTGTCTCCCTCCTGATCCCATCTTGTTTCATTTATTCTTTACCTACCCCCAAACCCCCATGTTGCATCTCCACTTCCTCATATCAGGGAGATCATATGATAATTGTCTTTCTCTGATTGACTTATTTCACTCAGCATAATACCCTCTAGTTCCATCCATGTCATCGGAAATGGCAAGATTTCATTTCTTTTGATGGCTGCATAGTATTCCATTGTGTGTATATATATACCACATCTTCTTTACCCATTCATCTGTTGATAGACATCTGACTTCTTTCCATAGTTTGGCTATTGTGGACATTGCTGCTATTAAACATTCGGGTGCACGTGCCCCTTCGGATCCAGAGTCCGCACTCTTAACAAAACTGACATAATGTTGTTGAAGGCATTCACAAAACTGACAAAATGTTGTTGAAGGCATTCACTCTATGAAGGAAACGTGCAGTGCCCCATCCTTTCCCCCTTAACCTACTTACCATTTCAGAACGGTCCTGGTGAATGCATTTCTCTTCTTGCATTTTTGAGGTTCTGTGCTTTAAGAGCTGTATGCTTCCCAAATCAGTTGATGTTCTGGAATCCTTCCAGAAATGTACATTTCATTCTATAACTTTGTCCTTCTTAAACCAGCATGCATTTTGCCAACTTTTCAAAACATCTCTTACAAAAGTGTTTTTTTAAGCTATAGTTATATTGGTAGATTTTGGCTTATTATTTTGTAGATCACTTTCTGGACCTAAATTATTACAATCGAGATCACATGGTATGCAGTCTACGACCTCATAACTGTATAGTAGCTGAAAATTCTACAGCATATTTATTCAGGGGCAATCAAAATTTCATTATGTAATCCATCCCTTCCCAATCTTCACTATCTTGCTGTCCCTGAGAAGATTTTATTATAGGTTCCTCACTGACTCACAGGTGCATCACCTTCTAATTTACATGACTTACTATAAATTTATATGCCCTAGCATATAATTCATTTTACTTCGGGCTTGTTTTTGCTGGAGCCCACACAAGATTGTTTTTCTTTGGAGAGTAAGCCCTTTTCAGATGTGCTTACCTGAGCGAAATGCCTAATGACAAAGAAGCTAAGCCAAGCAGCAAAAAACCACAGAGTTCTAGCCTTTTAATGCTTATCTTTTGTCAAGTTGTATTATGTTGATTCATTTATGAAGCTGAACCCCTTGAAAATTCTTAGACTTTTCAGTGTTAGCACCCTGAGCCACAAAGGCAGGAATTCCAATTTGATAGCTTCTGGAACGTGTCATCGTGGTTATACTGAGACCAGATGTCTAGCATCAAATCATGCCACTACACTTGGTTCTTTGAGCTTTTGGTCAGGAAAGCATAATATAAATCTAACTCTTAAATAAATGTCATGTTCAATGTGCCAGAAAACCTCCAAGATCAAATTGCAGAGCAGATGTTGGCAGCAGGACTTCTACCATCCACACACGGTACTGATATGACTTGATACTGATACCGATGTTCAAAACAAGTCCATGTTGGTCTCCAATAATGCTTTTCATGTGAATCCCTGTGCAAATACGAACAGGACTGAACCTCTTAGAGTATTAGAAAGGCTAACTATAGAGAGTTCTCTAATGTGTAACAGTGTCTACCTTATTTTAGAATAACCAAATACTCTGTCCTTGTCTCTTGTGTCTAACTAGGAGAGACAGAGATATTTGCAAGTGATCAAGAAAAGGGAAGCTTTCATGGAAATCAATTACTACTCACTAATAAAAACGATCCTGAACAAAAGGACAAATAGTCAAAGATTTGTCCTTTTGGTATAGACGTGTAGACTAAATTAGAAGTAGGTTAAGTAGAAACTGCTGAGTATTTCAATAAAACTAAATGTATACACATATCTATATAGATAAGGCCCAAGTATTCTGAAGATAAAAACTTGCAGTGCACAAAATCAATAAAGGACACATTATTTCCTCAAAATTACCTTTCTTCAGACATTGTAAAGCACTGTTAAGTCAGACTCATTAGAGAGATGGCCAATCTGAATTGATGAAATGCCTTCAGTATTTAGAATTCACTTTATCTATATAAATTTTATTGCTCTAAACTAATTTCAATAATATCAGTAAAGCATAGTCTAATAGAATGTTTAATGAGCTTTATTTTAATTAATAGATAAGGATAATTTGTAACTGACTCATTTTTTTATTCAAGTTGATTTTGCTAATGTCCTTGGAAGCATTTGTTTCTCTAAGCAGTTTACTATCCTTCAACATTTTCATTAACATTTTGAATAGGTGTGTCAAACCTTTTATGCACAGATAGCACAAAACGGGAGTTAAGTCCACAATTCTTTAAGTTATCTTAAGATTTGACAATTAAGATTTGAGTGACTTACTGAAAAATTCTTCAGGGATGCCTGTATGACTTAGTTGGTTAAGCGTCTCTTGGGTTTGGATCAGGTCATGATCTCGGGGTCCTGAGATCAAACCCCTGAGTCAGTCGGGTGTCTGCTTCCCCTCTCTCCCTCCCTCTTCCCCTCCCCCTGCTTGTTCACTCTCTCTCTCTCTCTCTCTCTCTCTCTAAAATAAATAAATAAATCTTTAACCAACTGAGCCACCCAGGTGCCCTAATAAATAAATCTTTAAAAAAAGGAAACTTCTTCATAATGCATTGATTGCATGCAAATCAAAACTTCAGAAGTATTGAAAAATTTTTAAAAAGAACTAGAGGGGCGCCTGGGTGGCTCAGTGGGTTAAAGCCTCTGCCTTCGGCTTGGATCAAGATCCCAGAGTCCTGGGATCGAGTCCCGCATCAGGCTCCCTGCTTAGCAGGGAGCCTGCTTCTCCCCCTCCCATTCTCCCTGCTTGTGTTCCCTCTCTCGCTGTGTCTGTCAAATAAATAAATTTAAAAAAAAAAGAGCTAGAAATCTAGCAGAATTCTATTTTACTCTCTCCAGGCGGTACCAAAATTATTGGTTGATTAGATCAAATTAGGATCGTTTGTTAAAACAAAACAAAACAAACAGAAACCCCTTACGTTGTTTAATAGAACTGACTAGTCTTTTTTTTTTTTTCAAACTGGTTGATCCTATACCCTCAAAATACCCCAAATTTATTTGGTTTCTTAAAATATATATTTATTTGAACCAACAGATTTTTCTTTTAGAGGAATAATATGGTTCTCTTCAGAGAGGTGTTTTTAGTGCTGAAATTACTCATCAGTCTTCAAGAAAGTACTGAGATCATTCTATGTTAAGGATAAAATTTTTGAGACCTTCTCCCTGCTTACAGGTTGCTAGCAACAGAATGATAATATTACATATACACACATATTGTAATATTATATGTATACTTACATAGATACTATATATAGATACATATATGCTATTTTATATATATATATAAACTACTATGAATATATATATACAAAATGAAACTATGTATAGATAGATAGCTGGATAGATAGATACAGGGTAGGTTTCATTTATTTATTTTCTCTTCATACTTTCAACTAAACTAACATGGTTTGAGTGTCTGCTGTGCCTGGTTCTAAAGTTTAAACATGCAGATCATTTTGTTCAGTAACAAATTAACATGGAATATCAGCAATTTATAATAATAAAAGTCTCTCATTCAGGCAAAGGCCTGCGCAGGTCAGATGGCTGTCCCTCATATTATGACTATGCCATTTGGAACTCGTAGTCCCTAAAGTTTCCAAGACAGGGGCACAGTGGATTGGAATACTGTGCAGGATGTTTTTAACAGGTTAAGTCACTTCTGTTGACATTCCACAGTTCAGAATTGTGTCATAGGGACCCTAGCATTACTTCAAGGAGGCTAGTGAGTGCTGTTTTCATTTGCACTCAGGAAGGGGAAACTGTGATGAACACAGAACAATTTCTCTACCACACTGTCTTATTTTAGGTTCTCCTGAATGTAGAGCTGAAGACAGGGATCCAAGTATAGGTAGTTTATTTGGCAGTTAGTTCCAGGACCAGGAGTAAGGGGGCAGAGAGAGGAAGTCAGGTTAGGAGGAAAACCCAATATGCTCCTAACCCTAACCCTAACTATCACTGTTGGCAAGAGGGGCTCAATTGTGTTGGGGTCTCCTGAAAAGTGCACAGAATTCCTTTCAGAATTGTCCACCTAACAGAGGCAGGATAACATATTTAATGGTTTTTGTCTCTCACAGGTTAAGTATTGTTCTTGGGAATAATAATCTCTCATCTCTTATATGCGGAAAGAATATTCTTATCTCCTTGCCACTGGGGAAGGCCCTGGGAAGAAAGCAGAAAGACAACATGGAAAGCTCTTGAGGTAGGATGCTGCTAGCACGAGATGACTCTGAGTTCATATGAAAGTTTCCACTGCCAATGCAGGTGAAATCAGATGTGTTCTGAACATGTGACATGGAGAATCAGAGGCGTCTGCCACATACAAAAACTATACTTTAACAAAAATAAAGGAAACTACCTTTTCTTCATAGATGTCCTAGGTAGGAGCTATGGTCTGGAATCACCTGGATAATTTTTTTAATACTGCATTTAACTTTCCCATGAGAACCCAGTAGGGGTTGTATCTTTGGACTATGAAATTGAATGGAAAGTAAAATCGGGAGGTGAACATTTGCTCAAGCAATGTAATCACTGTAGGCAACTTATCCAGGCAACCCAGCCCAAGTTCCCTTTGCCTTTCCAGAAGTTTCCATGCCAGAATGCTTATTTGTTATTAAAAGTGAGGTTGGGGGAAGACTTATAGAAATTCCCCACAGTCCTTCTTTTCTATAGGCACTCTATATTTTCCTTCCATATTTTCAGATTTGAAGTTGAGAGGAATAATTAATCATACAAAAAGGCAAGGTAGTCAAATCCAGCAAACATAATGTATGGTTCTTTTTGTGGTTTTAATGAATGCATCCTTAGTGGAGATTTCAAAGTGCATATTCAGTGTGCTTCCATGATAGTGCAGCCATACTCTCTTTTCTCTCTTCTTGTCATAGCTTCTGGTTAGTACATTCTAGTTTGTTTATGGTTGATACTTTCAAAGAAACATGATTTATTGACTCCAGTGAGCCTGCTGAATATTCACATTAGTCTTACTTTATATGTATTTCCATTTAAATGTCTGTAAAGTAAAAGCCACCTCTTCACCATTTTGGCTATAAATTTTCAAAAAAGAAATTTATAAGCTAGTGGTATATTTCAAAAAACTCTCCTGAATTTTATCTAATTAGAAAATCTCCCAACTTTTGCTCCTTTTCTGTTCTTTAGGGCCTGTATCCTCATCATAGCCCTTGTCATACTGTAATTTTGTTTTCTTATTTGTTTCTTCATTGTACTTGGAGCTCTCTAACCTAATGGCTCTTAGTAGGGTCTTAGTAATATTCGTTCAATGAGCAAATGTTTAAATAATGTGTGATTTGAATACCTGGATTGTGTTAATTTCTTATTTAGACTACTATGCTTCTTTTGGGATGCTGGCCATGAATAAATGCATACTGAATCCCAAAAAGGACTAGAGAATTATAAAGACAGTTAACAAAGCATACAAGTGATATCTGCATGAGAAGATACAAATATAATCCAGCAAACTGTGGACTGAAATTGGACTTTATGGATGTTCATTTTATAGATGAGGGACTTGTGGACCAAAGGAAAATTATTTCTCAGGGTCATCTAACTATTTAGTGGCAGTTAGGTTTTCAGTCATAATCCACTATACAGTATGAAAGAGAGAAGCTAAAAAGGGCTATGGAAATAATTTACAGGATGGGTTCAAAGATAAATGTTATTTAGACTAAGATTGGTTGGGGATTGATCATTCCTAAGGGATCGGTGGTGACTCCTATCTCACCAAAAATAGAAAAGGATGAAGGTATTGAATAGAATAAAGAAGCTGGGGAAGAAGGAGTGAGGAAAAGTAGACCAGTCACTATATTTTTAAGATTCACAATTTAACATTTCCTGAAATAAGGGTATATATTGTAATTGAAAGGATCTATGTAGGTCTTAAGCCTGGCCATTTACTTTTTGACTGAATTATGTCACTCCCTCCTTGGCCCCTCCCACTCAACAAGAAGATGATCCATCTATGAAGGGAAGCAAACTGATGAAATTTATATGTGTTTGTGCTGAGGTGAAGTCATTCTGTAGCACTGCTTAAGTATTTATTTTTCTGAAAGAGCTCTTTTTATTAAATACTTCTCATTCTATTATTTCCAGCTAGTGGAAATCCATCATGAGTATTTAAATCTCAAAGATGAGCTAGATTCTAAATCTGCACCTCATGTTTCTCAGCTGAGTCTCTTCTTCAAATTATATATGCATTTTCTGTATCTGTATTCCGATTCATTTTTCACACTTTCACAGTCTGGGATGGGAACCATACATTTGGTAGTTCTTGACCTATTTTTAAATTTCGTCAATTTTTTTCAACTTTTGCCTTTGCCCGGGAGGAACAACCACTTTAGATTGAATGGCATTACAATTATTTTTGTAAACTGAATCCAAATTGGGTCGCAGTACTATTTTTGTGTCTAATCAACTTAAGAGCATTTTTTCCACTATCTCTGCTTTATGGGTTTCTTTCTAGATATGTTTGCTCTTATCCTAAGGACCTTGCTAGCTGTAATTCTGGGATATAGATAACTGTACAGTGTCATGATCAACAACTATTTCGAGCTTGTTCTTGAATAAAATCTTTCAAAACATTTGCTCTCATGTTTCCAGCCCTCTGTGGCCTCAAACTATTATGCTGAAATGGCTTCCAACCATTAGAGTTTACTAATGTTAAGTGATTTTACTTTCCTCTATCCAAATCACTAGTGTTCCATAAGACTGAAGGGATCATCCAATTTAATATCCTTATATCATGAATAAGAAAACTGATGCCCAAAGAAATTAAACAATTTTTCCAAAATCATACATCTCAATAGAAGCATAGCCTAAATTAGAACTCAAGGCTCTTGACTTTTGTCACAAGGCTCTTTTCACCCTACCATAGTATATTTATTTATAGGACTAATGTCTAGTTCATAGATCTTATTTTAAGTTCCAAAATATTTATAATATTCTGATTATTTTAAACTTTGATTTGAGTTTTTGTGAAAATAAAGATAACATAATCTACTCTTATCCTTATCATGCCAAATTATATCTACTGTCAAAAAAAAAGATGTCTTCATTTCTGTGCATGGTAGGAAGCATATTGACATAGCACTTTAATTTGAATTAATGGTAACACTTAGGAAGGCCAGATAAAATACTATAATGTATTTTTATACTTTATAAAGCTGTATAGTTATAGTCATGTTGTCTTACGAATGTTTTGAAAAAGTAATTAAATGAGTGGCTCCGGATAAGACATTAGAACCATAGAACCAAGGTGACAAAGTCAGTGATGCAGATCCAAAAGCAAGAAACAAAAAACAACAAACAACAAACTCAAACAAACCCACCAAAACAAAAAACAAACCTAAAAAAAACCCCAGCCCACAGTAAAAGTACTTATAATGACATTTGAAGGCATTCAGCAACAGGGTAGGGTAAAAAATCTATGGCTATAGAACAGAGAAACCTCATTTTCAAAGAAAATATGTAACCCGATACAAAAGTGAGAATGGTTACGTACTATGGGTGCTAAAGAAAACACCCTCTGTTTCTGTTATAAGTGCTTATGTTCTAAGAGAATGATACATTCTAAAGTAAAGTAAAGCATTAACTCATAGCTCCTGTGTAGTCCAGCTAATACTTTTAAAATCTACATGTAATTCTTGAGGTGAATGCAAAGACAAAGTCAATTGAGATAAGTAAAACCTGCTCAGAAAAGCTGTGGTAGGAGTGCCTGGGTGGCTCAGTCAGTTAAGCGTCTGGCTCTTGATTTTGGCTCAGATCATGATCTCAGGGTTGTGAGATTGAGTCCCATGTTGGGCTCAATGCTTAAGATTCTCTCTCCCTCTCCTTCTGCCCTTCTGCCCCCTGCACCCATACACACCACCTACTATCTCTCTTAAAAAATGAAAACAAAAGAAAAGCAATAGTATATTTTTGACACATTAAGTTGCCATTCTGCCAACAAATTCCAAATTTGCAGTCAGCTTTGAAATCATTAAGGAGTGGTTCTATCATGTGGCAATAAGCGGAGATTTGCACAGAAGAGTTATAGGAAGTCCATATCTCTGGTTTTGTTATTTCAATTTAAGAATAGCTGTACATAATCAAAAAGAAGAATTGGAAAAATTATCAATAAAATAAATGATTAGAGCACCTATCCTTCAATTATGTGGATAGGTCATCACAGAAAATACTCCAAGGGGAAGTGAAGCTAAATTTCTGAGATGATTTCTTGAATTTCCCCAGTCATTTTTCATGTATAAGCCCAGTACCTTGCATTTTATATTCAAAAACCTTTTTTGGCCATTTGTTGATATTACTGATGAATTATGGCTTCTCTTCATGGTCATTACTCAAATCTGAGAGCATATGTTTTAAAGTCAAAGGAAGACAAACTTGTAAACTAAAACAAAATACTTTCAGGAAGGGAATTAGTGTTAAAAAGTATAATCAATAGACTGGAATTATCTGGGGAGCTTGTAAAAAATATAGATTCCCCGGGCTCACCACAGACCCTCTTGTTATGGGGTACAGGGTTATGTATTTGTAACCAGCTGCCCAGATGATTCTGATGCACCTAGGCTAGCCAGAACCAGTGATTTTGGGGAACAGTTAGCTGTTAAGGTTCTCTAGGACATTTCTAATATATTCCATAGTCTGAGGTCATGCTTTTTACCTGAATTCTTTTCTGGAGCTATTTACAAGCCATGGAAAGTTGTAGGGAGAGAACCGTTCCCATTAAAATTCCTGATCAGAGCAGTACCCATCTGGTATTTTCATAGCAGCACAATGGGACAAATGGGTACTTTAAGATCTGTGCAAACTTTTATCTGGTTCTACACCTGAAACTAATATTGTACTGTATGTTAACTAGCTGGAATTTAAATAAAAATTTGGGCAATAACCTTCTATCTGGTAGAAGGCCTATTAACCTGAAACTTCAATTTGGAGGATGTTTCAGAAATAGCTGGTTGGGTATAGACTCATTGCTTTTTGTTAAAACTAAATAAATGTATTTTCCCGTTTGTCATAAATGTTACTGCTCACCAAAAAAACCACACTAATATTAATGGAATTTCTGCACAACTAATCTGATACAGTTATTAAGATGACTAAATTAACAAAATTGACATAGTAACTATGCACAGAATATCAATTACTCAGATTTTTAGGTAATCATTACTGAAGAAAGCTACAAATCCTGAAACCAATCGTGAAGCTGTGTCTGGGGAAGTATCAAATTTTAAATGACAAAAGAGTTATTTTTGTTTTTCACATCCTGATGTATAATTATCTAACTTGCTTGAATTTGTGGTATATTTGAACCATTTGCTACTTTACCAAAGTAGACATAAACGTTTTGCAGTGATGTGATGGTGAATGGAAATAACCACATGTCAAGAAGAAAAAATAAATATGATTTGTACCATTTAGCAATTTTTTTGTGTGGCATTTTTAGCTACCGTAGCTAATTTCAAACCACCAAACTGATGTCACTATCTGAAGAGTTGGGAAGAATTGTACACAGTTGGCTCTCACAAGCTGGTGTGACCTGGTTTCAGCACACCACTGGCTGTGTATTTTATCTCTGCAGCTACCAAATGGTAAGGAAGTCTTAATTCCATTTTACCTTCTCATTCTATCACATCCAGAATCACTGCTAGAAACTAGAGGAGAAGCAGAGAAGAGACAAGTGTTCCTGCTCTCAAACAGCTCTCAGCCTTTATGGAGAAAACAGAAAAGGAGAAAGACAATTATTCTGCACTAAGTGCTGGAAAGGGAATGAATACCACATAGGGGCCTCCAATCCTATTTGGGGATTTGGAGAAGGCTTCCCTGAGGTGGTGACATAAATCTGTGGATCACACTTTGATAAGCCTCACGTGGAGTATTTTGTTGGGAGCAGAATAGCTGAGTCTGGGGGGGTAGCCAGAGGAACTTGAATACCATGATTAGGAGCTTGGACATTACACCTGTTTTTAATGGAGGACCATTGAAGGGTTGGAGATTGCTGGATCCAGGGCAAAGAATGCTTTGGTGAGATGGGGATGAACTGAGGGTAGACACAGACACTGGGAAAAATTCAAGGAGCTCATACATTCCTCATGTAGAGAGAGCTGTAAGCAATAAGGCTTTAATAAAGGTATGAGCCTGGCTGTGGATTGTTTTCTAGTTTCCTGTCATGTATACATAACTAGTTTGTAAGTTTCCTGAGTCAAATGTGAAGGTTTAGAATGTTACAAATTACACAGATGTCTCCGAACAATCATTTGGTGGTATGGAGAAGCAAACTTTGCCAGTATTTTATTGAATGTTTCCATTTCCACCTGGAGTTTGAGTTCATGTAGCTATATCCTCCACCTGATACCTTAAAACAGATAATAATAAAAGGAAAAGAAATTCCTTTTTCAGTCATTTTTCAATTATAAATACATGCAAAATCAACATGAACATGTAAGTGTATTTTAAAATTTATTATATCACTTATTAGTGTATAGAAATGCTGGATACCTCTAACTTCATCTAACATTTACCAATTATTTACATTAACATTAACCAATTGATAATTAGCATTACCAATTATTTATTTACCATACATTTATGTCTCTTTCTTTGCTAAAGAGTAGTAAAAGAATGTTCATCATCATTAGCCATCAGGGAGATTCTAATCAAAACCACTGAGATACCACCGTATACCAGTTAGAATGGCCAAAATCAACAAGACAGGACAGTGTTGGAGAGGATGTGGAGAAAGGGAAACCCTCTTACGCTTTGGTGGGAATGCAAGTTGGTGCAGCCACTTTGGAAAACAATGTGGAGATTACTTGAGAAATTAAAAATAGAGCTTCCCTATGACCCTGCAATTGCACTACTGGGTATTTACCCCAAAGACACTGATGTAGAGAAAAGAAGGGCCATCTGTACTCCAATGTTCATAGCAGCAATGGCCACAGTCACCAAACTGTGGAAAGAACCAAGATGCCCTTCAATGGGCGAATGGACAAAGAAGATATATATGGTCCATATATACAATATATATACAATGGAATATTATTCAGCCATCAGAAAGGATGCATACCCAACTTTTGTATCAACATGGACGGGACTGGAAGAGATTATGCTGAGCGAAATAAGTCAAGCAGAGAGAGTTAATTATCATAGGGTTTCACTTACTTGTGGAGCATAAGGAATAACATGGAAGATATTGGGAAATGGAGAGGAGAAGGGAGTTGGGGGAAATTGGAGGGGGAGATAAACCATGAGAGACTGTGGACTCTGAGAAACAAACTGTGGGTTTTGGAGGGGAGGGCGGGCGGGGCATTGGGTGAGCCTGGTGGTGGGTATTATGGAGGGCACGAATTGCATGGAGCACTGGGTGGGGTGCATAAACAGTGAATTCTGGAACACTGAAAAGAAATAAAAAAAAAACTAGTCAAAGATTTTGAATACAGATCTTTCTTGGCTTACAGTGTCTCAATAAATGTACTCTAAGTTAAAAATATGAGGTCAATAATGCATTTAATACACCTGACCTACCAAACATCATAGCTTAGTCTAGCCTACCTTAAATGTGGTCAGAACACATACGTGAGCCCATGTTTGGGCAAAATTATCTAACACAAAGCCTATTTGATAACACAGTGTTGTCTAGTTCATGTAACTGATTGAATATTGTACTGAAAATGAAAAGCAGAAGGGCTGTGTGGGTGCAGAGGGTTTTAAGTGTTTCAGTTGTTGACCCTTGTGACTGTGTGGCTGATTGAAAGCTGTAGCTTGCTGCCACTGCACAACTTCACAAGACAGGATCAGACTGCATATTGCTAGCCAAAGTTGAACCACTGTAATTGGGGGACTATCTGCACTCAGAAATTTTCTAATTATGAAAGAGTAGTTGTGTATTTTAATAAGGGAAATCAATTGCAGTGGTTTATAATAACACATGTATATTATAGAGAAAATGACCTTCAATTTGATTGTTCTCTAGGATTTGTGACATTGTGTTATACTCTTGAATCAACTTCTCATAATGAAGCCTTATATTATCAACACAGGTTACTTCTCAAGTCTAAAACTCAGTAAAATAACATTTTCTTTGGAAAGGATTGGAAGAATTGGATTTATTTATCACAACACAAAATGTGCCCACTTTAGTATTAAATAGACTGAAAATAATTCACCCAACTTACTGGTTTTAACAAATAAGCTAAGCAATTATATAAAAACACTGCTGTGTAAAAAAATATACAGAAGATGGAGACATAGTTGGTGATACAACTGAAATTTTCTTGCTGTTATAGCCTGTGCCCCATATTGCACAAGTGATGTTTTAAATCCAACCTCAAATAATGGTTAAAAGAAGAGAAGGTAGTTAATATGCGTAGGTGAATGTATGCTCTGTCTGTGGTTAGAAGCCTTTATTTAAAATAAAAAAAAAATGAGGTACATGGCTGATGCAGTTGGTAAAGTGTATGACTCTTGATCTTGGGGTTGTGAGTTTGACCTCTATGTTCAGTGTAGAGATTGCTTAAAAAATAAAATATTTGGGAAGCCTGGGTGACTCAGTTGGTTAAGCATCTGCCTTTGGCTCAGGTCATGATCCCAGGGTCCTGGAATTGAGTCCCACATCGGGCTCCCTGTTCAGTGGGGAGCTTGCTTCTCCCTCTCTGCCTGCCTCTCTGCCTACTTGTGATCTCTCTCTCTCTGAAAAATAAATAAATAAAATCTTCTAAAAAATATTTTCAAAAAATAAAATAGTGTAATCTGCACTATGCTGTAGTAGGAATGTTAAAAATCTCAGTGATGTAACACAAGAAGGCCTTATATTTTTCTCACTCCACCTCTCCCACACAAATCGACAGTGAGATGGGGGTATGGTAGGTTCACAGATTCATGGATTCTCTCCCTTGTGATGCTACCATTTCAGCTGGGGGCTTCTAGAGCACCAATGTCAAGAAAGAGAAAACATGGAGACTTTCACCTAATCTTAACTGTTTTGGAGGGAAGTGACATGTAATCATTTCTACTCATATTTCATTGGCTAGATTTAATCACATGCTCCCACCCAGCTGCAAGGGAGAGGGGATCTAGATGTTTGTGAATGCTGTAATACTGACCATAAAGAATAAAGGGCTAATTATTAAATGTATCGAATCAGGGCAGGAAAACTTCAAGCATTCCAGTAGAATTTGTCTTTCAGATTCTATGGTGTTTAGCTCCTAGAGGCATGGCTTATATGATTTTGTATCTTTAGTGGCTATGACGATGCCTGACACATAGGCGTTCAAAAATTTTTTGAATGCCTGATTTTCCCAGAATCTATAGAAGAGTGAGTTTGAGTTGTTTGAATTGGAAGTGATATCTGCACCCAAACAGCAAAAAATTCTAGATTTATTAGGCAGATAAAAAGATATAACCAGTTAATAATAATAAGTCAATTGTTACACAACAGTTTGGTGTCAAGTTAATCTACAAGTTCAACATAATCATCTGTTTTTTTACTTCCTGGTTTTAACTGTTTCTTTACTGAAGTAGCCAATCAAGGAAAGCTGTCAACATCCCCCTTATACCTACCATAAATTCCATCTCCCATGCCACTAAGGTAGCTAAGCCTCAATCTGTGATGTTTTGGTATCCACAGAAACAGAACTTGAGAGCTGGAAAGCACCTTAAAAAGTATTTGGTCTCAGAATGTTAACTGGTAGAGCACCACTCTCCAGTCCTCTGCCCATGGTAGATATTTTGTTATATATTTATATGGACTTGTAAGTGAGCTCAGGGCCATGCAGATAATTTGCTATATGCACTATGGGCTTACGCTATAAGGTACTGTGCTATAAACTTTACATGAATTGTCTCATGCATTCCTTACAGTACTCTGTAAGGCAGGTAATATTATTTTCATTTTATAGGTGGGGGAACAGAGGCTTAGACAGTTTAAATATAATGCTAATGGTTACACAGTTGGTGAGTGGGTCCAGGAAATTTTTTTTTTTAAAGATTTTATTTATTTATTTGAGAGCAAGACAGTGAGAGAGCATGAGCGAGGAGAAGGTCAGAGGGAAAAGCAGACTCCCCATGGAGCTGGGAGCCCGATGTGGGACTCGATCCCGGGACTCCAGGATCATGACCTGAGCTGAAGGCAGTCGTCCAACCAACTGAGCCACCCAGGCGTCCCGGTCCAGGAAATTTTGATTCCAAATCCAGTACTCTCCCTCACTGCTCTTAGTCATTGTGAAATAACGCAGTGACAACAGAGTGCAGTGACACTATTGAACCAGGACACTTAGAATCTTTCTGAACATAGTGACCCAAGCAACCATTTCCAATCCATGCTGATTGTCAAGGTAATTGAAACTTATCTTCCTTCTTCATCAACTGCCTTTATTCACATGAGAAAACTGAGGTCCAGAGGGAAGAGACTGTCCAAGGCTACCCTCAGGGAGCTAGCATCATAAGCAGAACTCTGTAATCTGGACCAAGAATCCCAGGCTCATATATGGGGATGTCTATTGAGATCTCTGTTCCAGCAAGGGTGGTGGCTCAGAAATCAGGGTCACTTCATTCTCATTTGCCAGTGGATGCACCAGAGGGCCCAGTCTCAGGGCATGGAGTATTGGAGCATTTCTAGAAGACCCAGTGAACCCTTCCTCAGTGTTTTTCCATTAAGCATATAGTCAAACAAATTATGTGTGCCAAGGGTAATGCAGAATTTCAGGGAAGGGAAGAATTTCAGTGACTGCTTTCATTTGATTACCCCCAGCTAGGCTAAATCATGTCTGGTACCTCTGGTCACCGATGAGGCTGACTCACAAAGAAGGAAATCCAGAAAGTCACAGAAAGGAAAATGCTACAGAGGAAGAGAGGATAAGAAATAGAAGGAAAATGAAAAAGAGATCAAATTATAAAATATTTGTTATGCTGAGTAGCAGAGAGGAATTTAGCAAAAATTCTCATCATTATTGCTGTGAAGTTCAAGCTCAGTCATTTGGGCCCTCAGATTTAACACACAGACAAAATACCTCACTTCAGCATGAAGGCTGTGGCTTCTTCGGTGGCTGTTGGTACAAGATCTTTTTCCTCCCTTAATTCCTCATTTTGTGTGGTCTAGATTTCGCCCTTTCCCACTGAGCCAGTCTCCGGTTGCCTTCGTCACTGGTTTTGGGACCGTGAAGTGTTCCAAGGACCCTCAAAGGCAGGCTGAGTGGCTGCTGTTTACCCTCCTGCTCAGAGATGAGAGCTAGTTTTGGATGAGGGGTTTCAGGTTTGTGGAAGCCCTTGAACCTTTTCAAGAAAACTCTTTCAATGTCTAAAACATGAAGGGTTACAACAAATGAGGGCTCTGGATGTCTTCACAGTAACTTTCTGTACAATTCATTTTCTGTTCATACAGTGCATACACTGTGCCCTTCACGTTGCTAAGAAAGCACCAAGAAAGGAACCTCATTTTACTGCATCTCATTGTGTTAGCGGAACAGAAATGTTGAATGAAAGAAGGAAATTAGTGAGGGAAATTCTACATTAACCTTAAGAGCATCTGACAGAACATCATATTCTCTGTAATTTAAACACCCGAGTAGAGCAAGCAGAGTTTAATTAAAGGAAAACTATGAGCTACAAACTTCAGACAATGATTCTAAAGGATGCTTAACAATATCTGCACTTAACTCATTTTGATTATTTCCAAGGCCCCAGTACTATTATTCTGAATATCTAACATCACCAAGTTAAGAGAGCTGTAGGTGTTAGCCTTGGTCAATGACAGTCCAATGTGCAAGTTTAAAAACTAACATTGGCGACCCATTGTTGGTCAAGTATACTGCTCTTGTGTCAGATAGGGGTTTCAGGTGTGTGTGTGTGTGTGTGTGTGTGTGTGTGTGTGGAAAGCACAACCTGATATTTTGGTGTTGCCAAGAGAAATCCCGCTGATAGTCATAACTTCAATGAATTCACTACCAGTCCCGTGTCTGACCTTCAGCCTCAGTGTCAGATTCTTTTCTGCACTTGCCTGAGGGGACAACCGCCTTTGTATACGCATTACTGCTGTCTTTTATAGGAGCAACTGCATTCCCACTCTCCCTTGCAGCTAGGGGTAATCTGGCCAATTAAATATGAGCGGAAATGACTATGTCACTTCTTCTCCAAGGCAGTGAAGATATCTAATGTGCAGCCCAAGGACCCGGAAATAGAGTCACTTGAGGATGACAATTTTATTGTCTCATAGCCCCACTCTCTCTGAGAACAGTCCTATTTTGTTCACTCACGAGTTTCCTGGGGTGGAGGCTAAGCTTCCCTATGATAAGTTGTTTGAAAATCACTTGTTTGGTGACTGTTGGTGGAAAAATGAGGCTTAAACTAAAGTGTATGTGGACAGCTTGACTTACCTAAATTGTAATCACATATATTCTGGAGAGAGGAAGAAAAACATAGAAAATACCTTCTAAATTAAACCTAGTGATTAGGTCTGAACTGCAGGGATAGCAGGGATGGAATCATATTACCCTGACTTCTGAGGCTGACCCTTCCAGATTAATGTCTGCTTATGACTGGATCCTTTTGGTACCTTTACATTCCTGAAAGGACATTTTTTCTTGTTTACTATCACTGGAACTCCGTGACACTGCCTGCTGACCCTGGTCATTACACTGTTATTTTTTGCACACCACTTTCAATAAACGGATCCGTATTTTATGTCCCTGTTTATGTATTTCCAGTTTGTTTCATTTCCCACTAGTCTCATAAAGCTTAGGGTTAGAGATTAGGGTTCCGCTTTGTCCCCACTTAACCCCTCCAGCAGGGCAGTTGCTGCAACTCAGTCTCTTGGTTCACACTAGTTGCCTAGGGCTACACAGCCCTAGATAAGCCTCTCTAATGCTGATTGTCTGTCTTGACTAGAGCCTGCTTACCGTTGAGGGCTAGACCATCTTGGTGCATCTGCATTCCTTAGGGGGAGGGGCATATGTTTGACCTCTGGACAGAATTAACAACAACAGTAACCCTGGGGCTCCTGGTGACATTTATTAATTTCCTGGATAAAAAATCTTATAAGCTTCTAGAGAAAAGTAATAGGTAAATTAAAGAAGAAAGTGACTCAGATCATTATAAGATAATCCAATCTGCAACAGTGGAAGCTATGTGAGTAGCATTTTATTTACATATTCATAAGAATAAAGGACTCTGATTTTATAGTGTGATCCTCATATATATCTTTCATATGTGAGAAAGGAAAAAAGACATTTTTGATATGCAAGAGCTTAGAAAACATAACACAATTTTAAGGAACCAATCCAGCTTAGTGAAAAATGAATCAGAAAAAAGACTCAAGTTGGGAGAAGATTAAATAGACAAGGAGCAATAGTGACAATAAAACACAGATAAAACTGAATAATTCTTGCTAACGTAAATGTGAATTATCATGAAAATGTTAAGAGTAGTTTTTGGGCAGAGAAAATAAGTTAACCTGTATAAAATAATAACTTAGAATCCACATTTCAAATCTATGATACCAAAGATTGGAAGTGGGGAGAGAATAAAAATATGCAAAGGCTCTCAACTCAGTGCATTGTGGATACATAGTCATTCTTCAGTTTTTGTACATTAATATATCAATATTCTTTTTAAGTAGCTGTTTTATAATGTTTAGGATACAGAATTATACAGGATATAAGAATTATGTAGTGCCTCTTTGAACTTGGTAGCAAGTGAAAAAAGAATGCAAAAGGAAAAAAAATGGAGCATTCAGAAAAAGACAGGAAAAAGATAACAGAAAGGTAATTAGAAAATTAAAAAATAAAGTTTCAGAAATAAGACCAGACATATTGGTAATTACAATAAATGTGAATGGGTAGAATTTACCTGTTACCAAAAAAGTTGCGATTAAATGTACTGCTCACAAGGAAAACACCGAAATTAAATTACGTAGAAAGATTAAAAATAAAGAAGTGATTAAATATATATTAGGCAAATGCAAATCTGAAAGTAGGGCAAGCAATATTAATATCAGATACAATGAAATTTTAAGCAAATAGCATTATGCTCGAAACAATATGATGAGCAAAACCCATAAGGTAAAATGCTTTAAAAATCAAGAATTTGATGAAAAACACAACTGTCCTGAAAGACATTAATACAGAATAAGTAGGACAAAAACAACATCACTTCTTTAATACTTGAGCAAAGAAAATAATTCATAACCTGTTTATGCGTGGGAAGAAATGTCAGGCAAAACTTTGGAAAACTTCTATAAAATAACTGACCTTCAAAAATGTCAAGTAGAGACTGAGGAACTCTTCCAGACTGAAGGAGGTTGGAAAGACAGGACAACTGAGTACAAAGTGTAGTCCTGAACTGGACCTTTTTGTATAAGGACATTATTAGAACAACTGGCAAAATTTGAAACAGGGGTCTAGAAGAGGGTATTAAGCTTGCCATGCTATTCATGCAACTCTTCTGAGAATTTGAAATTATTTGATAATAGAAAGATTAAAAAAAAGAATAAGTAGAACAAAATCAATAATAATATAAAAGATTCAGATAGGTGTAAATGAGGTTGATTTAATAAATAAGAAGAGAGCCATTTTTCTGAAAACAAGAATATATATTTTCCCCACATGCCTATGGGACTTTTATTTTTTATTTTTTATTTATTTTATTTATTTTTATTTATTTTTTTTTAAATTTGTCAGAGAGAGAGAGAGAGAGCAAGCACAGGCAGACATAGAGGCAGGCAGAGGCAGAGGGAAAAGCAGGCTCCCCGCTGAGCAAGGAGCCGGATGTGGGACTTGATCCCAGGACGCTGGGATCATGACCTGAGCCAAAGGCAGCCGCTTAACCAACTGAACCACCCAGGCATCCCTATTTTTTCATTTTTTAAATCAAAACTTTTTAAAATTGAAGTATGTAGTTGGCACACCTATAGGACTTAAAAAAAAAAAAAGAATCATGTTGTTCAACTAAGAGAAAACTTGGATTCAAAAAAGTCTAAATTTTATAGACCTCATTTTCAGACCATAATGCAATATGAACAATAAAAACAAAATTTAAAAAATCATTTACTAACAATCAAGAGCAAACAAGAAAAACCTGTTTGCATGCACACACATATGTGGTGTGTGTGTGTGTGTGTGCGTGCGTGCATGTGTGGAACTTTATTATTTTGACAACAACAACAAAAGGACAGTTAAAAGCCCTGGGAAACAACAGAAACAAATTGTTGTATAAAGACAGCCATACTCACAAATGTAAAGTAAATGAAAATGGAGGAAGGATTTCAGTAATTAGTACAGTGTAAAAAAGGAGAATCCTTTTGACTTACATGGGAAAACCTTGTCTTTAAATTAATTAATTAATTAATTAAGAGCGGGAGAGCGTGCATGGGAACCAGGGAAGGGGCAGAGGGAAGAGAGAGAGAATCTTAAGCACACTTTGTGTTGAATGCAGAGTCTGAAGCAGGCCTTGAACTCAGGACCCTGAGATTATGACCTGGGCAGAAATCAAGAGTTGGATGCTTAAGTGACTGAGTCACCCAGGTTCCCCACTTTTTTTATTTTTATGTTTTTCAAACTTACAGAAAAAGTTGCATGAAAATTGAAATTTTATATACTACCTTCAGACTGGCCAATGGTTTACCTTATATTTATTTCTTCTTCCGCTTACTTTGGGTTTAGTTTGATCTTCTTTTTCTAATTCCTGGCAGAATAAATTTTTTAAAAATCTCACCTAGGTATTCACATTCAAATTAAAACCAAAGACAAAATCTTTCAGGAAGCCATGGAGGGAGAACAAAACAATTTGCCTATAGCAAAACAAGGATAAGAAACTAATGATGTACTATACAGTGGCTAACTGAACATAATAAATAAATTAACATATTCATGCCATTTTAATACTATTTTTAATGTCTGCAGTATATGCCATTTTCATTTTAATTAATCCATTAAGATATATCCTCATTCCACAAAAAATGTGTCCAGAAAGATATGGATAAATTCGTTACTTAAATCAGAGGAAACACAAAGAATACATGGGCATCTTTCCACATCATACTCATCATGGCAAAGTAAGTACAATGCAATGCAATTAACACTCTGAAGAAAGTTGTTAAAATCAGCTACAGGTGTCTCTCATGAAAGAATAACTGGTAAGGGAATCCTGTTTCTGGTATAAATGACTAGAGAAGTAGGAATAAATAGCATATGAAATAACTGTTTTCAAACAATAGCACAGGAGTTTGACTCCTGAGAGAAAGGAAACAGACAAGTTATATCCTACTTTCCCTGTGAATTTCTAACCTGGAGGCAATTTCTAGTTGATTACACAAGAATGGGAAAGCAAGAAATACTTAGAAGCCTTGCTCAGTTGAGGAGACAGATATAGTTGTTCAAGGAAACTGGGGTGGCTGGAACTGTGGAGATACCAGAGATTAAGGAGCTATGCAAGAAAGAGGATAGAAACGTATTTGGATGAATACTAGTCCGAGCATGTTTAGGGTGAAATTCTTTGAGAACCAAGGAAAAACGGACTTCCAGCGAGATACAAGCTGAACAAATTTCAGAGCTTACAAAGCTCCCAAACATTTTAATTCCTACCACTTATAGAGAAGAGACCTCATTGCAAACCCTGGGTGTGTAGTAGAGAACCAGGAATGGTCAGCCTTAGTAGCAGAGCTAATCTAGCCGAGAAGAAAGTCCCTTCTAGATCTCTTCTAGCAATTCTTTTTTTTTTTTTAGTATCAAAAAACAACAGAAATTTATTATCTTATAGTTCTCTGAATCAGAAGTCAGACATATAATCTCACTGGGCTAAAATCAAGATATTGGCCTGGACTCTGTTCCTTTCTGGACGTAGTATTTTAGAGGTCACCTACATTCTTTGTCTTGTGCTCCTAGCCCTCCATCTCCAAAGCCAGCAATAGGCAAAGTCCTTCTTTTTATTATTATTTATTTCTTTTCAGTGTAACAGAATTCATTGTTTGTGCACCACACCCAGTGCTCCATGCAATACCTGCCCTCCTTAATACCCACCACCTGGCTCCCACAACCTCTCACCCCCCGCCCCTTCAAAACCCTCAGATTGCTTTTCAGAGTCCGTAGTCTCTCATGGTTCATCTCCCTTCCCATTTCCCTCAACTCCCTTCTCTTAAGAACAAGGCTCGAAAGGATCATGCTTACCTACAAGTAACTTAACTGCTTTCCAAAACAGATTTCAACACTACGTAAAAGAAAAAAAAATCCCTAAATAACTAAAATTGAAATATTACAATGGTTAGCATTCAGTTAAAAATTATTAGATATGGGGCAAAACAGGAAAATGTGAATCATAATTATAAAGAAATATATAAGAACTATATATAGAGAGAAATACATACATATATTTCTCTATATTATGTATGTATGTATATGTATGTAAATATACATACATATATTTCTCTGTATTCTCTGTATTAAAGTCATATATATATATATATATAAAGAAAGATACACTTAAACTTCTTATTATATGGGAAACCGTGTAAGGTTATTTGAAGGGAGAAAGTGATAATTTACAGAAAATTAAATCTTTAGCAAAGAATTTTAAAAAGTAAAACAAGAAAGTAAAGCTTATAACCTAAAAACAATCTGCAAAGTTAATTATGAGAATTATACCTAGTGAAAAAGCAGAAGGCCAGTTGGGCAAAATACGACAGAAAACATAGGAGATCACATGATATCCATGACACACAAAGTGGAAGAGTAAGTATCTATCAAATATGAAGATAAATTTCTTTAAAATTTGCTTTACGGGTATGTAAGATATGAATCAGTCCCTTGTATATCTATCATGTGTACATCTGGAAGAAATGCTGGATAACATTTCATTTTATTTATCACTGAAAATCCATACCATGGAAGAAGAAATTTTAAATTCTCATTTGGTCGGTGACTATGTTGTAACCCATGACTAAGACTAGAAAAGCTGAAGGAGCACCAGCTCTGTGTGCAGCAAATCACAGTTTATTTAGAAAATAAAGAACTGGCACCTGAATGTTATTCTACAGATTGCTATAATCACAGGAAAACAGTTATACCTCCTGAAGTAGACTTAGTGAAACTTGTGAAAGTGGTGAAACAATGGAGTTGAATGCATGTTTTCTGCATGCTGTGTATGGAAATGGTAAAAAAATAACAAATATAGTTGAGTATGATTACTCTTGAGAAAAAATAAGCACATAGGAGTTTTTAAGGGAAAGATGAAATAAAATCTTGTCTTCACCAGCAGACACAGTATTTTGAACAGCCTATGATTTCATGGACAAAACATCATTATATATAATACTGTGGATAACTTATGAAAATGTCTTAAGTGCAAATGGTTTCCAAAAGGATTGACAAGAATTTGGCTCTTTCCTCAAATCTAAAGGTCTTCCTGAACTCAATGAAGAGAGGAACTGATAACATATCATTAGGCATATTTAAAGCTCACACTTAAATGCTTTACTAGAACACATAGAATATATTTTGAGAGCCAAATGAAACCAGAGACTAGAATTGGAACCTATTCTCTGACAAGTTGAAATATCCAACATTCCAGCTGTTGAGTGCAATGTGCTTGACAACTTTGAATCTGATGGCGCACTGATAATAGTTTTTATTGAGACACGTCTCTATAATTTCTGGGTCCTCATTTTGTCTTAATATCCCAATCAATCTGAAAGGGCCATGAAATACTTGGTGTAGTCACCAATACCCTATAATTACGCGTTAGGATTCTCTAACTTCAAGAGTAAGAAAAGAAACTGACCATCTAGCTTTGTCTATGTATAAGTCAGATATAAATTTCTAGTGAAAGTCACATATGTAGACTAGAGACTGAGATAGTGTTATTTTATAAAATGGGAATGTATATGATCAGAACTAATTTGTTAACTGACATTATACATGGCATGCAAAAAAGGGACACAAGGGAGGCAAGAATGGTTGTAAAGACAAGGCTGGGGATTTTTCAGTAACTGAGGAGAAACACGACAATTATTTGGGTAAGAATGTTGCACTGGAGATTTAGTTTAATGGGTGGATACAAGGGGTAGGTGCTAAATCTGTGAAACATGATAAAGATAAAGTGAGGAGTGGAATCAAAATAAGGCCTGTGCTTTCGGCTTTTGTAGAACATTTTATCTTCTATTGTGAGTAAGAGCACAGGAAAAAGAACAAGGTTCAGGTGACAGAAAGAACATTCTATTTTATCATGTTGAGTCTAAGGACTGTGAAAAGTCAGTAGGAAAATGTCCAATAGGAAGTCATTTATATGAACCTGGTATACAGGAGAGAGATTTTGATTGAATATTAACATTTTGAAGTCATCAAAATACCTATGATAATTAAAATGATAAATTCTGATAACCTCATATAGGAAGCATGTAAGTGAAAAAAGTATAGGGCAGATCTATGAGGAACTACACATTCAAGGGGAAGACAGAGGAAGGATATCAGGAGAGTATGATGTCAAAGAAGTCCAAGCAAGAGAACTTTTCAAGATGGAAGGCTGGGGAATCAACTGACAAAAGTGTGACTGAGAAATGGAGTGGCATGAGGACTAATAGTATCTATTGCATTTCCTGAAATAAGAGTTCATTCAGCAGCCTTATTTTGAGCAGTATCATTGTAGTGTGTATTGAGCAGTATCATTGTATTTAATCTTTGTAGTGATCAGGGTGGAATTCAGACTGGATTTGGTTAAAGAGTGAATGTCAGGAGTATTGAAATAGTATAGACAACTCTTTAGAGAAGTTTGTACATAAGGGTGAGAGAATTAGGGCTGACTCAGGCAGGAAAGTTAAGAGGAAAAATAAAAAAAAAATAAAGATAGGTAAAAATTAAGAACATGTAATTGTTGGGGGTACCTGTGTGGCTCAGTTGGTTAAGCATCCAACTCTTGATTTTGGCTCAGGTTATGATCTTAGGGTCCTGGAATCAAGCCCCACATCGGGCTCTGTACTCAGTGGGGAGTGCACTTGAGAATTCTTTCTCTCCCTCTCCTTCTGCTCGCTCTCGCTCATCCTCTCTCTCTCAAATAAATAAATAAATCTTAAAAAAAAAAGAATATGTAACTGTTGATGGGAACAATTCCATAGAGAAAGAAAGGTTGAAAGATAGGAACAGTGAAAAGGTGGGAGAGTGAAATCCCAAGCACAATGTGGGTGATATAATTTAGATGAGATGAAGCACACCTCAATTCCAACTGGAAGAAATAAAGAAAAAGTGGGTATGAAAATAGGTAGATTTGTAGTAGGTGAATTCAACTGCTTGGAAATATACAGGAAAGGTTTGGGATATTGGAAGTTTCAGGAAATTGTGAAAGATCTGAGGTAGTCTTGTAGAGAAAGAAGATCAAACTGATGAGAGAAACCTTAGGACTGCTACTTGGGTCCAGTTGAGGCTTGTAACCACTAATTTTAGTGTTACCATCAGTCAAGTTTTGTTGCTTTTTAAACTTTGGTGTCAAGAGCAGAGGTGAAACTTAAGCTTATCCAAGGTTAAGATTCTGTCAGATGTATGTGAAGAAAGGGAGATTGAAAGATAGTAGAAGTTATAGGCAATATAAAGTCTATCAGGGAAGAGTCGAGTTGAGAGGAAGAAAGTTGAGAGGTTACCAAGAATTTGAAGTCCCTATAACTTCAAAGAATAATAGTAGAAAGAATAAATAAATGAGTAAGCTGGAGGTTCTGGTAAAAAAGCTGGAAGGAATTGGGAAATGGAATATTTCTGAATGACAGTCTCGGTGTGTGATTGTACAAGCTGGCTGAAGTAGAGTATAGAAGGAATACATTGTATGTCAAGAAAATGAAAGACCAGTGTGCTGAATAGCTCATCTACATGGACACAGAAGGATGATAACAGCAAGGTTTGAGATAAACAGTAGGCTTGTTGTCCAGGTGTGTTTGCCTTGTTGAATAACTGGAGGAGACTTTTGGATACAGTGACAAGAAACGGGAGAAGATGGTCTAGCCAGAAGGCCCGAGTCTTACAGAAGTAGAACTTTAAAAAAGAGCTGGAGGAATAATGTTTGAAAGCAGTACTGTAGAGGTAGGAGGACATCGATCTCAATTCTAATATCTGAATGGCGGGAGTTGTGAAAGATTCAGCAGCTTCCACTAGAGCAGAAAGGCAGTGTGCTTATAGCAGAACTGGATGTACACGGAGGGAGAAATTTATGTTTACTGAGTAGGGTGTTGAAACTGATAGCTTTAGAAATGAAGCATATTCAGGTCATGACAACACTGAGATTATGAATTATAGTGAATGGCTAAAGGGAAAAATATGTTTCTGTAGAACAAGGAGGTCAAGGGACTGAGACACTAAATGCTGGGTAGGTTCCAGATAAGAAGCAACCCTTTCCCAGAATGCAGGAAAAATTCTTAGTAGAGAGGAATAGAGTCAACCAAGTCAGTAGATAACAGTGACAAAATGAGGTATATAGTTGGATGTATACCTCAGAGGAGCAGGAGTATCTCACATTATGGGAAGAACAAAGATCTGGGTATAGCAATGGGGAACAAAGATGATGCTGGTCTGATCTTACTCTGAAATAGGTGTGGAAGAGCCTTCACTTGAAAAGGGATAAACTCCAAGGGTTTAGTTTTAATTAAGGTTTTTACTTAAGGGTTTAGGTTTCAGCTAAGTCTGTTTCAGTTAAGACTGTTAGTTAAGGATTCAGGTTTTAGTTAAGTCTGTGGAGGAAATCATGATTAATGAGGTAGTAGAAATAACAGACGATATGGCGGAATGTTTTGGGATTAATGAGATCTTTTCTTTGAACTCTTAACTATTTATCTAAGTACCTGACTACCGACTCCATTTGGATGTATCAACAAACATATCAGCCGAAACACATCAAAGAATTAACACATGATTTCCCCTCTACATTCCTCCTGCCAAAACAAACAAACAAAAAAACCCCCCAAAACAAAAAAACAAAAAAACCCTAATCCTAATCCTTCTTGTAGAGTGTTCTGTATCTATCATCATCTTTCCGCTGGACTTCTCCAACGCCCTCTAGTTCATCCTTATTTATACTACTCTCCCCTGAATCTTCTCATAGTCAGTGCGGTAATCTTTTTTTTTTTTTTTAAAGATTTTATTTATTTATTTGACAGACAGAGATCACAAGTAGGCAGAGAGGCAGGCAGAGAGAGAAGGGGAAACAGGCTCCCTGCTGAGCAGAGAGCACGATGTGGGGCTCGATCCCAGGATCCTGGGATCATGACCCGACCCAAAGGCAGAGGCTTTAACCCACTGAGCCACCTGGGCGCCCCAGTGTGGTAATCTTTAAAACTCAAATGTCTTGCCATTGCTCTTAGGATAGAGGCAAAAATTATTTAACATGCTCTACAGGGGCCTGGATCACGAAGGTCCTCATCTCTAGTGCTTCATTTAGTTTATACTCTGGCTCACTCTGCACCTTAGCCAAATTGACCTTGTTGTGATTCATCGAATACACTATATTCTTCTTACTATATATAAGTTGGATGTTACCTGTGGTTGTGTCGACCTACAATGTTATCTTATTTCTTCCTTACTCACCCTTTTGCCATGTTAACTAGGGTAGATCCTTTGGATCCCAGCTTGAGCATCAGAATGGAATTCATTCAGATTCCTTTGTCAAACAGTCTTACATCCTAAATGTGAAAGAGCAAACAATAAAATTTCTTGGAAAAAACACAAGACAATATCTTTGTGGCCTTCATAAAAGACAGAGGTGGCATTGCAGATAATTGGGGGGAAATTATGAACTATTCAATTAATGGCCCTGGGATAACTGTGTACCCATTTGGTAAAAGGCGAACGATTTATGCGATCTGAAGAAAAACCAGACTATGTGTGTACCCATTTGGGAAAAAAGTAAAAGTAAACCCTTACTTCACATGATACATATAAAGAACTTTCAGATGAATTAAAAATATGCTTTATCTTTTAGGGACATAGAAGACTACTTTTGTGTCAATGAGACAACTCAATAAAAAATGGACAGACTACCTGAATAGGCATTTCACAAAAGAGAATACCTAAATTGTCAGTAAGTACATGAAAATAGGTTCAATATTATTGCTTATTACAAAAATGAAAATTAAAGCCACAATGAGCTACTACTACTAGAATGGCTAAAATTAGAATACTTAACAATAACAAGAGTGCTGAATGGCTGGAAATCATATATTTAATGGTACAGCCACTTTAGAAAATTGATTGGCAATAGACATACATCTACCCTATGACTTGGTGATTATAATTTTAGTATATACCCAGGCAAATGACTGCATAGTCCCTAAAAGGACATGGACAAGCATATTCATGGTATCATTATTCTTAACAGCCATAAACTGGAAGTAGTCCTAGTATCTATCAACAGTAGATGTATAAATAGTGTTACATTCATACAATGAAAAACAACAATAAAAAATAATAAATCATTGCAACATAAGTGAGAGTCACAAAGTCCAGGAAAAAAAAAGCCCTACATAAAAGAAGAAATATTGTGTAATAGTTATACAAGTAATACTAGTCTATTGTGATGAAATAAGCAAAAGTAATCTATGATAAAAGTCAGAATAGTGGTTGCCTTTATAGGATAGGGGAGATGGTACCAACTGGAAAGTGGCATGAAAGAAACTTCTAGAGTTCTAGAAGTGTTTTATCTCTTGATTTTGTTGTTGGTTACATGGGTGTATTAATATGTAAAAATTCATCAAGCTATACGTTAAGATGTGTTCACTTTATATTTGTTTTTATATCGCTATAAAAAAATTAAGAGAACTCTCAAGAACTTGTCCCTATGCATCCCTGGAATTTCACTAGAATGTAAGATCCATGAACTTAGGGACCTTGTCAGTTTTATTAACAAATGAATGAATGTAAAGAGAATCTGGAGGCTGGATCAAGGGAGAGGAAAGCTGAGGATATGATGTGGAGAATGTTTGCTAGGATGGATGGTCTTTAAACTGTTGTTTGGAAACTACAGAGTATAACTGCATTCCTTTGGGGAATGACTGGCTATCCCAAGAAATATTGATGTAGTAGTTCTGGGAGTGGGGCCCAAGATTCTGAGGTTTTAACAAGTGCCCCACCCAAAACTCTAATGTAGGTAGTCCCAGGCTCATACATTGAGAATGATTTTTTTCTGAATGTTTATATTGTGGAAAGAATCAAAAGAAATCATGGAGGAATGTCTGCACCCTAAAAAGGAAGGTCAATCTTTGCAATAGACCTTCAGTAGTGACCTTCACTATGAACCTTGAGATTAGCACTGGTAGTGGAGAGATCTGGTGGCTGTAGTCAACACTGGCAGAAGGGCAAGCATGAGTATCTGGGGCCACCATGGAAAAGTATGGGCTATAGGAGATGGTTAGTAAGAAAATATGGGTTTATAGATTGGAACAGGTGTGATGGGGGAAGATCTGGCTGATCCCCCTGAATCGCTGAATTCTCAAAGCATGCTTTGATACTACTTCAATTCTATTTAAACTTCTTTTTTTGCACTTCTCATTTTTAACTTTGTGTTACTCTTGTTTGTTTACATGGTTAATTTGGCCTCTAAACTGTGAAGTTCTTGAAGGCAGAGGCTATGTCATATTTTTCTCAGTAGTCTACATACCTAGTTTTTCTTTAATGAACAAATGTCTGAATTTCATTGAGGTCAGAATTCAGGGGGAAGTGAGACACTGAACCTAAGTTTCACACCGGCACGCATGTGAACATAGGAATGATGGGACAAGATGACGTTGGCAAGCTGGGAGACTAAAGTTTTCATGGTCAAGCATGCTGGCACATGTCATATCAGTGAAAGTCATCTTTGCATATGTTGATAAGATCTCTTATAAAGATGTGGAATTATGATAGAGGCCACATTTTGGTTTGTTATACTTTGGCATTGAGCATAATAACCATCTCAGGGCAAAATGCTTATTTCCTATGAGTGATTAATTAGGCATTACACAACTGTGTGTTGTCAGCATCAAGTGTTTTCTGTCATCAGATTTCAAAAGAACTTTTTATCTTGTTTCTGCATGGGAATAAGGAAATTCAATAACCATGAATATTTCAAAGTGCTTATAATTAAAACTTCATGTGCTTGGCACAAAAGCATGTTTCAAAGATTGAGCCAATTGTTTGCTGATTCTGCTGTCAGTCTGCACCCATGCATGCTAACAGCTGGCTAGTAAACACTGCATGGCATCGCTTCTCAGCCACTATGGAAGGAATGAAATCTCTCTCTCTTTTTTTTGGATAACATCATTAATATTCAAAACAGAGTCAAATGCTCATGTGGTATCTTCTGTTAAGCTTTCCATCTGGGTTAAAATAAACTCACCGAAAGGGGGAGATAGACAAACTTTTACCACATTGAACCACTGAAGTAGAATAGAACCTACCAGTGTTAAAGAGGAATGTAGTGGGCTTATTCCTTTCTAGCTGAACATAAGGGAGGGCCAAGCTGTACAGAGTCCTTAGAGATGGGGTGGGTGTCCTTGTGCAAGGTTGGGGTAAGATGATGGTGAGCAATTAGTGTTATGTTCAGCCAAAATAATAAATGCCAGAGGTTGTGTACTACAACCCAACAGTGTCAAAGTCAAGGTAAATAGGCCCAAATTGTCTCCAATATGAGGCTCCTGCATTAACAGCAAATTGAGGCCTAGACCCTAAATAGGGCAGAGAGAAGAATAAGACAAGCAATGAGAAAGTGGTACAGATGCAGACAGATCCGGAATATGACCTGGTGGAACGCAAGCATCCACGATGGCTCTTTGTGCTATTGTGAAAGGTCACGTTTGAATCATTTAAAGGAGAGAACTGAGACAGACAGGGATCAACTACCTTCCGCCATGTAATGCAAAGAAAGACTAGATTCAGAGGTAATTATCAAAGTGCCTTGTTAGAAGCTTGCATCCCTACTTAGAGAACCCACTCAGTTGTTCAAAATGTTGACCACAGAGAGTAGGAAAGCTACAGAGCTTCATTTATTTTATAATCAAAATGTTCAAGAAACACAGACCTGAGCTATTACAATTGTCATTAAGCAGATGGGAAAATTGATGCTTGGGAGGAAGTGGGAGCGATGGGACGGACCCTTTCCATGCTTCTCTTTTCCTTGTAAGTCTGCAACTTTGGCTCGGTTTACTGATTTACTGAGTCGGACTCTATGATCTCATTCATTACACCCTTACTGTCAAGTGACCGATTTAAAAGTATTTCTTTTCTATCTCTGTTCTTGGTTTATTACAAAGCTCCATGCCTGGAGAGCAGCTATCCTTAAATCATTCCTAATAACAGTGATCCAAGGTTCATTCAATTTACAGTGTGATATACAGTTATGTTATTGTTTCTTCTACAATTTATAATTATTTCTTTGGGGAGTGAAGGTTAAAAGTAAAGTGCAATAGTCTATGTAATTTTCTCTAATTCTCAATATAGTAAGATCTAGGTATATGTTGATTTGGTAGGAAATCAATTTTCATAATTATGCTAAATACTCTTTTGCTTTTGTAAAACCAGGGTCAAGCCTTGACTTCCCAGCCCTGTTCAGCTACAGGTACTATTTCATCAAAGTACAGGCTTTGTGCCACCTAGGTCATGGGCCAATATTGCAATTTTAAGCCAAATTCACAGAATATTAGGAACCCTATTTACATCAGTGGGGAGAGTTTGGAGCTGGTCTTGCTATTCTGAGCACCCAAATATCTATCTCATCATATACACTGGGCATCTGCCTCAGTTCCTTTATAGCTAATTTAGTCCCTTTTTGGAGCCATGCCCCCCAACCCACTTTCCACTTATTTGGAGCCCTAATTCTCTACTTAGTCCTTGCAAATTCCTCATCCAGTACCTGGTCTTGTCTTCTCTTCCCAGGTCTTACCTTGGATCCTATGCCAAACAAGACACACTATCCAGCCCTAAGAGTTTCCTTCTATTTGAATGCAGACTATCTGCTGGGGGATCATGTTCTCGTGTCCTACCTACTATATTAAAATCATTGTCAATACCATGATTGGCTCACATTACCCCTGAGTTTACCATATTCACTGAATGCTACATTCCTCAGAGCCTCGCATTACAATTGCATTAATCCCCTTGACCCTAGCACAGATCGTTTATAACAGCTTCTTCTCCTTTCAAGCTATCATGCCAACAGTTGGAATATGTCTTGGGGGGTTGTATCAGACTTTGATAAGAAAAGTCCAATGATTTCAAAGAAAAAAATTGAATCATAGAATCCTGTGTGCAGCAACAGGACAAAGATAGCATTTTTACCAAGGTGAACAGCAAGGACAAATTCAAAGTCATTCTCTAACTTTCCCAGCTTCAGCCTCAGCCCCATTTAGTTGCCTCCCTAATACATCTAACCTATAAATTTCACCCCACTTACTATATAAGTCTGTAGTGAACTTTCCTGGTAAGACGTCAGGCATGTCATCTTTATAAATTGGTAGGATCTATACTGAGTGCTGCCATGTGGTACCTCATGTGCCTGGATGTGTGTCTTGAGTATGTAAGTACTCACTTCTTCACAGCCATTCCCCCATTCTTCTTTTACGCTCAGCCTATATCAGTGTTCCTTCCTTGTTTTCTTAATTTATACACTGAATCCACAGAAATCTATGTGGAACCCTAGTATACTTCCTTCCTCAAAACCCCAATGCTCTACTAATCTCATGTAAGCCAACTTCCTTGAAGAGTTGGATGTAGTTAGCTTTATGTCTAAATTCTCAACCAGATGGACCCTCCCACCCCCAGGATGCATGCTGGTCTGATTCACCATCATCACACCTCAGAATGTCTACTTCCATGTCCTACCCAACATATCAGACCTTATTGACTCTCAACACTGATCACTGCCAACTGAGTTAAACACGTTCCCCTGAATATTGTGATTTGGGTGTTGTAAGTATATAAGTGGCTAGCTCTGGAGCCAAATGCATTTTGTTAGCCCTGTTCTGGTGATAGCTTCACCCCAGCATCATTCAAGTTCAGCTTCCTTTTCTTCCCCACTGGCCTGTCATGTTTCATGCCTGTGATTTTTTATACTTAATCCCCTTTGTCGTGATAGGCTAGTCTCTGGTTGTAGCAGAGACACTATCCATGCCATGAAAATCCACATTCCATATAATCATTAAAGCACTGTGAAAAATTAGTAATTTTCCAGCAAATATATTTTGATTCTGCTTGAACAGTGTTTTAATTTTCTTGCTTTCTCTTTCTCTTTTTGAATGTCATTCAGTAAGGCTTATCTCCCCTTTCACTAGAGGCATCACCACTCTAAACTGTCCTATAAGTGGTCTGCTTTGCTCATTTAGCATATCTGCCTAGGCCCTGCATGCATTTAGGTTTGTGACAAAACATACCTAAAGTTTAAGGGTGAGTAAAGGGCTAAAATAAGCATCTGGAAAAAAACAGTTACAAGGGAAGGAGAATCAAACCAGTATTCATACATTTTTCAAGTATCTATGATTGAAAATTGACTTAATGTGATAAAACATGCTGGCAATAGCATGGTCAACATTAAGTGAATTGGCAAACAATGCATTTGAATTGTAAGAATCTGTAACAGAGAAAAAGCCCCCCTGATAAAGTGCAAGGAAAATAAGAATTATAAGAGACAATTTTGGGGGGAATAAAATGATCTGCTTGGAATCTGGTAGATGATTCTGTTCAGGAAATGTAATTTAAAATACTACCTCAATATGAACAAATTTCATTTCTGCTAAGAGGAACTGATAATCAAAAGAGGGGTTTGACGAACTTGGTGGTCATATATAGTACTGTTTTTATTCTATGGAAAATTTAAGCTATGTGTCTCAGCTGTGGTTAAAAAAATGGGTGCATCTTATATAACTATATATATAGTATAATTATAGTATAGTTTCACCTAGGCTCTTCTCTGAGCTAAACCAGGATGTGCGACATGTTCTACACTTGATGGGTTTTAGCCCGTTGGACAGGAATCTGGCTAAAATATTATAGTACCAGAATTAAACAGAACTGTGTAGATTAATTGATCAAGACTTTTGGACTCAATAAAACAGGACTACCTGAAGCCAATGTTTGGAGGATTTAGCATAATCACAAGTTTGAATATTAATCAAGATACAAAATATGAGACCTGCGTCAGCATGACTAAACTGTTTGCTTCAAACTTAACCTAAAATAGAGTAATAAAATAAGACAGTCATAAAGACAGCACAAAATGAAAGGCAGGTGGGGAGTGAAGTTAGAAAGGGAGGCTGGAGGTGAGGAGTTAGAGGAATGAGGTGAGACAGATGGAGGGATAGAAGAAATGCAAAAGGAGGAAGAGAGAAAACTCTAAAAGGAAGAAAATGAAAAATAATTGATGTGACATAATGTGATATGATCCAGTTGTTTTAAAAGCCATATATTTTAAGTGGGAATGATATTCAAAATACTTAACCATGAGGAAGGTGTAGAAACTGACCAGTCAGAATGGCATGCTGTATACCCCTCAGTATGTCTCTACCAGTTAACCAGGAATTTTGACCTTAGGCCACATTTCAACTCAGACGTCTTATTGCTTGACAAGCCCTGGGGAGAATAATGCTCACCTTCTTGGAGATTTAATTTTTCTCAGTTAAAAAAAAATTGGTGGGGACACTACTCTTAAACTAAGAAAAACATGGCATATTATTGATTTGAATGCCAAATTCACAAATATTTTTAGGAATAAAACTTGGGACTTCAAAAGGATATTGAGCTTCCTTGGTCACTGAAGACTACATCTTTAGTTCTTCTGGAGAATGTGTTCACTCTTCATAACTTGAAGGGAGTTTGATAAATTTTTCTTAGGTGTCTGGGGAAGGAATTTATTAACCCCACAGTGCTTGGCTCTAACAAGAAAGAGTAGAAGCTTCCTCTTCCCATTTGTGCCTGTGTGATTAGCTATATCCTACAACTGATTAGAACATTTACATAAATCTTGGGAAGGGAAGGGCTTGGAATGCCAGGGAAAAGTGCCAGCCTGAGGAAATTGCGCAATGAGAAAGGAGGATATGGTGGATTTGTCTTAGGTTGGATTCTCCCCTAAGGTAACACAAATAGAGATGTTCATGCAGAACGTTTAATGAGAAGTGTCTCTGGGATCAACATTGGTGGAAGGGAAGAGAAAGAAGCAGGATTGGATACAGGGAGAAGCTGCTCTATGATAGGGTCTCAACAAAGGCCTCAAGCAACACTCTAAGGTGCTTTGAAGCTGGGATGGCCCTTTAGATTTGCTGAGTGAGGGCAGGGGCTAGGCTTTTACACCACTTCAGTGATTATTCACTGGATATGGGCTGCTCCAGAGAGAGCGTGTGACTTTGGGCAAGGTGGATCTCTTCAGCAAAGACAATTTCTGTTGAGAGCTAACAACTGAGGGTGACATTATGGCCAATACTCCCAGCAGCTGGAGGAATAGGTCTTTCAGTTCTGAAAGGGGGAGATCTGGGTGGAACATCATAATATTCACTGTAGGACGATTCTACCTCTGCTGGAACATTACTCAGCTGGGATTTGCAACGATCGACTCCTCAAAGGTTTATCTTTGATGTAGGCCTTGGGTTGCCTCTGGAACTCTCAAATATCTGATCCTTCATTGTGAAGGAGTCAAGGCCAGAAGTTTAAATCTCATGTTCCTTTTTCTGGGATTTCCAATTTGCATTCATCTAAGAAATTTGTATTGAATATCCAAAAAGTTCCAAGCATTTCTCTAGACACTGGGGATTACAGAAGTAAGCAAGGCAGACATGGTTCTCACCTTTTAGGAATGTACAAAGCATAAAGGGATCAAATTTTCTGATTAAATAGCTGATCCCAGTAATTTGGTAAATATTAGCTATTCTTATCCTTGACGGCTAAACAGGCTAAAACAAGAGAGTTATAAATGGGATACTGCTTAAGTATTTTTTGAGGATTTGAGAGACTACAGTTTAATAGGTCTTTGATTCAGCAAAAAGACTGAATGGTTAATTGGTAGGGAGGGCCAGTTAACTTGTTCCTCCTTCATACATTTATTCTTTACATGAGTTGGGCTAAGTTACTTGGCCTCTCTATGACTCATTTCCCTCAACTCTGTGTCGTGCAAGTAGGTAGTCTTGCAATGTTAGTCCATATTACATTAAAACTCAAATTTGATACTTGAAAGAAAATCCTAACTATACATTTCAGCTTTCCATTTCTTTGTAAACAGCACCCCTGTGCCCCTCCCTCCCCCATGTCTTCACACCCACATTATGACCTCTTGTCCCAGACTTGGATGGCTTATGTCAGGACCCCAAAGATTTACCTCAAATTAGTATCTGTATTAGCAGGCATGTAGGATAAGAAGGTGAAATCGAGTATTAGCCTAGTTGGGGTGGGAATGCCCTATTGACTCAGTTCAGTTAAATTGAAGCTTAGTAGCCTCTGGGCATAAACTTTAAAATTGAATAATTAAAATTCAATCATTTTCTTGTCAGATATATTAAGAAAGGCAGTATATAACTGAAAGAAATCATAATCAAATTATGTGTATACACAGGGCTATTAGATCATCATTTAAGGCTTAATTAATCAGTCAGTTTTTATTTTTCTATGTACGTGGTTGTTCTGGGTTACTGGGTTGGCCATGACATTCAAAGCCAATAGTCAAGTCACAATCCAGCAATTGCTACTTTTTCCCACGTAGTGCACTGGCTATTTTGAAGACAAAGCCTCGGAGACATTTAATATAAATGAAAAGGAAGTTAAAAATTATAGCAACTGCCATTTTCTGAATGCTTGCAATGCGCCAGTTTCTTGACATGCATCCTCTGTAGTGCTCAGATGAATCCTAAGACAGGCCTTATTTGTATCTAATTTTGATAGATGAGGAACATGAGGCACAGAGAGGGACAATAATTTCCCTGAGGTCACCACAACTGCAAGATGGTTCCTCTCACTAGAAGCCAGTGCTGTGTCACTTGTTACATACCTTAAACCTACAAAGTTTGTTACTAGCTTATCATGTACTCACTTGTATATGTTGTGTTTTACCTCTGAATATGTTTGTCGCTTGATAGATGAACACGTGTGGTGCATTAATACCACCACCACCACCACCACCATCACCTCCATCACTCATATTTATTGAGTGCCATCTGTCAGTCTTAGTTCTAACTTGTATACATAAATTATTTAGTCCTCGCCACGATACAACCTTCCAAAGGAAGGAATACAAGTATGTCCATGTAACAGATGGAATCAATGGGACACAGAGAAGCTAAAGAGTAGTTGCTTTAGGGGCACCTGGGTGGTTCGGCGGGTTGAGCCTCTGCCTTTGGCTCAGGTCATGATTCCAGGGTCCTGGGATTGAGCCCCGCATCGGGCTCTCTGCTCAGCGGGGAGCCTGCTTCCCCCACCCCCCCAGCCTGCCTCTCTGCCTACTTGTTGTCTCTCTCTGTCAAATAAATAAATAAATTTTTTTAAAAAAAAGAGTACTTGCTTTATTTTTTAAACATTTATTTATGTATTTGAGAGAGAGTGAACACAAGCAGCAGGAGGGATAGAGGAAAAGGGAGAGAGAGAATCTTCAAGCAGACTACCCGCTGAACATGGAGCCCAAAGCAGGGCTCGATCCCAAGGCCCTGAGATCATGACCTGAGCTGAAATCAGCTCAACTGACTGAGCCACCCAGGTACCCCAGTTGTAGTTGCTTTGAGTTAGGGGTTGGCAAACCCATCACTGGTCTCTTTTGTACTATGTGAGAGCTAAGAATGGTTTTGACATGTTTATAGGGTTGGATAAAATAAAACAAAGAAGTGTGTGACAAAAAAGAACTATGTTCAACAAAGCCTAAAGTATTTACTTTCCTTTAGAGAAAAAGTCTTCCAATCCCTGGTACAGAGTCCAAATCATGGAGATAGTAAATAATAAAATCAAGGTATATTCATTTTGAATTCCAGCCATCCAACAGTGGCTCCTATTAGAGTGTTTCACCTTAGAGTTTAATAATAGCAAAAACAACAGCAGTGATTTCAGTAGGTTTTAGTGTTTACTTTGTAGGGATGGACTTCACATAGTATATGGTTTTATTTACTACTCAGAACACTCTATGAAGGTGCTTTCCAGCCATTGTTCCACCCAGGTTCTATTTCCTTCTTTCCAAAAATATTCCTAGTTAGTTCAGATCTCGAACCCCCAAGCCCCATGCGACGTGGTAGAAGATGGCCAACCCCATTGTCTGCTCAGCAGGAGATCCTGATGGTCTAAAGCTCCCAGGGAAGTCCTAGTTCCCATGTTGATGAGCATCAGAAAAGGACATGTGTTCTTATTCTGGCCAATGAACCAATGAAACTTGAGGGTCTTCTTTTTGAGAGTTTCCCTCGTTTAAAGGAGATACCAAGAGAAATGGTCCCTTTCTTCCTCTGATATTGACTTGTCTAGATGTGATGCCTTGATACGGTTCAGACACACTGCTCTGACCCTGAGGGAAGCAAAGCCAATATAAGAAAGAGGACAGAGAGAATTGCAAAGAAGTCAAGCTTGGAGCTGCCCTACCTCACAATTTCTTGTGATGAGAAGTAATTCATTTCCTTATGATTAAGCCAGTTTTAGAGTCACAATTTTCTGACACAACTGATCTTTGCAGTTAATATTGTCCCTATTTTAGAGTTGGTGAAATTGAGCACAGCTTGTACTGGCAGAGCTGGGACTGGAATACAGGCCTTTTCTACTACAAAGCCTGGGACTTTTTTCCCCCACAATAGTATTCTGACTTAATAAGAGGAAGAGAAAGAATAAGTTTGACATACAAAATGACACATTTTATACCATTAAGTAACAGGAAAATTTATGAGGTAGGCAACAGTGCCTACCTTGTTGTCTCTTAGGCATTATAACACTTTTTCTCTGTTAGGCACGTATATTACAAAATACTCCGGGCATATCATATACACAAACACCAGTGAAGAAACTGCCAGACTGCATGTATTCCATGGATACATATGAATAATTTGGAAAGATGTAAAGGGCAATCTGTCCTCTTTCTGTGACAGAACTCCCATTAATGTGCAGCGGCTCACATAGCTGGGTTGGCTTAGTAGAGTTTAGGCCTGTCCTTTGGCAACCTGGAGCTCCTAACTGGAGCGCCTTCTGAAGCTGAATGTCATTTGATTCAAGTACACCATTAAAATGATGTTATCCTATATAGGAAGATGCTGACATCCCGAAGATTCTCAGATTTTGTGTCTTTGGCAGTATTATCTGACACAATGCTGAAATGGTAGTTGTGACTTCCTGCCCTGTAAAAATGCAAAGGATCTGTAATACTCAAGACTTATGAATGCAACCAATGAAATGCAAAATCATACACATAAATCTATCCTTAAGGATATATAACTGGTGTTTAAGTATATCCCAACCAATTACATGAGTTGAAAATTATAACTAAAAATTCTCATTGTAGTTAGTACAATTTATACGTTCTTTTTATATACACACATGTGCACACATGTACTTTGTAGTTTATGTATATAGACATACATTCTTACATATGTAGAAATATATGCATATACTTCCTTTTGTCTTCATAATCAGTTTATATTTGGAAACCTGAAGGTTGAGTATATGGCATCAAAGATGGAATTCTTTTTTTTCTTTTAATTTTTTATTTTTTCAGCGTAACAGTATTCATTATTTTTGCACCACACCCAGTGCTCCATGCAATCCGTGCCCTCTATAATACCCACCACCTGGATGGAATTCTAATATTTATTCATTATTCTAATCAAGATATTTAGAAAGTATAGATTTGCTGGATGTTAAAAAATATTTTTGACATTACGTTGAGTTTTCCATACTGTTCTAGTTTGTGAATTTTCATTTGTAGGAGTTTATAATGACTTTAAAATTTAACTTGTACCAACTTATAGTTTTTAAAATTTTAACATTGGAAAAAATTAGCCTATAATTTCTTTCAAGACTATAAATTTATATGAATGATTTTCCACCACAAATTAGTCCTAGTTTTTTTTTTCTTGATTTCAATTGCATTGTTTAAAATTTTCTTTGATTTGTAAAGTTTCACTCCTGGGTGGTGGTGACACAGACTATTAACCGAAGACATGATGCTTGCTTCCCAGAAGCATGAAAAACAGCTTTCGGCACACCATAACGCAGAAGAATGGAGAGGAGTGGGAGAAATCTGTGAATGTTTACTACGATTTAACGATCTCTTGAAAACTATCCCTTCTTTTTGCCTCAACCAGCAGTCAGTATGTTCAGAGTGAGAAACTGTGGAAGCACACATAGTGCTCTCTAAAAGACAATATTTAAAATGAGCCCAGAATCTTCCATGGCTGTTTTTCCTCCCTTCCAGTTTAATACTAAGCCAATGTTGTTTGACAAGATTCCTGAAATAGACACAGATTGAGCGATCTTGGAAAGATATCTACTGGAAGAATATGAAAAAATCTGAAAGGTGAGAGTTTGGTTTTAGACACTATTCTTCTCATATTATCCTGAAAGTATCAAGACACATGAGCACTGGGTGCTTCTAGGATTAGAATCAAAGGTACAGAGGCATCAAGTTTTTTTATTTCGAAAAATTTGCTAGGAGAATTTTCTTTTCATTCACAGGATCTTCTGAGGGCAACAAGGATAGATGAGAAATTTATTAACTGTACGCATGCTAGGCTAATGATTTTAATTTCTGGTTTCCTATTATTGCTCACAGGTATATGTAAGCATAATGAAATACCTTCAGTTAGTTACCGCTATTCCATTATCTTGCTCGGTGCTGTGCTGCCAGCAAGGGTCACAGAGGGGAGACATCCAATGAATTGCCACCAGAATGAACAGGTCTCCAGTCATCCTATAGTGTGTCATGAAGTTTCTCAAAAACAAATTAGCAAGTAGGATGGAGGCTTCTGGAATTGAATAAGTAAAAAGGTGTCATTACACTAAGGGAGAGATCTTATAAATCACTTCAAGAAGCCAAGCCCCTCAGAATTAGGGTTTCATTTTCTCGTCTTTGTTTGCTTAGCATTTATTCATTCATCACTTCAGGTAACTTACAGCCAGGCGGGAAACACCGACGTTGAAGAAGTCATTGCAATAGAGCATGATGAATGTAATGACAGGAGAATTTGGGGCCACCAACCACCAGAAAAGTACAAAGCCGGGGGGATTTTTTTTTGACTTAAAAGATCAGGAAGGCTTCTTGGGAAAAGTTAAACAAATGACAAATGTAACGCTTTTCTTAACCATCTTCAGTAACATGCTTTATGCACATGGGAGTCTAGAAAATATTTATCAGGGAGAATATATAATACATGGCAGTATAATTACTGGCCTAAGCATTAGATACTATTTAAAAAGTTATACATATAAACAAATATCTGCACCCACACACATATGCGCACTAGTGATAGATGCCCACTCATCTCCGGCATCTCTAGCTACCTGAAATCACTTCTTCTAACAGCTTTGTTGTTGGTCCTTGACTTTTGATTTTAAGTTACCTGTTCCCCTTCCCTGAGCAGAAAGGGCTCTTTTGCATGTGTGTGTACATGTGTGTGTGTGTCGGTACACATGAGTACATGTTTGTCATTTGTACCCATTTTCATTAAGTGCATGGATGCATGTTGCATATTTTTGACACCCATTCTTCTGAGCCTAGGTTTCAAATGGTGTGCACTTGCAGCATCACATTTAAGCTCTTTCAATGCAAAGCTCACGTTCCGACGGATGGAAAAGAGAACCAGTACTTCTGAACCACTCAGGAAATCCACTGAAGATGATTTTTGAAATCGTTCTCGAGGCAGAAAAGACCCAGAGGCACATTTAAATCTATCGCTATGCCTTAAGTGGACCTTTAGAAGGGGTCACTATGTTGGAGCACTGTTCTTTTTGAGCTAAAAGAGGCTTATGGATATTGTCCGAAGGCAACTTGTCTGATGGAGAACTGAAGCCAGTGAGCCAGAACACATTGTCTAAGTGCATCAACAAACAAGGAAGCTGATGTCAAGAAACAGGAATCAATAAATTGAAAAATGTGGCACATTTAAGAATCAGATAAAATTTTAAGCATTTTCTTTCCTAAAAGGAAGAAGTTTTCATTGTATCTTTACGAATCTAATTAATGTCTTTTTCTTTCACTGGATTGAAAGGTCTAATAGTGTAGAGATTATGGCTGTCTGGTTTACTGTTACATTCTCAACACCTAACACAGTGCCTGGTAAATAGTAAGTGCTCAATAAATTCTTGATAGATGAATAGATTCATGAGCCTATCACTGGCACCACTGATTTCATGAACAATTAAGAGAGTGATTTGGGGCAAATTACTGGGATTGGTGCTATTGACTGCCAGTCCCGTTTATGTCCTCACTACCTAAGAGAACCTGTTGTATTTAACAACATTAATGGATGTATACGGTTTCTTTTTGGGTTAATGAAATTGTTCTGAAATTAGATTGTGGTAAGCTGTACTTTAGTGGTCATGTACAATTTTGTGAATATACTGAAAACCACGGAGTATGCACTTTCAAGTTGTGACTTTTAGGGTAAGTGAACTATATCTCAACGAATTCTTTTAAATCCACAAAGGGGACTATGGTGAACGTCCACCCACTTCCGTGATGTGCGAGTGGTCTGACTTTACAGTTCTGTGGTCGTCTAGAAGGCGGTTACATGTTTTCAACATTTACACTAAAACTTAAAATGAAGTCAAAGTGCACTGAAAACCAGGGAATTTGCTACGAGTGGTATGATGCTCTGGCTCTAGGCTTTAGTTCACCCAGTCTAGGCCTTGACAAATCTCTGCAGTTGTGTGACATTGCTCAGAATATTTATGTGACATTTCTAAAGATTTTATTTATTTATTTGACAGAGAGAGAGAGAGAGCACAAGTAGGCAGAGAGGCAGGCAGAGAGAGGGAGAGGGGGAGGCAGGCTCCCCGCTGAGCAGAGAGCCCGATGCGGGGCTCGATCCCAGGACCCTGGGATCATGACCTGAGCCGAAGGCAGAGGCTTAACCCACTGAGCTACCCAGGCGCCCCTAATGTGACATTTCTAAGCTCCCATGATATAAAGGTCACATGAAGCAAAGGATGTCACAAAGGATTCAAGTGTCAGTTCACTGGCTGCCTCTCCTCCAGCCCTGCCTTCCACGAGAAGACAATTCTACAGGCAGAAAGTCATTGGCAGACTGAAATTTCTGCACCAGATCCTTTCATCCCTGTCCTCAGGAGGATTTAACTACTGTGACTTTTCCTTCTGTCTAATCTGCTTTTCTCACGGCCATTCGGGCTGATCGCTGAAACGTTTTCTAGGTGAAGGCCTTTCAAAAAAGGCAAGCTTGACCAGAGGCTTTGCTTGGCTATGGGAAGGCACAGTCTTGATGTTAAACGCTTACTACTGTTTACGGTAGTGTCTTAATACAAGCCAATAGCTTCAAACCACATGTCAGGGACTGGGGAGAAGAGCACAGAACACAGGGCAGCAGTCATAAAAAAGTTCCACCTGTCTTTTGGAAAGTAACAGGCATTTTGGCACCAATAAACAACTGAACCTCAAGATCATAGCAAAAATCTTCACTGGACTATGAGCTTCCAGACAGCAGGGACCCGTCTTTGATTTCTCTATGTGCCATTTAAATATTATGTACTACACCTGTGTTAAGTGTTACTAGTGCCCCCTTTCACTCTCAAAGTGTCCTTGTTTAAATGAAAATTTGTATGGCCACTTTAAGAACCATGCCTGATATATGATAACACAAAAGTGAGAGCTATTAATATTATTATTAACATTACTATTGTTCCAAAGGACACCTCATTCTCTGATTGTTACCTTTGAACAACTTTGAGGTGTTATCCCTTTTAAATAAAAACTGTAATTCATATTATCTCCAGTGTTTACATAAACCGTTTAACTATTTTTATTCCATGCAAATATACAAGGAGACAACACAGTAATGGTTAAAATTAAAAAAAAAAAACCCACAGAATAGGGCCATAGCATAATTTTCTCAAGACTCTGTGCTGTCTTAAACTATTTCCTCTCTCTCTGGAGACTCTTAAACAATTTGTAAGTTATTTCCTTCCTTTGTAGCACATGGTAATCCTAATTTGTAATGTCACTTTAGTCACATTCTTGGGGATTTAACGTACTAATTTACAAGAAATTTCTTAGAGAAATACAACACATGGAGTTTATTATCACGGTTTAGCTTTTATTGGCTTACAAAAAACCCTAAGTAAGCCGGAAAAAACAATAATAATACTGATTCTTTCCAGTAGTAGGTACCTCTGGAAATCTCTAAAACGCAAGTCAGACTGTGTTACATCCCTTTTCCAAACACACGTCTGTCAGTTTCTTTTGGAATAAAGCCTGTAACTCATAGCAGGGCAACATGGTCCTCCTTACTCTGACCTAAGCCTAACCTTCCAGTTTCTTCTCTCAATACCCCGACTTACTTGTGCACATCAGCTTCCTACCACACAAGCGAAGAGTCAGCGTTCTTTCGCGCTTCTGGCATGCCTTCTGAGTGCTATTTCCTCTGCCAGGATTGAACTATTCTTGATGAAGACCAATCTAAAATGCCAGCTTCTCTGTTTTCAAGAACGCTTGCCTAGCCCTTGTCCTTTTGTTTTAGAATTATGAAATTTAAGGCAGATGAGTAGTTAGAAGGAAGAGTGATATGACAAGAGCTGGGGCTTATGGATTTCCATGATGCCTTCACATCCCCAGTGGAGGATTGGCCACAATTTGCTCTAAGGCAGGGTCAAATTCCTGTTCATATTTCCATTCTCTTTCTCCCCTCAGTAGCACAAGGCTTCCTCCAGAGGAGCTGTTTCACACATATGTTAGTTAAATGAGGGAACAGCACATATTCATTGGGACAGCTACCGTCCTTGTTATTTATGGCCAACTCCTCCGTTTGTATCATTACAATAGCTGTAATATATAATCAGTATAAGAACTTCAGAAAATACAGAAAAATACAAAAATAAAAATCATAACCTAGCACCTCCCAGAAATAAAAATACTTCGTATTTGGATATTTTTCCTTTCTTATTTTTGGTCGGTCTAGCTAAAGATTAATCGATTTTGTTTAACTTTGCTAAGCAGTATCTTTTGCTTTTGTTGATTTTTTATACTTTTTTCTCTATTTAATAATTTCTGCTTTTCTTTACCAGACTCTTAAGGTATACCTCTGATGTTATTTTAAAAAATATTTATTTTTTAAATGTAGGTGTTTATAGCTATAAATTTCCCTCTATGCCCTGTTTTAGTTATATCTGGTAAGTTTTATTATGTTGTGTTTTACTTTTATCTCAAAGTATTCACTAATTTAACTTCTCTTGTGTTATCTCTTGTGATCATTGATGATTTGGTAGTGTACCATCTAACTTCCATACATAATAATCACCCAAATTCCTTTTTAATTTTTAATTTTACTCCATGGTGATCAGAGAACATACCATGCACGATTTCAAACTTTTTAAATGTATTGAAGTTTGTTTTATGGCTTAGCCTATGTCTTGTCCTGGATGATGTTCAATCTGTGTTTGAGAAGAATGTGCATTCTTCTATTGTCTGGCAGAGTTTTCTATAGATATGTAGTTGGTTATAGCGTTATTCAAGTTTCCTATCTGTTTATTGATCTTCTGCTTAGTTGTTTTAACCATTATTGGCAGTGGAAAATTAAAATTTTTATTACCATTGAATTGTCCATTTCTCCCCTCAATTCTGTAAGTTTTTTGCTTTTTAAATTTTGGTTATGTATAATATGTTTAAAATTGTTACACATTTCTAAATAGTTGACCCTTTCATGGTGATAAAATATCCACTTTACCTCTAGTAACTTTAAAAAGTTTTATTTTGTCAGTAGTTGTTACAGACACTCCTGCTTTCTTAAGATTGCATGGTATATATTCCCAAATTTTTCTTTAAAAAATTTGTATCTTGGGGTGCCTGGGTGTCACAGTTAGTTAGGTGTCTGACTCTTGATTTGGGCTCAGGTCATGATTTCAGGATCATGACATTGGGTCCCATGTGGGGCTCCCTGCTCAGTGGGGATTCTGCTTAAGATTCTCTCTGCGCCTCCCCCCATTCTTGGGCTCTCTCTCTCTCTCTCCAATAAATAAATCTTTCAAAAATTCTAAAAAAATGTATCTTAGAATCTAAAGTTTGTCTCTTATATATGACAAATGGTTGCTTCTTGTTTTTTTTATCCATTTTGATAATCTCTGAGGTTTGATTTGAAGGATATATCCATTCACATTTATTGTTTTTATTGGTACATTTGCATTTATATATGTCATTTTTCTATTTATTTCCTATACACCTCATGTCTTCTTTGGTTTCTCATTTCCTTATTTATTGTCTTTTTATGCATTATGTGAATATTTTCTAGGACAATATCTTAATTTATTAATGGTATTTTCATGATATGTATTTTTTCTAAGACGTTGCTTTAGGGCTTACCCAGCTGGTCAGAATCAACTTCAAATTTATAATAACAAAATTCCAGGGTGATATAGAAAAGTTATTACTCCTATACAGCTGTGTTCCCTTCTTCCCTTACTTGGTGCTGTATTACATCTGTATATGCTAAAAACTCAAAAATATGTTTTTATAATGTTATGTAATTTTGTATCTTTTTAAAAAATATTTTATTTATTTATTTGACAGATATAGGAGAGAGAGAGAGATCACAAGCAGGCAGAGAGGCAGGCAGAAGGAGAGGGGGAAGCAGGCTCCCTGCTGAGCAGAGAGCTAAATGTGGGGCTCAATCCCAGGACCCTGAGACCATGACCTAAGCTGAAGGCAGAGGCTTTAACCCACTGAGCCACCCAGGTGCCCCTGTCATTTTGTATCTTAAAGGAGCTAAGAGAAGACAAAAGATCTAGCATATATGTACATTGGTTCTCTTATTTACATTTCTGGTACTCTTAATTTCTACCTGTGGATTTATTACCATCTCTTTCTCTCTTTCTCTGTTACCATTTCCTTTTTCTATTGCAGATTTATTCCCACAAACTGCCCTCATACCATTGTCAAATACAGTACAGTTTTATATGCTATAGAACAAATAGTACCATTAAATTCATAATATGTTATTCAATTGTAAATTCCTTGCATAATTATTTTTAATAGTATTCTTTGTGGTGTGTGAATTTAAATTTTCATCTGGGTTCATGTGTTTTCAGCCTGAAGAACTTCCTTTAGTGTTTTTTGTAGGAAGGGTCTGCTAGCCGAAACTCATGGGTTTTTATTTATCTGGGAATTTTTTTTTTTTGCTTTTGTTTGTAGTTTTTCTGGCTATAAGATTCTTGGTTGTTTCTTTTTTCCAGCACTTTGTGACTGTCCCTCCTCTGCTTCCTGGGCTCCATAGCTTCTTGTGAGAAGTCAAATATGATTCTTATTGGGGTTCCCTTGCATATGATGAGTCATGTTTTTCTTCGTGGTTTCAAAATTTTCTCTATGTCTTTGAATTTTAACATTTTGACAATGATGTTTCAGGGTATAGATTTCTACTTTTATCCTACTTAGAGCGTGTTAAGCTTTTTAGATTTGTTTTTCTTCTAACTGGGGACATTATCAGGCGTTATTTCTTCTCCTCTTTTGTCTTTATCTTTTTCTTCTGGCACTCCATTACATGTACATTGGTGTGCCTAATGTTGTCCCACACTTCTGTGATGTACTGTTCATTTTAATCTATTCCTTTCCTTTTAATCTTTTAGACTGCCTCTCTATTGACAGATCTTTGAGTACACGGATTCTTTCTCACACCAACTACTCTAATAAAATTTTCACTTTGGTTAGTATGCTTTTCAACTCCAGAATTTCTATTTGGTTCTTTTTATGTTTTCTGTCTCTTTATTGGCATTCTCTATTTGATGAGACATAATCATCACACCTTTCTTTGGATATGGTTTTTTTTTTTAGAAACATAATAGATGCTTTGAAATCTTTGTCCATCTAGTTCAAAATCTGTGTCCAATCAGAGGCAGCTCCTTCTGCTTGCCTTATCTTCCCCCTCAATATGGTTCACATTTCCATATTGTTTTGCAAGTTTTCTTTGAATAGTGGATATTTCATATATTTAGCAAGTCTGGATTTTGATTTTGTTTTTTTCTTCTAACAGTTGTTGATGTTTTATTCACTTTCCTTTTTAAGTGGCTTCCCTGGACTTAATCTGTGGTATCTCTTTCCCCTACACTCTGTGGTCACTGGTATTTATGCTCAGTTTTTATTTTGCTTTATTGAAAATTATTTCATTTCATTTTTTTCATTTTGTTTAATTTTAATTTTATCTTCCTGACTCCCTGTAGGTGGCTCTTATTTCTACATGGCTTAGTGGTTTGGCAACAATTGGTCAGAGTTTTCATCAAACACCTTGAGTCAGTAAGTCTTCCATCCTTTGCCAGTAGACTTGTGTGTGGCATGAGGGATGTACTTTAAAGTTCAGGAAGTTTTCAAGTTTTTAGCTATTACTTTTCTTGTGTATATTTGTATAGTCTCTCAGTCAATTAGGAATATGTGGAGACTTCGTGTTCGTAAGTCTTCGCTATACAAGCATACAATCTCTCAGCTGGCCAAAGATGTAGATAGCCTGAGTTTTCTTGGGTGTCTCCTGGGTATTTGGATGAGCTATCCAAGTATGTGTGGAGTGCTTTATTGAGCTTTTCCCTGGCTTGCTTGTTCTCAGGATTTCTCTGTTAAATTTTAGCAGGCCTTCCAATCTGATGCCCAGCACAACAGGGACTACAACCTCTGGGGTAGCAAAGTGGCAGATCTTTCCTATTTGTCCCTGAGTATGTGTTTTCTATCCTCTGCTATAAAGCAAGCAGGCCCCCAGAACAAGTAAAGGTGCTATAGTGTTCTCACAGCCAACCCCATCCGGGTATCACTACTGTTCTGAGCTCACAGGTGATGGGGACAGCCTCAGGCCAGAACACCAAAGACTCCTATGGTTCTTAATTGAATTGCAGTGAATTTTTGTGAGTAAACTCTTCTCAACATGTTGTTTGCATTAGGTCAGTTTCCATAACCCTTAAAATGTTGTTATTAATCATTTGTCCAATTTCATAGTTGTTTTGGGGAAAGAATTTTTCAACTTGTTCACTCCTCCATAGTAAAAAGCACCCTGTCCCATATGAACATATTTCTTACATAATTGATAATTGTATGGTAGTTCTTTGTATTAAGGCATCATTATTTATTCAAGTATCTGTTTTTGGTAATTTAGGTTCCTTTTTTTTTTTTGCCTTCAAAATGCCATGAATATTCTTGCATTTGAATCTCTCTTTCCTTAAGACATTTCTATAATTGGAGTTATTGAGTCAAAAATATAAGATTTTAAAGGTTAGAAATACATTTTGCCAAAATCTTTCAAGACCATAACAATTTGTGCCTTCCCCAGCACTGTAGGAGAGTGTTTGTCATACTATACCCTCATCCGTTTTGGGAATTAATATTAAAAATATATGCACTAGATAATTGAAAAGATCCAGCGTTTTTTGTGTGTTTTTCCAAATGTTTTTATTCAGTTCAACTGTCTGTAATTCTCCGTTTAGGATTAATGGGCTCTTTCCCTTTTCCCTGGTTACTTCATTTGTTACCTTTTCTTGCAGTAGAACAGCATATCATTTCCCGTCCTCATATACACCACCAACCCCCTTTATCTTTCTAATGGAACCATTTTTAGAAACAGCATTCTCATTATCAGTTCTTCATGACTGTAAATTGATTCATCCAACTCTTAAGTTTTAAATTTTAATTAGGTCATGGGAATATCTTTTGACTTTCAAGGAGTACAAACTCAAAGTTCCTTTGCAAAGTAGTAATCCAACTTTTATAAAATTTAAGGAGAAAACAATGGACAATAAATTGCATTTTAAGCATTTTGCTTTTATTAGGATACTTTCCTAATAGTGACTAAAACACATTTGACTTTCTCCACTGTAGATATATATTGTGTGAACTCATTGATTACATTTTTGAGGTTATGATTCTGAACACTTTCTTCTAAAGCCCTTTTCCAATAGAAATTTATCATTGCTCATTTTTCTTTAGTTATGATGGATTGAATCCAGAGTGATAATCAGCCTAGATTATATTATAGCATCTTGTCTATTTTTGTAACAATGTCCCTAATAGTGTTCACTCAGAAATATTTAGTACAATTTATTAAAAATCTTTAGAAAATTGGTCTTTCTCCCTGATGTTATGTTCATTAAAATCCATTCACCTTACAATAGCCAGAATGAGCTTTTAAAATTCAAAACCCATGATTTCCCTTCTTAAGATGATTAAGTATGTGGTAGATTAAAGGTCCCAAATTTCTCACATCCCAGTATGTATATCCTTATTCAACAGCTTTGTTACTGCTTAGAGATAAAATCTATTTACCTACACCCTTGAATCTGGAATAGCGTTCTGCCTTGCTTTGTGCCCAAGAATGTGGTAGGAATGATGTAACACAAGTTCAGGAGCCATGACTTATAGCTTCTATTTTCAACCTCTTGGAATGCTCCTGAGTTTGTCATATAAAGAAGATGGTCTAGCTTATTGAACAATAACAGACCATATTGTGTAATACAGCCTTCACAGCTCAGAAACTGCTAGGTGTGTGAGGCCGTCTTGGAACTTGCAGCCCACCAGATCTTACAGCTGAATGCTTCTACATGAATTAGCTATGGAAAAACCAGCAAATGACTTGGCCAGTTAACTTACAGAATCATGAAGAATAATACATTATTATAGTTTTAAGGCACTAAGTTTTGGGGCAGTTTGGTAGCAGTAGCTAACTGATATAAGTGCCTTCTCATTCCATCTTGGAGTTTATTCTAATTTGTTACCTTTGCCTATAATACCCTTCATTATCTAGCATTTCTGCCTTCAGAATAACTCTTTTTTAATGCCATCCTTCCTATCCTTTTTTTTTTTTTAAGATTTTATTTATTTATTTGACACAAAGAGAGAGAGAGAACACAAGCAGGGGGAGTGGGAGAGGGAGAAGGAGGCTTCCCGCTGAGCAGGGAGCCCAATGTGGGGCTCAATCCCAGGACCCTGGGATCATGACCTGAGCCGAAGGCAGACCCTTAATGACTGAGCCACCCAAGAGCCCTCATTCTTCCTATCCTTATCACACTGAGCCACCCAGGAAACCCCATCCTTCCTATCCTTATCATAGTCCACCTAGCTGCAAAATCCTGATACCTACAATTGCCTTGACAATGCCCTCTTCATCAATGTCCTTATTAGCAAGCATGTTCTCTTGCCTCAAATCTTATCATGGCCAGAGACCAAAACATGAACCATGGTATCACAAATAAAAATAGGCATGAAAGGCCTCAAATCATCCCCATCAGCAAATACCTCCTGATGGTTGATCAGCATAGGTAATCTAAAATTTCAAAAAAATTATGATGATGAAAATACTTAGTTTTATGAAGGCATGAGTAAACATGCATTTTTGGGGCACCTGGTTGGCTCAGTGGGTTGAGCCTCTGCCTTTGGCTCAGGTCATGATCCCAGGGTCCTGGGATCGAGCCCCGCATCGGGCTCTCTGCTCGGTGGGGAGCCTGCTTCTCCCTCTCTCTTTGCCTGCCTCTCTGTCTACTGTGATCTCTCTCTGTCAAATAAAAAAATTTTCAAAAAAACCATGCATTTTCATAACATTTATGGAGGGCAATTTAGTAATATCTATTGAAGTTTAATATATGTATATTTCTCAGAAATAATAAGGTGACTTCAGGATAATCATCCTAAGGAAATAAACGAAAAGAGGAGCAAAGATATATGTACACCAGGATATTTGTATTAACAATACATTTGAAATGATCTATCAATAGGTATTTATTAGATAAATTGTTAACATCAATACAATGGAAAAGAGGGTAGTCATTAAAAATCTTGACATTGAACAATTCCCATGATAGGTTGTTAAGAAAGAAGAAAATAGCAGTAGAGTATGAAGTGGTTGTTTTTATTATGATTTTTACACATATAGTGCATATAGCAATCTGCCATCACTAGATGAAATTACATTTAAGAAGAAAATTACAGCAAACCAAGTCTGGTAGTAGAGGAAGTGCGACTTGTTTTTTTCTTATCATGGGCATTTTAGAGGAGTTGAAGTGGCCTGGGATCAGATAGTGGAGATATCAAAGGTATTTCATTGGTGGGAGGTCAGCTGGTGCGTTTCATAATAGCAGACTGGATACATGAGGGGTTCCTTGTGGAGGACCACAAGCCATTGACTAGTGCAGTGATATCTAATAGCTAGTTTTAAGTGTTTATCTGCACTGGATTTCAACTCAGTGAAGTTTTGTCAATTTTGACACATGGATGAAAGTTGTGCTTTGGAGAAATGTAGGAAAAGGCACATGGTCATGCCTATGAGAAAGGTTTTGGGAAAGCCAGTTAAGAGGGGAACAGGAGGTGAAATGCTGGATGTGAATTAGAAGTTCATAGCCAGGCAGTTGACTGATCTGCTGTATCGGAAAGATCAGTCATCCATACTCTGTCAGTCCCAAAAAGATTGTGTGAGGAGAAGCTTTAAAATATATTAGACTTGCTAAACTCAAGCAAAATGGAGCTTAAACTTTCCTTGAGTAATACAGTATAAATCCTGAAGACTGGAAAATTTGGAGACAACACTAACAACAACAACAACAACAACAACAACAACAACAAAGAAAGAAAAGGTGACCCCTCAATGTCTATAATCTTAAAAACAAAATGAATTAAAAAAAAAACTTTTGTGTATGGGCATGTGGATAAGATAACACATTGGAAGGGGAATAGACCATCTCACTGAATGCATACTCTGATATAGGAGCTGTAATTTATTTGAGCTTTCTGAGAAAGATGTCATAGCCCACACTTATGAGACATGTCCCCTCAAAAACATTACTCGGCTCTAAGGAGGGAAAGTAAAAAATAATTTTGTATGCATTTGCTTGGAAGGGCATAAATCTTCCTCTCTACTTATAACATCAAAGAATTGTAGAAAAATGTATTATAAATAACACTGTCATTGGGAATCTTGTATTAAGAGTCCATACAGTTTGGTGTCTCCCTATGAGTTCTTGTCTAATCCTCCTATCCCTCCTCAACATTGTTTCTCATGCAGTCTCTCAGCAGATGCAAACATAAAATCAGCTGCTCACCAGCTAATTGGCAGCATCATAAGTAGGAAGAGGGCTTGGTACTTAAGTACAGGGAAGAGCATCAGGAACAATTTCTATGGAGTTCCTAAGCATGGACTCCTAGCTTGGCAGACAGCTATAGGCTGAGAACATATAGATAAGTGAATAAGAAGAAAAGCATGAAATATTGTATCATGTTAAAATATTAATAAAAAGATGGAAGACAAAAATTTATACAGATCCAGGCATGTGTATATAAAGAAAAGAGATCTAGGAATGAGAAATAATGTTAAGTAACACCTTCTATTTACCAAGCACCATGCTTGGTAGGTGGTGGATATTATTTTGTTTTAATTTCTCAGAGAACCTGAGAGATTAGATTCAGTTGTCCTATTTTATACATAAAGAAATTGAAGCTGAGGGAAAATAAAGATCTTACCCAAGGCTCCATACTTCACTAAATTCTTTGAGGCAGTATTCACAATCAGATATCTATAATTCTATTATTTTTTATTCTGTTATATAATGTTGCTTTGATAGTTCAAGGTGAAAGGGAGGCAAAAACAAGATTCAAATGGACTTATACTTAAGATCACAATTTGAGCATATGTATTTGCCACCCTGCCTTTGAGATTCCCACTGAAATGACCAAAGAAGTATAAAAATGTGAGGAAATATAATTTATGAAGGAAGTATATGGGTGTTCATGGTCCTACCTGATGTAGGCACCTTTTAATTTTTTTCAAGTTTGATTAAATCAGGAAACCATATTTACCCTATTAAAATGAGCGATACTCATCATCAAGAATATATTTATTAAGAACTCAGTATCTAGAGCCAGAACGTCTGGCTTCAAATTCCATCTCCTCTAATTATAAACAGTATAACTAAAAGAAAATAAATTGCATAACTTTTGTCAAGTGTTTACCCTCCCCATGTTGTTTTCTGCATATTAAAATGGAGCTGTTATGAGATCCAAATCAGTTGATATTTGTGAAGAGCTCAGAATGGTACTCAGTGCACAGTAAACCTAAATAAATATATGCTAAATAAAAAATAATTAAAAAGAATGATTTTTTTTTGTATGAGAGACTTCTAAGCAAGAAGGTAACTTTAGCATTAAAATCTAATACTTGCTTTTCTGAATTTCCATTTAAATGACCGCAATATGCTGAATAATGGCCCTCAAATATAACCAGCTACTCATTCTTGGAACTGGTGAATGTTACCCTATATGGCAAAAAAGGAATTTGCTCAAGTGATTGAATTAAGGATCTTGAGATGGGAAGATTCTCTGGATTATCTGAGTGAACCCTAAATGACATCACAGGTGTCCTTATAAGAGTGAGGCGGAAAGAGATTTTAAGATAGAAGAGGAAGGAGGCTATGTGATGATGGAATTGGGGGTTAGGAAATGCAATATAGTATGGAGGTATGATCCCAGGTAAAAGGACAGCCTCTGTGTAGCTAGAAAACACAACAACTGGATTTGCCCGCAGAGCCTTCAATGTGAGCAGAACCTGGCGGACATCTTGATTTTGGTCTCCTGAAATCCATGTCAAATTTCTGGCCCTCACAACTGTAAAAAAATCAAGTTGTGTTGAATTAGCCACCCAGTTTTTGGTAATTTGTTATAGCAGCCATAGAAAGCTAACACAATGACTAAAGGTATATATGAATGGATAAAAAATGTATCAATGCTAGAGACTAGGGAAGGGTAAATGTCAATTTCTTCATATAGTACAAATGTGATCTATTTAAAGACAGACATGGGGCTAACTTTTGAAGCACTTCTAATACAAGAGCAGTATGTCTAGAAAGAAACAATACAGCATTTATTTCATCTGCAGATGAAAGCATGCTGTGGAGGTCAGAGCATACTACCGTGACTTTCCCCTTAACAATGAGGCCAAACCAACACAACCTGCAGTACAGTAGTATCACCTATTGCACCTACAATTATTCCTGGCAAAAGCTCCTGTGCTAAACAACAGTCTCTGTGAAAGTAATGGCAGGGCTGGGCTGAGAGTTGAACATTGTTCCCTGACATGAAAATCCCTGGCAAAAAATAAAGAGGTTTTTCTGTACAGACATGAAACTCCCTGCTGGGCATTCTCTTGTTTTTGACTCTCTCCACACTTCTGTCAATGAACTAGATTTCCAAGTTAGAAGGAAAACTATTTAGTCAATATATTTTCACCCATTTTCCCTTGCTTTAGAATTTGGCACAGTCCCAGTCTACTTTCTAAGAGATTCATCTTAAATGAACTTTATTGATAATAAAAGGACATTTTGCATGCCTAGACACTTCTTTGTAAGGATACATAATTAGAGGAAAATCAATAGATCCAGGGAAATGTATTGAAATCCAAAAGCTCCTCTCAAAAATTAAAACAATTAGATTTTAATTTTAATCTAAAAGAGATTTACTGTAAGAAACAAAAGAAAATCAAGAAAACATGAAATCTATAAAGCTAGACCAAACAATTATGATGAAAGAAAAATCAGTGAACATGAAACATTGAAGGAAGGTGAAAAATATTATTGTCAAATAAAAAAAATGTTATGGAGACACAGAAGCCATAGCTAAAGTCTTTGCTAAGACTCCCGATATAATGGTTGTTGGCCTCTACTTATTTTTCTCTCACATTCTAAAACACAGCTCAATGAAATGTTGAGATTTTTCTCATAAATATTATTGACTGAATGCATACTTATCATTCTTGATAACACTGTAAGCATGTACAGGAATTTCATTTCCTGGTTTCATGTTGCCTTTTGTTCAGTTTATGTTTTTCCAGTGTATTTAACAGTGTGATTGACACTCATGTTTAATAATAGCATTCTATTAACAGCTCCTGACACAACCTAGAACAATAAAAAGTAAAACAGTAAAAACTGACTATTTCATTTAAAAATAATCCTTTTGGAAAACCATTTGATAAATGTGAGAGGAGTTTCCAGTTACTATAAAGCTGATAGGAACCTGTTGAGAAAAATTACCTGGAATATACTTCATCATCTACTTAAGAATTTTCTTCCTGAAATACAGTCTCATTTTAAAATGGCTAAAAAGATGACCTTTGGGAAGGAAAAAAAATACACTGAAAGAAATAAAAATGAAAACACAACAGTACAAAACCTTTTGGATGCAGCAAATATGTTCCTAAGAGGGAAATATATAGCAATACACACCTACCTCAAGAAGAAAGAAAAAGCTAAAATTAACAACTTAACCTTACACCTAAGAAGCTAGAAAAGAAAACAAAAGAAGCCTAAAGCCAGCAGAAGGAAGGAAATAATAAAGATTAGAGCATAAATAAATGATATAGAAACTTAAATGACAATAGAACAGATCAAGGAAACCAGAAGCAACTGAAAAAGTTAATAAAATTGATAAACCTCTAGCTAGACTTATCAAAAAGAAAAGAGAAAGGACTCAAATAAATGAAATCACAAATGAGTGAGGAGAAATCAGAGCCAGGACAACAGAAATACAATTATAAGAGAATATTATGAAAAACTATATGCCAATAAATTCGACAACCCAGAAGAAATGGATAAATTCCTAGAAACATATAAACTACCAAAACTGAAACAGGAATAGAAAACTTGAACAGATTGATAACCAGCAAAGAAACTGAATCAGTAATCAAAACTCTCCTAACAAAGAAAAGTCAGAGCCAGATGGCTTCGCAGGCAAATTCTACTAAACATTTAAAGAAGAGTTAATACTGTTTTACTTGAGCTATTCCAAAAGAAACAGAAACAGAAGGAAAGCTTCCAAATTCATTCTATAAGGTCAGCATTACCTTAACATTAAAACCAAATAGAGACTCCACTAAAAAGGAGAGCTATAGGCCATTATCCCTGGTGAAAATGGGTGCAAAAAATTTTAATGAAATACTAGCAAACAGAATCCAACAATACATTTTTTAAGATTTTTAATTTATTTATTTGACACAGAGAGAGAGTTCACAAGTAGGTAGAGAGGCAAGTGGAGGGGCGGGGAAGCAGGCTCCCTGCTGAGCAGAGAGCCCGATGTGGGGCTCAATACCAGGACCCTGGGATCATGACCTGAGCTGAAGGCAGAGGTTTAACCCACTGAGCCACCCAGGCGCCCCAGAATCCAACAATACATTAAAAAAATCACCATGATCAAGTGGCATTTATTCCTGGATTGCAAGGGGGTGTGTCAATATTCACAAATCGGTCAATGTGATATGCCACATGAATAAAAGAAAGGATGAGAAACATATGATCATTTCAATAGATGCAGAAAAAACTATCTGACAAAGTACAGCATTCACTCATGATAAAGACCCTCAACAAAGTGGATTTAAAGAGAACATACTTCTACATAATAAAGGCCATATATGAAAAACCCACACCTAATATCATCCTCAGTGGGGAAAAACAGAGCTTTCCCTCTATGGTTGGTAACAGTACAGGGATGTTCACTCTCAACACTTCTATTTAACGGAGTACTGGAAAACCAAGCCTCAGCAGTCAGACAACAAAAAAGAAATAAAGGGCATCCAAGTTGGCAAAGAAGAAGTAAAACTTTCACTATTTGCAGATGACATGATACTCTTTATAGAAAATCCCAAAGAATCCACCAAAAAATTGCTAGAACTAATACAGAAATTACTAAAGTCACAGGATATGCAGTCAATGTACAGAAATCTGTCCCATTTCTATATACCAATAATGAAGCACCAGAAAGAGAAACTAAGGACTCAATCACATTTACAATTGCAAATAATAAGCTACCTGGGAATAAACCTAAGCAAGGAAGGGAAGACTTGTACTCTGAAAACTATAAAACACTGATGAAAGAAACTGAAGATGACACAAATGGAAAGATATTCCATGCTTTTAGATTGGAAAAACAGAGTGTTAAAATGTCTATACTACCCAAAGCAATTTACACATTTAGTGCAATCCCCATCAAAATACCATCAGCATTTCTCACAGAACTAGAACAAACAATTCAAAAATTTGTGTGGAACCAAAAAAGACCCCGAGTAGCTAAACTTGAAAAAGAAAAGCAAATCTGGAGGTATCACAGTTCTGGACTTCAAGTTATGTTACAAAGCTGTAGTAATTAAAACATGGTACTGGCACAAAAATGGACACATAGATTAACAGAATAGGACAGAAAACCCAGAAATGAACCCATAGCTATATGGTCAATTAATCTTTGACACAGCAGGAAATAATATCCAATGGGGAAAATTCTCAATAAATAGTGCTGGGAAAACTGGACAGCAACATGTAGAAAAATGAAACTGGACGATTTTCTTACACCACACACAAAAATAAATTCAAAAGGGATGAAAGACTTAAATATGAGACAGAAAATCACCAAAATTCTAGAGGAAAACACAGACAGTAACTTTTCTGACATCAGCCATAGCAACTTCTTTCTAGAAATGTCTCTGGAGGCACAAGAAACAAAAGCAAAAATAAACTATTGGGACTACATCAAAATAAAAAGCTTCTTTATAGTGAAGGAAACAGTAAAACTAAGAGGCAACCTATCGAATAGGAGAAGATACTTGCAAATGACAAGTTGATAAATGGTTAGAATCTAAAATCTCTAAAGAACGTATAAAGCTCAACACCCCAAAAATAAATAATCCAATTTAAAAATGGGCAGAAGATATGAATAGACATTTTTTTCCAAAGAAGACATACAGATGGCCAACAGACACATGAGAGGTTCAGTAACACTCATCATCAGGGAAATGTTAATCAAAACTACAATTAGGTATCACCTTACACCTTTCAGAATGGCTAAAATCAACAACAAAAGAAACAACAGGTATTGGCAAGGATGTGGAGAAAGGAGAAACTTCTTGCACTCTGGTGAGAATGCAAACTGGTATAGTCACTCCGGAAAACAGTATGGAGGTTTCTCAAAAAGTGAAAAATAGAGCTACCCTACGACCCAGCAATTGCATTACTAGGTATTTACTGAAAGATACAAAAAGACTAATTCAAAGGGATACATGCACCCCTATGTTTACTGCAGCATGATTTACAATGGCCAAATTATGGAAACCTTCCAAGTGTCCATCCACTGATGAATGGATAAAGAAGAGGTGTATGTGTATGTGTACACACACACACACACACACACACACACATATTGAGGAATATTTTTCAGCCATAAAAAATGAAATCTTGCCATTTGCAAAGACATGGATGGAGCTATAAAGTATTATGGTAAGCAAAGTCAGAGAAAGACAAATGCTATGATTTCACTTGTATGTGGAATTTAAGAAATGAAAAAAGTGAGAAAAGGGAAAAACAAGAGGTAAACCAAGAAACAGACTCTTAACTATAGTGAACAAACTGATGGTTAGGAGAGGGTTGTGGATGGGGGAATACGTAAAATAGGTGATAGGGATTAAAGAGTACCTGGGTTGTGATGAGCTCCGGTGATGTGCAGAAGTGTTGAATCACTATACTCTACACCTGAAACTAATATTACATTGTATTTTAACTGACTGGAATTTAAATAAAAACTTAAAAAACCTAAAGCAGGAAGAAGAAAGAAAATAATCTAGATTAGAATGGAAATTAATATAATAGAGATTAATTAGAAAGTAGAGGAAATCTACAAAACTAAATGTTTATTTGGAAAGATCAACAAAAGTGATGAATTTTCAGATACAATGGCTAAGAAAAATATAGATATAAATTAATAGACTCTAGAATATAGTAGAGTCAATGCTCCTGACTTTACAAAAATGCAAAGGAGTGTAAGAGAATATTATGAACAACTACGTGTAAAAAGTTAGATGACCTGTATTGAATGTACAGATTTGAGGACACACTACCAACTGACTTAGAAGAACCATCAAACGTGAATAAAGCTATAACAAGCATGAGACTGTAATAGTAATAATAATTTTAAAAACTTCCTACAAAGAAAAGTGCAGGAAAAAAATGGTTTCAGTTGTGAATTACCAAATATTTAATTACAAATTAATATCAGTTCCCACAAACTTTCCAAAAGCACAATAGAACAATTCCCAACTCATTCTGAGACTAGTATTACCCTGAAGAAAAATCACAGGAAAGAATATTATAGATCAATATATCTTGTGAATATAAGTGCAAAATGTCAACAAAATACAAACAAAAGCCAATTTTATAGGGATGGTGTTGACTGTTTCGGATAGTACGGTGACCTCAATATTAAGTTTTCTAATCCATAAACATGGAATAGTTTCCCATTTATTTAGGTTTTCCTTAGCTTCTTTATGCAATGTATTGTTTTCAGTGCACAAATCTTTCAGCTCCTTAAGTTTTTCATAGATATTTTATTATTTTGGATGCTATATTTTTAAAAAGATTTATTTGTTTGAGAAAGAGAGAGAGCATGATTGAGAGGGGCAGAGGGAGAGGGCGAGAGTATATGGAGCCCGATATGGGACTTAATCTCACAACCCTGAGATCACAACCTGAGTTAGATGCTTAACTGACTATGCCACCCAGGCACCCCTATTTTGGATGCTATTTTAAATGGAGATTTGGGTTTTTTAAAAAATTTCCCTTTTGGTTGTTCATTGCTAATGTATAGGAAGACCAGTAATTTTTTTGTGTGCACATCTTATATCCTGCAACTTTGCTGAAATGACTTAACAGCTCCATGTTTTTTTAAGGAATTCTTTGTATTTTGTACATATAGGATCATGTTATCCACAAATATAGGTAGTTTCACCTCTTCCTTTCCCTTGGATGACTTTTATTTTTATGCATTAGCTAATTTCTCTGGCTAGAACTTCCAACACAAAGTTGAACAGCATGGGTAAAGCAGGGTTTCAATCTTTCACCATTGAGTAAGATACTAACTATGGGTTTTTCACAAATACCGTTTATCGTGTTGAGGATGTTCTCTTCTAGTCCTAGTTTTATGAGTGTTTTTTAAAATCATGACAACATTTCGGATTATATCAAATACTTTTTCAGCATCAATTGAGCTTATCATGTGGGTTTTTTCTTGACCGTTAATGTGTTTTCTTGCATATATTGATTTTCCTGTGGTGAACCGCCTTTGCATTCCTGAGATAGATTTCCCTTGTTCGTTGAATATAATCCTTTTAATATGCTGTTTGATTCAGTGTGCTTGTATTTTGTTGAGGATTTTTTCTTTTTTAAAAAGAGTCTTATTTATATTCAAAATATATTTTATCAAAATAAGTATTAAAATATAGATTTTTTAAAAAATGACAAAGTATTAAAAGGCTTACAACAATAATAATGAAAAAGTCAGGCTTCTGCCTTATCCCTTCATGCCCCCAGTCCCAGAACCATGTTAAATCCTTTTGTTTATTCTTTTGGTCTGTTTTGTCATTTGCCTAGGTAATATGCTTATGTTGTTAATCTCTAATTTATTCTTTTTAAAATTGCAGTATAATTAACATACAGTGTTTTATTAGTTTCAGGTGTAAAATATAATGATTCAACAATTCTATATATTTCTCAGTGCTCATCATAGTAAGTGTACTCCCCATCTTCACTAAACAACATTATAAGATGGTAATAATGTTGACGATTTTTGCATCCATATTCCTAAGGGATACTAGTCGGTAGTTCTGATTTCAAATGGGGTTTTTATCTTATTTTGTTATCAGGGTAATGTTGACCTCATAGGAGTCAGAAAGTGTCTTCTCCTCTTCCGTTTTTTTGGAAGAATTTGAGAAATATGGGTGATGATTCTTTAAATATTCGGTAGGAGCCACCAGTAAAGAAATACAGTTCTGAACTTATTTTGTTGAGATTTGCTTACTTACTAAATCATTCTCTTTACTCAACTGAACTATAAACCTATGGGCCTATTTAGATTTTTTATTTCTTTTTGAGTCAATACTAGTAATTTATGTGTTTCTAGGAACTAATCCATTTCATCTATGTCATCTGAATTTTTGTTGTACAATTATTGGTAGTATTCTCCGTTTATGTAAAAGTATAATCTTTTTATTTCTCTAAGGTTAATGGTAATGTTTCCACTTTCATTTTTGATTTTATTAATTTGACTCTTAACTCTCTTTTCCTTGTCAGTCTAGCTAAAGATTTGCCAAATTTTTTGATCTTTCCAAAGAAGCAACTTTTGGTGTCCTAGACCATCTTTGTTTTTCTATTCTCTTTTTTCCTTTCTCTCCACTCTAAACTTTATTATGCTCTTCCTTCTATTAGCTTTGGGTTTAATTTACTTTTTTTCTAGTTACTCAAAATACAAGATTTGGTTATTAATTTGAGATCTCTTTCATTTTTAATGTAGGCATTATTTTAAAAGATTTATTTATTTGAGAGTGAGCGAGTTGGGGAAGGTCTGATGGGGAGGGAGAGGGACAAGCAGACTCTGCTCTGAGCTTGGAGACCAAAGCTTCATCTCATGACCCTGAGCTCATGACCTGAGCTGAAATCAAGAGTAGGATTCTTAACTGATTGAGCCATCCACGCACCCCAAATTAGGAATTTTTAATGTATAAACTTCCTTCTGAACATCTTCACTGCATCACATAGCTTTTGGTAAGTTGTGGTTATGTTTTCAGTTGTCTGAAAAGGAAGTTTCCTAACTTCCTTGTGATTTATTCTTTGACCCATTGCTTGTTTAAAACTTACTTTTTTTTTTTAAGTTTTCGTCTGTTATTTCTAACTTCATTTCATTGTAGGCACAGAAGATACTTTATATGATTTTAATCTTTTTAAAATTCACTGAGGCTTGTTTTGTGGCCTAACATATGGTCTATCATGCAGAATGTTCCATGTGTACTTGAGAAGAATGTGTATTCTACTGTTGTTGGGTAGAGTGTTCTATATATATTTTTGTGAGGTCTAGTAGGTTTATATGTTGTTCAGGTCCTCCATTTCTTTAGTGGTCTTCTCTATAGATGTTCTATCTACTAATGAAAGTGGGGGCATTTAGTCTTTAACTATTACTGTAAAACTATTTCTTCTTCCAATTTTGTCAATGTCTGCTTCATATATTTTGGGGTTTTACTGTATGGTGTGCATATGTTTATAGTTGTTATATCTTCTTGATGACTTGACTCTTTTATCAATATATAATGACCTTGTTTGTCTTGTAATAATTTGACTTAAAGTCTATTTTATGTGTTATTAGCATAGCCACCTACATTTTTTGGTTACGATTTGCATGAAATCTTTTTCCATCCATGCACATTCAAGTTATTTGTACTGTGGTTGCAAAGTGAGTCTGTTTAGACAGACTGTATTAGGACCAAGGTTTTTATCTTTTCTACCAGTCTCTGTTTCTTAAGCGGTTTATATTTAAGTGATTACTAATAAAGAAGGACATATTCCCAACACTTTTCCATCTTTGCTATTTGTTTCTATATGTCATATATTTTTGTTCCTAATTTCCTCTAATACTGCCTTCTTTTTCACTTGATTGATTTTTTTTAGTCTACTATTTTCATTCTCTCTTCATTTCCTATTCTGTATATAATTTCAGTTATTTTCTTAGTGTTACCAAGAGGATTGTAATTAACATCCTAAATTAATAACAACCAACTTTGGAGTGATACCAAGTTAGCTTTAATAGTATATAAAAACTCTGCTCCTAAACACCTCCACTTCCCCTTATGTTGCTATTGTTGCAAAATATACCTTTATAAATTATGTGCCTATAACATAAATTCATAATTGATGTTTCATGGTTTATCTTTAATCTTTAATCTTTATCTTTTATCTTTAATCAAATAGGGAACAAAAAGAAAACAAACCGAAAACAGAATAATATTGGCTTTTATATTTACCTATATAGTTACTTTTATCAGAATTTTTTTTTTTGTATGGCTTCAAGTAATTGTTTACTCTCTACTTCACCATTTCTATGACATTACTGCTCAGGGGAAATTTAAAAAAAACAAAATAAATAAGCCAATAGAAATCAAATAATGAGAGAAAGAAATAAAAATTAACAAAAATATGTAGTTAAGAATATTAGCTATAAAAGTGCCTGGCTGGCTGGTTCATGACTCTTGATCTCAGGGTTCATGAGTTCAAGACCCACACTGGGCATGGGTTCTACCTAAAAAAAAAAAAAAAAGAATACTAACCATATATATGGAATTAAGAAAATACAAAAGGCTACTACTATATATAAGTTTCTATTGAGAAATTTAAAACTCTCAAGGAAGTGGGAAATTTTCTGGAAAATATACATTGTATACATAGGCTCAATTAAAATTAATTGCCCATATACACCAATTATAATGGAAAAAAATGTGCACCTCATAAAATTAAAGGCCCTGAACTTGAATAATTTGCTCACTGAATTTTATCTAGCTTCAAATTACATATATTTCTCAAGATCTATAATGTTTTCTAGAATAAAAAGAGGAATGGATATTTTCCAATGCATTTGTAAAGGTAACTTAACCTTAAAAAGATATCATGCAAATAAAACTATAGATCAATATCACTCATGTGTATTAGATACAAAACCCATAAATTAAATATTAGGAAAACGAATAAAGAAATAGAATAAAAAATAATTTACCATGTTGAAGTTTTATTTTAAAATTATATTCTAATATGAGTGGATTTAGTAATAAAAATATGAGTCATTTAAAGGTTTAAAAATTTTATGAATAAATCAATCAAGAGGTGTTTAATAAATTTCAGTACTACTTCCTGAATAAAAGCCCTCATGAAATAGAAAACAATTTTTAACACAATTAAGGATATCTTCTTTAAACTATGATAAATACTCTTTTACCAGAGAAAATAAAGAAATTTTATCCTGAGAATCAAAGATACAGATTCTGATAATTACCTCTATTATTTTATATTGTCTGGGAAGTTCTGATCGATATAATAATATAAGAAGGAAAAGTAAACCAATTGGAAAGGAGAAGATGATGTTATCTTTATTTGCATAGGCAGTATTTTCTACCTAGAAAACTCAACAACATCAACTGAAAATGCCTTAGAACTACTATAAAGGTATGTACTATGGATACAAACACAAAAATCATTTAAGAACAATAGGAACAACAAAAATTATAAGATGTTTAGTAACAGATTTAAGAAAATAAGTGAAGTATCATGTGTGGGGGGTGTCTCTATTTGGATAACTTGAATGTAAAGTTAAGGTATTCATGGGAAGACTGACTATTTTAAAAACTCTCAGTTTTTCTCCAATTAATGTGTAAGTAAAGAAATTCCAATAAAAATCCCAATAGCAACTGATAATTAACAAAATGTTTCTAAAGTTTATCTGGAAAAAAATATTTCACTACAGCCAAGAATAAATCAAAAGTCAATCAGACAGTACTTGCCCTACAAGATATTAAAATAAAAACGTTGCTGTAAGTTAGAATACAGTTTTATTCAAGTAACAAATAGAGGAAGAAGTCAGAAAGAACATATATGAAATATGCCATACTTCAATGCTAATAATAGAAGTACAAATTAAAACAGTATAAACTGTACTTTTTAACCGGGGAAATAGCCAAAAACAGTTTTAAATACAATACTGAATGTTGGTGAAGACTAGAGAAACCAGACTGTTTATACACCACACCTGTAGGGAGATGTGGTAGTATATAGAAAAGTCCTGGGGCGCCTGGGTGGCTCAGCAGGTTAAGCCTCTGCCTTAACTCAGCAGGTTAAGCCTCTGACCTCTGCTCAGGTCGTGATCTCAGGGTCCTGGGATCGTGCCCCACATCAGGCTCTCTGCTCAGCGGGGATCCTGCTTCCTCCTCTCTCTGCCTGTCTCTCTGCCTACTTGTGATCTCTGTCAAGTAAATAAATAAAATCTTTTAAAAAAAAAGTCTTAAGTATGGCAGACCCTTTGGCAGAACCACCTCCTATTACATTCCTTCACATTTGGTCATAATAAACAGACGACTGAATGAAGGACCCGAGAACAATTAAATTTCAAGGGAAGAAGTGTGCCAGCTTATGAGCATCACGTTCTTTTTGCTGATGATGCAAGGAGTTATCAGTGAAAAAAGAAATCAGTTTTCCACCTTGGGACTTGTTTCCTTTGGTCTTATATTGTTATTAATGTTTAAACCTGCAATTTTAATAAAATCAAAACTGCGATCATGTCAGTAATCACTTTGTATTCCATTTCCTTTAAAAAATGCAATTAAGGGGTACCTGGGTGGCTCAGTGGGTTAAACCTCTGCCTTCAGCTCAGGTCATGATCTCAGGGTCCTGGGATCGAGCCCTGCATTGGGATCTCTGCTCAGCAGGGAGCCTGCCTCCCCCTCTCTCTCTTCCTACCTCTCTGCCTACTTGTGATCTCTCTCTGTCAAATAAATAAATAAAATCTTTATAAAATGCAATTAAGTAAACATTGAAAGAATTAAAGGGAAAAAATGATTAGGGTATCTTGACATTAATCAGGTGAATTTAATCATCATCAATTATAATAACTTTTTGGTTGACTTGATTTTTTACATTTCATTCCTTGTTTAACACAAATAAATCACTCTGTACCCTCCTCAGAAGGATATCTTTCAAAACCTTTTAACTCCTGAAGGAAATAAAATGTTAAGCAACTAAAAAATGTAAGATCACAGTAGCAGAAAGTTAGCAATACAGAAATTAACTGCAATTAGATTTGCATAATGACATTTTCATACAGACATGTAGAGGTCCCTTCCTTTCTTATTATCTCATTACTCATCGAATTTTTTCTCATCAAGTTTTGAACCAAACAGCAATTTCTTAGAAGTAGAGCTAGAAATGTATTTTTTTGAAGAACATCTTCTATTTTATAAGACCACAAACTTCCTAAATAACATTAGGCAAACGCAATTAACATCTAGAGAAATTATTAGCTAAAAACGTGTATCCATAGTTATTACTACGATTCATGGAAAAGTGTTTAACATTAGTAGTCCAAAATATTTTGAATACTGATGAAATGTTTGAATTACTGAAAGGATTTAAGAAATTTCCAATTAAAACTATCCTCTCTACTCCTGTGGATAAGGTCCCTGAACCAAACAAACGTCCAGTCAAGAGGACCACGTAAAATTCCTGCTTATCCTTTGGTTGGATATTTCTGTTTCCTCACAGCTCATTGAATTATTCAAACGAGCCAGTCACATGCTCCTGCTGGAGCATCCCACCCTTTTGGTACTACAAAATCTGCCCTCCACAGTCCCTGGTTATTCATTCTGTTCCTGAATGCAACCCCCATGTGTTCCTGCGTGGCACGCAATATCCTCCTTTCTTGGGCTACGAATATATGTGACTAATAAGCTGTTATTATCCAGTGTCAGGTGTTGTGTGTTCAGCCATCTTAATAACAAGGGTGGGAATCTCTCCTTCATTAATGGGATAAAAAGCAAACAAAATAATGAACAAAACTCATAAGGAGTGTTAAGGATAGAAAGCAAGATAGTAGTTTAGGCACAAATTATATACATTTTAAGATACTGATACTGGGTAAGCATGTAACTTGTGAGACATAGAATATAATTCTTGTTAAATACAAATAGCATGTAAGTTACATGTAATACACATTAACAGTATGATACAAATATGTCTTTGTGATGGAACAAAGAAAGCTGGTTATACATAGAAAGGGATCAAAGTACTGCATCGTAATTTATAATCATGCCACCCCTGAGGCAACAGCTGTACCATCTTTAAATTGGCCACCCACTGGTGACACCCAATTTGATTCTGTCATGGTCCTATATGTGTTCTACTAAAGAAATGTATACAAAATTCATAGTTGCCCAGCAGGTTAATTGGCAAGCTACAGCTGTGGCCAGCCATATCCATTGCCACCCCAACCATGTCTCCCAGATGGAGCATGTTATGGTTCTAGGAAATTTTTGCCAGTTGTTCTTCCTCAATCATACCAAATCTCTGTTATTCTTTTTTTTTTACATTTTCTCTTTTAAAGCTTATTTAAGTAATTTCTACACCCCACATGGGGCTTGAACTTGTAACTCTGAGATCAAGAGTCATGTGCTCTTCTGACTGAGCCAGTGAATCGTCCTCCAAATCTCTGATATTTCTAATCCATACCATCAGCAGGAGTAGCTTATGTGTGTTGGGGGAGAGATATTATATGTCCCCTGTGCATGTGCGTGTGTGTGTGTGTGTGTGTGTGTGTGATTACTCCATCCCACTTGTATCTTCTCTTAAGTGTGATAACTTTCCATCCCTTGTCCCTATTTCTCACTATTCATTGTAAATTAATTTAATAAGCCATGTGATTTGAGTTACTTCATTTAACCCTATCCCACAACCCTGAAATCATGACCTCAGCTGAAACCAAGTCTGATGCCCAACTGACTGTGCCATCCAGGTGCCCCAATGTTCCATGACTTCTGAGATGACTTACTTGGTAGTAAACTTGAAAACCACCTTTGCATCAATTTAATTTCCTACATAGCACTTTTCCCTACACTTTCCCTACACTTTTTCCCCTACACTTTTCCATTCATTTGATAAGTGACTTTTTTCTTTTACAGATAAAAGAATTATGAAAAAATTGAAAAAAAGTTCCATACATCTCATTAATAGATATTAAATAATTAATATTAATTTTTTAATTAATATTAATTAATTAATAATAGATATCAATAGATATATTTCCAATTAAATTGTCCTTTTCATGTTGAATTGTAGTTTGTCAAATTTGTACTTCAATTTTGTTATTTTGATCAACTGTGCACTAAGAATTGTCATGACAACTTATGCCCCATGTGATTTTTAAAACTTAGGAGTTTAGTTATAGGGTATTAAAAAATCAAAGGAGTATGACTTGAAAACATAAAATATATTTAATTAGGATAAAATCTCATGACAGAAATGGAATGATAACATATTCAGGAGAAAAAGTAAAGATACATATAGCTTGCTTATATAAAATAGCTGTTCATATATGTTTAAATGGATGATGCCTCACTTCAAATCAACATGATGTCTAGAATTTATTGGATATTTTTGAAATAGCAGTGAAACCATTTTGTTAATAAGGACCTATGAATGAAGGTTACAAGTAGGAACGACCCTTCTCACTAACACAGCTAACAACACAAGAGCAGAATTTTTACTTCCTGTTCTGGCAACTCTAAGTTCTGTTGATTTAGCGGTCTTAATCTCCAAGGGATGAATGCTTCTAGTAGTAGACACAATGATTTCACTGAATTGAAAGACGAGACTGCCACCTGACTATTTTTCGTTCCTAATGACTGACTGACAGAGGAGGGGTTAACTTCCTTCCTGGAGTGACTGATTCAGAGTATCAATGTATCTTAGTACTTCCATGTCCAATAGTAAAAAAAATAGTAAAAGGCAATAATGGTCCATTAAAAACTCCAATCAGCGGAGGGGCTGGTTAAAAGTGAAGGGAATGCAGAATAGGTAGGGGACAAATGGAGTTTTAATTATCACTTATGGTCTCATGACTCTTTCAGACACAAGAGATAGAGTAGCTAGACATGTGAGTTTCCTTACTTGTTACATAAATATTTTCTTTCTCCATTTCCCCTATTATTTTATTTCAGACATACTGGTACTGGTTAATTTTACAATTTAAATTTTAGATTAAATATGTAGGTGGGATTATTACTGAGCTAGAAGAGGAATTAACATCTTCTGTATTGGTATGGGGATTCTGTGTCTTCATTTTAAACGGGGAGAGGGTATGTGAGAGCACTTCTGACTCCATGAAGAATAGTTACTAGAAAGAAGCACATTGTTCTTGTTAGTTCTGTTAGATGTAACTTCAAATATGGGAATAAAGATGAGAATGGATGCTAAGCAAACAAATGGGTAGACTGTGCTAGACAGTTTCATTTACTTTCAGCTTCATTTCCCATGGATTTCCCTGTATCACACAATGTTGGATACTTAAAAACTAATTCTCAGATTTATTTGCCAGTTAGCTTCTATTTAGGTTGAGTTTATGGAAGGCATTAAATCTCTTTCTTACTTAAATTTTTTTTTCTTAAAATTTAAAAAAAAATAAAAAGCAAACTAGATGGCAGCGTAAAAATGTGCAAACACTTTTAGAGGGCATATGAGCAAAAAAGTAGACCTTATCCTGCAAGGTCAGACTGGCTCATAATTATATTTCTAATCCAGTTCATGGGAAAAACAAAAGGAAGCAGCCCAGGGCAAGCAATTTCCTTTTAAAGGAGAGCTTAAATTAATTGTTTCTACTCCTCTTTCTTTGGTGATAATGACATGGCCACACTTAATTCAGAGTGAGAGTAAGAAATTTAATCTTTAGCTATGTGTCCATATGCTCAGGAAAACTCACTGACTTTAAGGAAGATTGGGTTTTTACTCACAAATAGCCATCACTACCACTATATGTCCAAAAGTCTATTTCTCAGTCTTAGATTTATATCAGAAATACCTAATGAGGTTTCTTTTTCCTGGCCTCCAAGGCCTTCTTAGCCTCTAGAACCAACTGCCTATGACTCAGAATTTCTACTTCTAGGAATATGCGTTCATTTAGCAAATACTGATCAAACTCCCACTATATGCTCAGTATTCTTCTATTAGCTAAGAATATAGTTTTCAGTAAGACAAATATGACCTCTGTCCTTATGGAGCTTATATTATGCTGTGGGTATCTGATGATAATTTTTAAAAAAAGATACTACAAAGTAAGGATAAATGTTAGCAAGAGTAGAAGCAGAAAGTCCCCCTCTTTAAATATTTCAGACCCAAGGCAAAATGGCAAACAGAGGTACTACACATGATTATTAGATACTTAACTATATATCCTTTACAAGTATTCATGGGATAATCACAAAATTAAGAGTATATAATGCTGCAAATTGAGTCTCTTTATCTTATTTATTTATTTATTTATTTATTTATGTTAGTTACCATAGGATACATCAATAATTTTTGATGTAGTGTTCCATGATTCATTATTTGTGTATAACACCCAGTGCTCCATGGAATATATGCCCTCCTTACCTATCACTGTGTTCTTTAATTCCAAAAAAAGTAGAAATATATGATATTCTCTGATTATGGAAAATACAAGGAACCTTATGTCTCAAATTTAAATAAAGCAAAAAAAATATTTAAGAAACTCTTGGGTAAGAGGAAATAAACACTGCTATTTCAGAATTCATAGAAATAAATTATAATGAAAATAATATCAGAACCTGTAGGGTACAGCTAAAGTAGTGATCAGAGGAAAATTCATAACATTAAAAATATATGTTGGTAAAAAGGCAAGAATAAAAGATAATTTAAATAAGCCTCTGACTGAATTAGAAACAGGACAATAAAAAAAGAAAAATAGAAGATACTAATAGAGTTAAGAACAAAAATGAATGAATTAGAAAAATAACAATAGGACTTATTATGATTACAAACAAAATGTAAACTATAAAAATTCTCAATTATGACTTGTTGATTTAAAAGTAATAGGCTCAGTGAAATAAGTCAAGCAGAGAGAGTCAATTATCATAGGGTTTCACTTACTTGTGGAGCATAAGGAATAACACAGAGGACATGGGGAGATGGAGAGGAGAAGTGAGCTGAGGAAAATCAGAGGGGGGAGACAAACCATGAGAGACTATGGACTCTGAGAGACAGACTGAGGGTTTTGGAGGAGGTGGGTTGGGAGAAAGGGTGAGCCTGGTGGTGGGTATTGTGGAGGGCAGGTATTGCATGGAGCACTGGGTGTGGTGTATAAACAATGAATTTTGGGACACTGAAAAAAAATAAAATTAAGTTTAAAAAAAATAATAGGCAAATATTTAGCTAACCTAATAAGGAGAGAAAGAGAGAAAACATGCATTTGAATGAAATAAAAAATGATAACTGGGAAATAATCATATGAACAGATAAAACTAAAACTATAATAAGCTATTTTTTCAACTTTATGCTAATAAATGTGAAAAGTTGGACAAAATAGATAATTTTGTGAAAAAAACATACTTTACCAAAACTGAACCACAAAATTGATAGAAAATTGCAACAGGACTAATTTCCATAGAATATGAGAAAATTATCAAACACATTATGCCACTAGACAAAAACAAAAACACAAAAATTTATCCAGTTCAGATAATTTGACAAATTCTATCTAGCTTTTAAAGACCAACTATTTTATTCAGAACATAGAAAAGGAACAGAGCCAAAAAGCTACTTACTCTCCATGACATTATTTTAACGCTGATACCAAATTATAAAATTGGCACAAAAAATAAAACTATAGACCAATACAATCTAGAAAAATTGATGCAAAAATTCAACATATGATATTCACAATCCAATAGGACGTTAAAAGAAAAGATCCATAGGGAGTGAGTAGTTTGTTTGAGGAATGCAAGGATGATGTAGTAACAGGAAATCTAATATACTTCATCATCACAGTAGATCTAAGAAAAAAAACTTTTATTGATTCTAAAATTGCTGGAAGACACACAACGAACTTCAACAAACTCTTAATTTAAGAAATAGTTAATAAAATATGAATGTGTAGGGACATCTGGGTGGCTCAGTGGGTTAAGTGGCTGCCTTCGGTTCTGGTCATGATCCCAGAGTCCTGGGATCGAGTGCTGCATCTGGCTCCTTGCTCAGCAGGGAGCCTGCTTCTCTCTCTTCCTCTGCCTCCTACTCTGCCTGCTTGTGCGCTCTTTCTCTGGCAAATAAATAAAATCTTTAAAAAAATATGAATGGGTTGCTATGTTCTTAACATAATATAACAGAATATATATATATGTATATATATACACATATGTGTGTGTGTGTGTGTGTGTGTGTGTGTGTATCACCCAAAAGGCAGCATCATGTTTAATGGGAAAATACTAGATGAATTCCCACTAAAGTAAGGAACTAGGAACCAATATCTACTATTAGTATTATTACTTAATGTTATTTTGGAAATACGGGCTGAAACAATCGACAAGTAAAATAAATTAGCTATAAATGAACAGGGAGGAGGTAAAATTATCACTATTTGTAAATGATAAGATTGTATTCATAGAAAACCCAACAAAAACAATTGAAAAACAAAAAGTACCTCAAATTAGTTAATTAGTGAGGTACAAAATAATATGCAGAAGTCAGTAACTTTCATATGTATACACAACCACCAGTAAGGTTGTTGTTTCAATGGAATGAATGACATAATAAAAGAAGCCACACATTACAATAGTACCAAAAAAAGATAAGACATTCAGGATAAGTATTAAATGTAATAGGTAAGTTTTATATAAAGGGAACACTTTAAAGTCATTCTTGAAGTACACATAAGAGGGTCGACAATAACTGCTTCCCTGAAGAGGAATTGTCCAAAAAAGCACGTTATTATTTCTCCCTAAATGAATCTATAAATGTAATATGAACTCATCAAACACACAAGATTACACAGTTAATAAGTGGCAGAGCTGTAAGAGGAATTCAGAACTGTTTCAATGTCAGTGTCCTAACATACTGCACTAAACTGTCTAGAAAGCATCCTCATTCTTTTTAAACAAATTTATTTAAATTCAAGTTAGTTAACATACAGTATAGTATTGGTTCCAGGAGTAGAACTTAGTGATTCATCACTTACATAGAACATCCACTGCTCATCACAAGTGCCTTCTTTAATACCCATCATCCATTAGCCCATCTCCACACCCATCTCCCCTCCAGCAACCCTCAGTTTGTTCTCTATAGCTAAGAGTCTCTTATGGCTTGACTTCGTCTCTGTTTTTACCTTACTTTTCCCTTTTCTTCCCCCATATTTATCTGTTTAGTTTCTTAAATTCCACATATGAGTGAGGTCATCTATTATTTCCCTTTCTCTGACTTATTTTGCTTAGCAATATACACTCTCATTCCATCCACATTGTTGCAAATGACGAGTTTCATTCTCTTTGATGGCTGAGTAATATTCCATTGTGTGTATGTGTGTATATGTATGTATATATAAAATACATAATATAATATTATATACAATATATAAAAATATATAAATATGTTTAAAATTATATATATATGTATATACATATATATATCGCATCTTCTTTATCCATTCATCAGTTGATGGACATTTGGGCTCCTTGCATAATTTGGCTATTGTTGATAGTGTTACTATAAACATTGGGGTGCATGTGCCCCTTCAAACAAGCACTTCTATATCCTTTGGATAAATACCTGGTAATACAATTCCTGGGTTGTAGGGTAGCTCTATTTTTCACTTTTTAAGGAACCTCCATACTGTTTTCTAGAGTGGCTGTACCAGTTTGCATTCCCACCAACAGTGTAAGATGGTTCCCCTTTCTCCACATCCTGGTCAATACATGTTGTTTCTTGTGTTGGTATTTTAGTCATTCTGACAGGTGTGAGGTCGTATCTCATTATGGTTTTGATTTGTATTTCCCTGATGATGAGTGATGTGGAGCATCTTTTTCCCTTGCTTCCAGAGACACGTTTAGTAAGAAGCTCCTGTTCCTAAGGTTACAGAGGTTGCTGCCTTTGCTCTCCTCTAGGATTTAGATGGTTTCCTATCTCACATTTAGGTCTTTCATCCACTTTGAATTTATTTTTGTGTGTGGTGAGAAAAAGTGGTCCACTTTCATTCTTCTGCATGTGGCTGTCCAGTTTTCCCAACACCATTTGTTGAAGAGACTGTCTTTTTTCCATTGGATATTCTTTCCCGCTTTGTCAAAGATTAGTTGACCATAGAGTTGTGGGTCCATTTCCAGGTTCTCATTCTGTTCATTGATCTATGTGTCTCCTTTTGTGCCACCACACTATCCAGTGTCCAGTGTGCCACACACTGTCTTGATGATGACAGCTTTGTAATACAGCTTGGAGTCTGGAATTGTGAGGCCTCCCACTTTGCTTTTCTTTTTCAACATTCCTTTGGCTATTTGGGGTCATTTCTGGTTCCATGCAAATGTTAGAGTTGTTTGTTCCAGCTCTGTGAAAAATGCTGTTGATTGTATTGAATGTGCAGATTGCACTGGGTAGTATTGCCATTTTAAATATTTTATTGATTGATTTTTTAACATTAACATATAATGTATTATTTGTTTCAGGGGTACAGGTCTATGAACCATCAGTCTTACAAACTCACAGCACTCACCACAGCACATACTCTCCCCACTGTCCATCCCCCAGCCACCCTAAGCCTCCCACCCCCTCCCCTCCAGCAACCCTCAGTTTGTTTCCTGTGATTAAGAGTCTCTTATGGTTTGACTCCATGCCCAGTCCCATATTATTTCATTTTTCCCTCCCTTTCCCCCATGACCCCCTGCCCTGCCTCTCTTATTTAATTATTTGTGAGAGAGTGTGCCCAAGAAAGCAAGATCGGGGGAGGGGCTGAGGGGGAGGGAGAAGCAGACTCCCTGCGGAGTCGGGGACCACAATGCAGGGCTGGATCCCAGGACCCTGGACCCTGACCTGAGCCAAAGGCAGATGCTTAACAAACTGAGCCACCCGGGAGCTCTGGTAGTATAGCCATTTTATCACTATTTGTTCTTCCAATCGAAGAACATGGAATATCTTTTCCATTTCTTTGTGTCTTCTTCAATTTCTCTCAGAAGTGTTCTATAGTTTTTGGAGTACAGATCTTTTAACTCTTTGGTTAGGTTTATTCCTAGGTATCTTTTTTACAAAATATTTTTATTTGTATTTTTTATTTTTTAAATTTTATTTTTTCAGTGTTCCAAGATTCATTGCTTATGCACCACACCCAGTGCTCCATGCAATACGTGCCCTCCTCGGTTTTTAATAAATTGTAAATGGGATCAAGTCCCTGATTTCTCTTTCTGCTACTTTGTTACTGGTGTATAAAATTGGTGTATAAAAATGCAGATTTTTGTACATTGATTTTATATCCTATGACTTGGCTGAATTCACGTATCAGTTCTAGCAACTTTTCAGTGGAGTATTTTGGGTTTTGTACAGAGAGTATCTTGTCATCTGTGAAGAGTGGAAGTTTGATTTCTTCCTTGCTGATTTGGATTCCTTTTATCTCTTTTTGTTGTCTAATTTCTGAGGCTAGAACTTCCAGCAGTATGTTGAACAACAGTGATGAGAGTGGACAGCCATGTCTTGCTCCTGACCTTAAAGGAAAAGCTCTGAGTTTTTCCCCATGGAGGATGATACTAGCTGTGGGTCTTTTGTATATGGCCTTCTTGATGTTGAGGTATGCTCCTCCTTTCCCTACTTTCTTGAGGGTTCTTATCAAGAAAGGATGCTGTAGTTTGTCAAATGCTTTTTCTGCATCTATTAAGAATATCATATGGTTCTTATCCTTTCTTTTATTAACGTGGTCTAGCATGTTGATTGATTCATGGATATTGAACCACCCTGAAGCCCTGGAATAAACCCCACTTGGTCAGGGTGAACGATCCTTTTAATGTACTGTTGGATCCTACTGGCTAGTATTCTGTGAGAATTTTTGCATCCATGTTCATCAGGAACATTGGCCTGGAATTCTCCTTCTTAGTGGGGTCTTTGGTTTTGGAATCAAGGTAATGCTGGCCTCATAGAATGAGTTTGGAAGTTTTCCTTCCATCTCTATTTCTTGAAACAGCTTCAGAAGAATAGGTATTAATTCTTCTTTAAATGTTTGGTAGAGTTCCCCTGGGAAGCCATCTGGCTCTGGACTCTTGTTCGTAGGGAGATTTTTGATCACGGATTCCCTTTCTTTACTGGTTATGGGTCTGTTCAAATTGTCTCTTTCTTTCTGTTTCAGTTTTGGTAGCTTATATGTTTCTAGGAATTCATCCATTTCTTCCTGATTGCCCAATTTGTTGGCATATAATTGCTCATAATACACTCTTATAATTGTATTTCTGCAGTGTTGGTTGTGATCTCTCTTCTTTCACTTGTGATTTCATTTGGGTCCTTTTTCTTTTCTTTCTGATAAGCCTGGCTAGGGGTTTATCAAATTTGTTAATTCTTTCAAAGAACCAGCTCCTAGTTTTGTTGATCTGCTCTACTGTTTTTTTTTTTATTTCTATACCATTTATTTCTGCTCTAATCTTTATTATTTCCCTTCTTCTGCTGGTTTTAGTTTTTATTTGCTGTTCTTTTCTCAGATCCTTTCAGTTTAAAGTTAAGCTGTATATTTGAGACTTTTCTTGCTTATTAAGGAAGGCCTGTATCGCTATATACTACCCTTTTATGAGTGCCTTTGCTATGTCCTAAAGGTTTTGGAGTGTCATGTGTTTAGTTTCATTTCCTTCCATGTATTTTTTTTTAAATTTCTTCTTTAGTTTCCAGGTTAACCTATTCATTCTTCAGCAGGATGTTCTTTAACCTCCATGTATTTGTGGTCTTTCCAAATATTTTCTTGTGGTTGACTTCAAGTTTCATATCATTGTTGTCTGAAAATATGTGGTCTGAAAATATGCATTGTATGATCTCAATCTTTTTGTACTAATTGAGGCCTGATCTATGACCCAGTACATGATCTCTTCTGGAGAATATTCCATGTGCACTAGAAAAGAATGTGTATTTTGCTGCTTTGGGATGAAATACTTAGAATATATCTGTTAAGTCTATCTGGTCCAGCATGTCGTTCAAAGTCATTGTTTCCTTGTTGATCTTCTGCTTAGATGATCTGTCCATTGCTGGGAGCAGGATGTTAAAGTCCCCTATGTTTTTATATTATTGTCAGTTTCTTTATGTTTTTATTAATTGATTTATGTATTTGGCTCCTCCCAAGTTGGGGGCATAAATATTTAAAATTGTTAGATCTTCTTGTTGGACAGACCCCTTTATTATGATATAGTTTCCTTCTTCATCTCATATTACAGTTCTTGATTTAAAATTTAGTTTTTCTGTTATAAGTATGGCTACTCCAGCTTTCCTTTTTTATGTATGGTGACTTATGGTAATTACACATATTGTGGTAATCTTTGCATAGACTGTATAGAATTGTCAAATCACTATGTTGTGTACATGAAACTAAAATAACTCTAGCTTTCTTTTCATGTTCATTAACATGATAAATGGCTCTCCATCTCCTCACTTTCAGTTTGGAGTTGTTTTTGGATCTAAAATGAGTCTCTTGTAAGAAGAATATTAATGGGTCTTTTTTTTTTTAAATCCATTCTGATACTGTATATCTTTTGATTGGAGCATTGAGTCCATTGCATTCAGAGTAATTACTGATTTGAGTTTAGTGTGGTTGTTATTACCTATAAATTTGCTGTTCCTATAGATTGGCCCTGTTGCTTTCTAGTCTTTGTTGCTTTTGGTACCCATTCTTTTTTGTGCAAGATCATATTCCAACTGTATAGATGTAGCAAAATTTACTTATTCATTTTCCTATTGATCCCCATTTAGATTCTTAGCAACATTTGGCTTTACAAAGAATTCATACGTATTTATCATTTCACACATGCACACAAACATCTCTGGGTTCAATTTCCAAAATGGAATTGTTTGGTCAAAGGATATATGCATTTGAAATTTTAATAGATATTGCTAAATTTCCCTTGAATATGTACTACTCTGAGCAATAAATTAAAATTCCTGCTTACATAAATCTTTGGCAATGATCGTATCATCAAGTCTTTTGATTTTAGCCAATGTGATAATTGAAAAATTGGAACTTGAAGTAATTTTAACTTGTTTTTCTTTTATTATGAGTCAAGATGTCTATCTTTTCCATTCGTAGATGCTACATCTATTATCTATCTATAATAAAATTCCTAGGAAATTAGAATAAATTTCTAATTTCTAGATAAGAAAAAGTAATTACATTTGGAAGTAGGATAGAAATTGGGCAAATAAGGCACAGGGGTGAAAGAGATACTTTCACTGAACAGTTTATATTTTATATATATATATATATATATATATATATATATATATAAATCTCACTTGGTCAGGATGAAATATATATATATGTATATATGTATACATATACATATGTGTATACATATACAAATACATATACATTTGTATATACATATACAAATATGTATATATTTCTGAACCACACAAAGTGGGTTTAATTGTGTCCTCTCAAAGAAATATGTTGAAGTCCTAACCCCAAGTACCTCAAAATGTGACCTTATTTGGAACTAAAGTCATTGTGGATGTAATTATTTACATTAGGATGCAGTCATACTGGAAGAGGATGGGCGCAATACATAATCCAATATGACTGGTATCCTTTTAAGAAGAGAAGAAACCCAGACTCTGAGACACACAGGGAGAAGGCCATGTGATGCTGGAGGCAGATACTGGAGTGATGCTGCCAGAAGCCAAGGAACACCTGGGGCTACCAGAAGCTGGAAGATGCAAGGAGGGATCCTCCCACAGAAACTTCAGAGGGAGCATGGCCCTGGCCACACTTTGAATTTAGACCTCTAAACTCCAGAACTCAGACCTGTGAGACAATAACTTAATAATAATTTCTTCTGTTTAAAGTCACCCAGTTTGTGGCAATTTGTTGCGATAGCCTAGGAAACTGATACAAACACTTAATTGACAACTAAAAATATGCATTTAAGTATATTGTTTTGAAAGTTATTTAGTGGCAGCAGTTTGAGTAGGTAATGAATCTAGAAGGCACGTCTCACTTCATACTGGATCTCTTGCTTCATATTAGGGTATTATTGACAACGGAGCTGAACTATATTAAGCCAATAAGAAAGAAGTATTTGCTTTTGAAACTTAGAGACTTAATAATTTAACAAAAACCATTAAAGCCACTCTCTTACAGATTATACCTTCCTCATTTCTTTTTCTGTATGTATAATTTTGTATCAATTACAGTAAGCCTTCACAGGATATTATGTTAAAGTCAGGAGCTCCTTATAGAATAGAACCTCTTTAAAGCAGTCTACTATTAAGGCTTAACATATTGAATAGAAGTAGCAGGCTTTTGGGGGGAATTAAAGGTTTCACATACTTAAAATATGAGAATCTGTGGTGTTCTGGGGTGGGGAAGAATCCATTAAGAGTTATTATTTTCCATTAAAAGCAAAAAGCATGCTCAAGGAGACTGTTGTTAAAAACTGACTTGATTTAAGGAGGAAAGAAGTTGTATAAACAAATGAATCACCAGGAGATGGTTAATCAGCTTTGTGTGACTCATTACAAGAATCCTTTAATACCTGCTAATAACATGCATTTGATATCATATTTATAATGCTGAATAGAATAAAAACACTATAAGCTGCATTAAAGTGTCACTTGTTGAAAATTACTTTCGATGTTTGTTTAAACCAATATAAAAAAATCTTAACTAAATGTGCTCTCATATTTGGAACTGCCCTACATATAGCCCCACAGATGAGTCTATCTGTGCTTGGTGGTCAGCTTTCTTGATAAGTATTGCTAAATCCCAAAATTTGAAAACTAGGGCAGCTGGGACACTGGGGAGGGAACATAGTCCTCATTCTGATTTGATACTAGATATTAACTCAATCTGTACTCTTATGGCATAGGACAAAGGCATGAACAAGGAAAGCAGAGGCCTGGGGCCTAGACCCAGTCACTTCACCTTCCATACCATCATTGTCTTATCTGTAAAAGAGACATAACAGTACCAAGAGACCTTGTGTTGAATGGTTTTTTCCAAGATGCAAGGTTATTTGGGAGATTATTGTGAGAGTGGATATGAAAGCACTTTGCAGTTTGTGAAATTACATATATGGAATATTAATTTTTTATTTTATGAAGAAGTAGTTTTGTTCTAATAACTGAATACATTTTTGGATGAATAAAAGAGGAAATGAACACATGTCAAGTATGTTGCATTGTGTGGTCAGTTACGTCAAGCCCATAGAAACTTTTCTTTCTTTCTTTTTTTTTTTTTGAGTATACTCAACCTAATGTTACATTAGTTTCAGGTGTACAACATAGTGATTCAACATTATACTCTGCTCACCATCAGTGTAGCTACCTGCTTTCACCACACCATGCTATTACAGTATTATTGACGATACTCCTTATACTATGCTGTTTATTCCCATGACTTACTCATTCCATAACTGGAAGCCTATATCTCCTACTCCCCTTCACCCCAACTTCTATTTTGTATAATTATATTTTAAAATATATCTATTGATTTTAGCCAGACCACTTTGAGAAATGTGCTAGCATTTAATATAGCAATATTTAAGAGGTGGAAATTAAATAAATATAAATTACACATAAGGCAACTGGCACTTAAAATTCTAAGTATACCATTTTTTAAAATGAATCTAATTACATTAATACCTTATAGCATCAGCATAACATTTCATAGTATAAAAAATTTTTCCACTTACATTACTTTTTGATTTTCACACTCACCCCAAGTTATTATTTATTTCAGTTTAATGGTAAGAAAATGGAGATTCTGAGAGGTTATCAAGGCTATCTCTTCTGGTAAATGGCAGAACTGAACTAAGTGAGTTTTCTTCCTCCCCAAATCATTGGACTAAGCATGATGATTAATTTATTAAAGATATATGTATTGGGGCATATTCTATGCCAGCTTTTCCATATTTTAAGTAGAAATTTTCTTTTACTTACCCATTTTTTATTTCATTGATTTTAATGCTCTGTTTCTTTAATATGGCAAAACAAACGGTAATAGTTGTACATATCTGGGTGTATTCCTGCTACCATGGTTTGGCCTGCTAACTTCTCTGCTATGTTTTCAACACTGCAAATTTTAAAAGGTATCTACATGTACTGAGTAGATATTTAAATCACCATAACTGTAAGGAGTTAGTTCTCTGCAGGGATCTGAGAATGAAGGGCACATACCTGAAGAAATGGCTGGGAAGAAACCTCCTGCTGTGCATGTCTGTGTTTTCCCCACCACATGTGCATCAGACAAAGTATGGGGCTGTTTATACAGTCTGGATTAAAAATGCAAGGATCTAAATAAGTAAAAAGGGATGAGGTTGGGAATGGAGTATTCGAGAAATTCTAAATGTCATAACATTTTCTATTTGCACAGAAGCAGTGTGGACAGAGAATACTTAATTGAGACCCACTGGCTCTACTTTGTGAGACTGGGCAGGTCATATCTCCCTTCTAGTCTACACAAACTGCGTCTGCAATATAAGGATATCAGGACTCCCTAGAGACTACATAGGGCTCTAAGGTGTTCTTTGTGTAGGTGCCCTTGTACAACATCATCTTCTGATTTAACACCTTTCTTCTCCCTTTCTAACTTTCCTCAGTCTGGCAAACTCATACACATCCTTTAAGATACAGCCATAGCTCAAATGCAGCCTCTCCTATAACATTTCCCTGACTCTTCCAGAAACAAGTTCCTAAGAGCTTCTACATTCAAATGCACTTACCTGTAGTGTTAGGTTAGAATGTACTATCTTGAGTTTAAGAAAGCTGTCTCTCCTGTGAAGTTGAGTATCCCAATAACAGGGCTCTGTCTGATCACTTTTGTGTCCATAGGTCCAATGCATATTAAGTGCTTATTGCAAACTAACTTTGGTTTAGAATAGAGCCTAAATAAATATCTGTTGAAATATTAGGCCAATCTTCAGTGGAGTGCTGTCCCTGAGAGTATGGTCAATATATGCTAAGAGATTGACCTTGTGCTGAATGGAGAGTCTTGCAAGACACATGGTAATGTACATTCTCTTCTAATATCCTTTCAAGAGGAATGAGCACAAGAAAGATATAGAGAGGTGTTTCCTTAACATTAAAAGCAAATGTGCAGGGCAAGAGGAAGGTAGACTGTTTCCTCTATAAAGCAGTTAGTGCCTACATCCAGTAAGAACCTCCCTCAGGCTTTAAGAAATGAAAAATTAATGCACACAACTCCCATTGGATACAGCAGACATTGTGCCTAAAAATTCCCATGCCTTATGTAATAGGACACAATCTCAAAGTATATTGACTAAAAATAACTGAATTTAAAATAATTATTCTTTGAGCTTTCCCTTTATTGATTATAGAAATGTTTTAATAGGTCACTCAAATTCATTGTTATTTCAAACTGAAAAATCTTTCATCATTTCTACTATTTGGCCATACAGATATCCCAACAGGCACACCATTTTAACTAGTCCTCAGGAGTATCTGAAAGTCAAACTATCTGAAATATGAATTCATAGATAAAAATTTCTCCTATACAAATAATGGAAATGTTGACCTCAATAAAAGAAGAATATAGGCTTTAGATAATTCATTGAGAAGATGCTTACTTCCTGGCTTTTTAATAGAACACATTTTCTTTCCTTTTGTTTATAAATCTCTCAGCACCTTGTGAATCTTAATTGCCTGATGTTATAATTCAGAGGCAGACATATAATAGCAGGCTTTGTGACACGTAAGTGCATACACTGAAATGGAGAAAAGGGAAGACAGAGCATTGAGAGAATGAATTTTAAAGCCCACAGATAGTTGCTGTCTTGAAACCACACCCGCACATTCACGCCCAGCTCACACCCCTCTCCTGTACTTCCCAGTTAATCTCTCCATGAAGCCTGAAGTATAGACCAGTTGTGTTCACACACTGTGCAGATATTTGTTCAAGAAAATAAGGATAAGGTCTGTACTTCACTGCTTTGATTTATGTACAGATTGAATTCACTAAACTGATGGAGAACGTGAAGTATGAATCTGACTTAAGTTTCCACATCAAACAGAATATTAACAGAAGATGTGGTCCATATACACTACGGAGTATTATGCCTCCATCAGAAAGGATGAATCCCCAACTTTTGTAGCAACATGGACGGGACTGGAGGAGATTATGTTGAGTGAAATAAGTCAAGCAGAGAGAGTCAATTATCATATGGTTTCACTTATTTGTGGAGCATAACAAATAACATGGAGGACATGGGGAGATGGAGAGGAGAAGGGGGTTGAGGGAAATTGGAAGGGGAAGTGAACCATGAGAGACTATGGACTCTGAAAAACAATCTGAGGGTTTTGAAGGGGCGGGGGATGGGAGATTGGGCGAGCCTGGTGGTGGGTATTAGGGAGGGCATGGATTGCATGGAGCACTGGGTGTGGTGCAAAAACAATGAATACTGTTACGCTGAAAAGAAATAAAAAATTAAAAAAAATAAAATAAAATGTAAAATAAGCCAACCTAGGGATGTGTACATAAGTGGTAAATATACAAGTATTAAGAAGAGCAAAAAAGTTTTATCACAAAAGTCACCTTAGTGTTGACCTTTAAGGGAAGAGAAAGACATATGAATGGAGAGATATAAGGGATCCTGGGAGGGCTAGAAATCTACTTCTTGAACTCCTTTGTGGTTTTATGGGTGTCCCACTTTATGAATCAAAGATTTTTGTCTTGATTAAAAAAAAAAAGAATATCAACTCATTCAGGTCATGAGCAAGTTCATCTATCTGCCCTAGGTCATAATTTAGAGAGGTGCTTGATTCAAATTACCCTTCTCCATTTGTGGGTACTTATATGGGGGAAAGCTAGTAAGCAGGGGCTGGTGAGGGCAAGGAAGCCTTAGCTGAGTCAGCTGGCTTAGGCCAATGAGCCCAGTGCACAATTAGCTTTGGTCACAGTGATTGGTTTGAGGTAGGTAGATGGCTTATCATTATGTAATATATGTGAATGGCAGGACTTTTGATGTGGCTTACCTCAGACCTTAAAATTAACTCAGAGGTGATAAATTTCAGGACAATAAGACCAAGATTAGAACTGAATGAATTTTAAGGTTTATGCTTTGTAACCTCCACCATGCATCCAGAAATTTCTAAACCAAAGACATCTATTATCTTGTAAATTTAGTCACTGGCACCATTTCCTCAGGGGTCCAAAATAATTCACAGGTTGTTTTCTTAAAGTAGTTTCAACAAATGTGTATCATAGGCAATGACTTAAAAACACACTTCAAAGCACTTCATGTGCCAAAAAATCTTTACTGTTAGGGAAGGAAAGTGAATGCACAAAACACAGCATATAAAGAGGTAAGACAATTTAAAAAGAAAGATTTCAGTATATATTTTAATATATTTAGTTTGGAAAAAATTCCCCAAATATGGGAAGGTGACCAAAGATAATTATGATATTTGAAAAAGAAGAAAGACATGACATGGGAGATTGTTTGCTTTTACTTATAAAATAGAGACAGCTTAAATTGTATAAGATCAGATATGGAGTCAACCTGAAAACTAAAGTTTTAACTAAGCAAAGCTCATATACAGTTCTGTATCAAGCATCTTATTAAACTACTCCTCTGGTTATTAACAGACATAAGCTATTGTTATGGCACATGCCTCTTTTATATTTTCTTTATGAAAGAAGTAGTATGTGATAGAAAGAGGAATATGAGATGAGGAATCAGAAATGGACTGAAATCCTAGCTCTACAAGTGACAGGTACTCTGACATTGGATAACCCATTTAATTGCTCTGCATCTCTGTGTTCTCATCTATCAAGTGGGAATAATGGTAATACTCCTTAAATCTGTTTTCTAGTCAAATGTAATAACATATATCAAATTGTTTATGTTTTTATTATTAGTTTGAAATATTACATAGTTATTACAGGATATCAATAAATATGGAACACTATAGTGACAAAACGGAAAGTCTTCTATATGCATACAATCTTGAGATTAACTGCTATTGATGTTAATGCATTTTTCTCTTTTGATGTATTTTTCTAATATAATTGAGATCATCCTAAATATAAAATTGTCTGTTCTTTACTTTGATTTAATGTGCTATGATAATAATTTCCTTAGGACTTTAGAAATATTTTTACATAATTTTAAATGCTACATATTTATGGTGTTAATTTCTTTGTTTAAATAATATTTGGTTATTTGGTCCTCTGTATATTTTTGTTTTTCTATATAATGATTTAGTAAAAATCTTTATAAGTCTTTTATTGAATTTTAGTTTATTTCTCTAGACTAATTCCCCAAAGTGGAATTATTGGGTGATTATGAACATTTTTAAAAAAGATTTATTTATTTATTTGTCAGAGAGAGAGAGAGAGAGCACACAGGCAGAGTGGCAGGCAGAGGCAGAGAGAGAAGCAGGCTCCCCGCTGAGAAAGGAGCCCAATGCGGAACTCAATCCCAGGACCCTGGGATCATGACCTGAGCTGAAGGCAGAGGCTTTAACCCACTGAGCCACCCAGGCATCCCGATTATGAACATTTTTTAAATGATCATGCATGCTGCCAAATCATCCACAGAAAGTTCCAACCACTTGATTCATCCACTAGGTCATTATGAGAATATCTGTCTTACAGCAACTTCGCTGAAATTTTGCCCTTAAAATTTTCATTAAAAATTATTTTATTTTCCATATCTTTGATCATTTTGCAAATCTTTGATTAGTCATAAAATGAAACATTTGAAAAGGTCTCTGGAATAGTAAAATGTTACATAAACATTCTTTTTTGAAGCCATTTGTTATCACTATTCTGCTGTTACCTCTGGACTCAGAGGTGCCAATCCATGCCCTGGACCTTGTCTGTAGTTAAACTATAACCCTGCCACACCAAGAGGCATATTTCAGAATCCTCTGACTCCTCAAGCCTTGTAATAAGCATCTGGTTTACTTGCCTTGGATATCTGACTTGATTACTGATCTATGAGAATGTATTTACTCACTCTACCACACTTCACTTATTGACCTCTCTAAGGATACTTACCACCCTGAAGGAGCATCCTACAAATATTATGAAGTTGCTATTACTGGGGCCAATTAAATTCTGTGAAGATATTAGAGATGTTACTTGTTCAATTGTGTGGTGGCTAAAGGCAAAATGAGATTAGTATAAGGGAGCTCATTTCATATTCTTATTTCCCATGGGAAATCATATCAAGTTTAATTTTGTTTACATGAATTATTTGAATGATGATATTGAAAACATAATTTTCAGATGTGTAGATCCTATTAGTGGTATAAAATCAAGACAAGCAACATATTAAGATTTACAATGTGAACTAAACTGCGCTGGTATGAAATTCAGGCAAATGTAACATTCAGCCAAATCCATCAGCTCAATGGAAATATCAGTCCAACCTGCTTTTTGACTAAAACAATAGGTAAGTGGACAAATTTGGCTAAACTGGTAGTATCCAGTTTGTCAGGCTTTAGTGTAAATGAAACAGTTAGTAGGATACAGTTTAATTTCTGGTCCCTGTTTGGCTCTTACTTAGATATTTGTTTTTATACTAACCCCCAGTCACTCTCCTTATCTTTCCCCCTAAGCCATCTTACCTTTTTTCTCCTGGACTGCCATTGAGAGGTGCTCACTAATGGAGGCTAACTAATGTTGCTTTAACTCATTTTTTGCCCTTTCCACCTAGAATAGATTTCTTATTTCTTTGCCCTATCTCATGAAAATGTAGACATGATTTTATAATTTTCTTCTAGCAAGCTACCACTGTTCAGATTAATTCCTGCTGATTCTAGCAAAGACTACAGAGAAATTTTATTGCTCAAGTGGAAATGAATTCTCACTCATTCCAATTTTTATAAGACTGTAGGTACCTATATAACACTAAATACCACCAATGAACCAACAATGAAGCCATTCAAGAAAGCTTTGTGATTAACCTTTGGTGATTTTAAACAATGCCTCTCTGGACACATTCATGAAATGAACAAAGTTTGATTACATGCCTGGTCGTTCCCACCATTCTCCACACTGCTTCTCTCCTTCCCCATGAAAGCCGTGCTCCCACAATCCCCTTTCCCTTCTGACAAACAAATACTTCTCTTAGGATAAGATTGCATTAACTTCCTCACAGAATGAGGTACAAGAACTGATGAGGCTAAATGGAGGCCTCCTCTCAAGGAGCTGGACTATTAACAGCTGACGCTAACTTCACTTAAATCAAGGTAATAGATATCTAGTTCCATGATGGGAAAAACTTGCCACTTATGCCACCACTGTTCTCTCTCACATCCATAGTGGTCATCATTGATTGATCATAAGACTCTCTCCTGCTGAGGCAGGAAGCACCCTCCTCAGAATCTTCCTCAACACACCGATTCAGGCAGTGACTGTTAACTAATCAGAATTGGTATTTAAAATGAAACTTGGGGCACCTGGGTGGCTCAGTGGGTTAAAGCCTCTGCCTTCAGCTCAGGTCATGATCCCGGGGTCCTAGGATTGAGCCCCGCATCGGGCTCTCTGCTCAGCGGGGAGCCTGCTTCCACCTCTCTCTCTCTCTGCCTGCCTCTCTGCCTACTTGTGATCTGTCTGTCAAATAAATAAATAAAATCTTAAAAAAATAAAATGAAACTTATTTGCCACCTATGGTTTAATGGAACATATTTTAGGCTTGGGAAGTCTAGCTGATAAAGGTGTTTGGACTCACATTCATTCCCTCTGAACTTATACCATATAGATAATCGTTCATATTCCATTTTTAACTTTTAATTTTTTAATTTATTTAAATCCAATTAAGTAACACATACAGTGCTATTAGTTTCAGAGGTAGAGGTCAGAGATTCATCAGTCTTCTTTTTTTATTGTGTTGTGTTAGTCACCATATAGTACACCATTTGTTTTTGCTGTAATGTTCCATGATTCATTGTTTGCATAACTCCCAGTGCTCTGAGCAACCCGTGCCCTCCTTAATACCCATCACCAGACTCACTTATTCCTCCATTCCCCTTCCCCTCTAAAACCCTCAGTTTGTTTCCCGGAGTCCATAGTCTGTCATAGTTCATCTCCTATTCTGATTTCTCCCCCTTCATTCAATGTCCTCCATGCTATTTCTTATGCTCCACAAATAAGTGAAACCATATGATAATTGACTTTCTCTGTTTGACTTATTTCACTTAGCATAATCTCTTCGAGTTCCACCCATACTGATGCAAACATTGGGTACTCATCCTTTCTGATGGCTGAGTAATATTCCATTGTGTATAACCCTATGACCCAGCAATTGCACTACTGGGTATTTACCCCAAAGATACAGATGTAGTGAAAAGAAGGGCCATATGAACTCAGTCTTTTTTTTTCTTTAAAGATTTTATTTATTTGAGAGAAAGAGTGAGCAAGAGAGAGAGAAAGAGAGAGAGAGAGAGAGAGAGAGAAAGCACTAGCCAGGGAAGGGACAGAGAAGCTGACTCGCTGCTGAGCAGGGAGCTTGACATGGGACTCAACCCCAGGATTCTGGGATCATGACCTGAGCCAAAGAAATACACTTAACAGACTGAGCCATCCAGGGGCCCAGATTCATCAGTCTTATATAATACCCAGTGCTTATTACATCGCATGCCCTTTTTAATGTCCATTACCCAGTTACCCCATCCCTCCAACCTCTCCTCTAGTAACCCTCAGTTTCTTTCCTATGATTGAGAGTCTATTATGGTTTGTGTCCATCTCTGATTTCATCATGTTTTATTTTTTTCCTCTCTTACCCTATGATTTTCTGTTTTGCTTCTCAAATTCCACATATGAGTGAGATCATATGATAATTGTCTTTCTATGACTGACTTCGTTAACTTAGCATAATACCCTCTAGTTCTATCCACATCATTGCAAATGGCAAGATTTCGTTTTTTGATGCCATTTTTTGATGGCTGGCATATATATATATATTTTTTCACACCTTCTTTATCCATTCATCTGTTGATGGAAATCTAGGCTCTTTCCATAGTTTGCTGACCCTCAGCTTCCTTACACGTAAAATGAAACTAAGAATGACTGATAGGGCTGTCCAGAAGATTAAATGAGATACTGTGGGTAATAGTCTTTCTCATTGTCTGTTGATAGCCAGTACTAAATTCATGTGCCTTCTATTGGTAAACCTTCCTTAAAAGTAAGAAGAAACTTTGGTGCATTTAACTCTATTGTGAAAAGTGGAAAAAAGGAGGTATAAGAAATTCACACTAGGAAAAAAAGCTTATAACTCATTTAATTTCTGAATCAGAGTCTCAGAGCTACAAGGAATTAATCAGTGGCTTTGATTAGAGTGGCCAGGGTCCCACTTCAGCTTCCTGTATGCACACCCATTGTTTGATCACTTTCTTTGACCCAGTTTTCTTTGTATCTTACCTCTTAAGTGGTACTACATTACAGGGAAGACCTTCCTTGCTCATACTTTCAACATTAAATAGAATTATTCTAAATTTAGATTTCCCCCAGATCTTATATCCATCTAGATTTTCAGTCTATATGAGGCAAGTTTCATCCCTAGCATTTTATGTAAGACATAAATTACAAAGCAGTCAAAAATGACCTAGCATCCTTCGTGCATTAATATTTTTCAATTTTTATCACTATTCTACTTTGAATAGGTTATATTTGGAAGACACTGAACATCTTCAAAATTCCCTGATTTTATAATAATTCTTGCCTCTCCTGACAAGATGACTCACCAGGACGAGGACATAAGTCATATGTGGTTTTCCAGTATTTTCCTTTTTCTTAACAATCTTTTACATTTGTATAATATTTTATAATCCAGAAAATACTACCCTTCACTTTTGAGTCTCAAAGCAATTCTATGAGGTACCAAGGGCAAGTATAGTCACCTTTTGGCATATTAAAAAAACTAAGCTCAAGCAAGGTTAAATATTGTGCTTGAAGTCAAAATGCTAATACACAGTAGAGTTCAGAGTAGAGACAAGTTCTGTATGAAAGTTCAAACTGTTAGCATATCCCAGTACACAAAACACACAGAGTATAGTTTTAGTCAACAGGACCAATAAATATTATTCCATTTCCAGATCAGAGGAACATCAACATCTCCCCAAACTCAATTTATTTTTTATTCTGAGCAATGTGTTCTTTCTTACTTTCACACCCAATTAAATGCATTTTGCTTTGGATCTCAGAGAAGTCTTTAATTGAAGCAGGTTCAAGTGAATTCTCTATTACACATTCAGAAAGGCCAAAAACATCCAAATTTCTGTCAGCAGAGAATCTCTGGGAATGCAAGAAAACCTGCTATATTGTATATTCCTGAAATAAAGTGTTTAGCCATTAACTGATTAATGTCATTGTCCTCTTTAGGTCAAGGCTATGGACTGGGATCTTAGACATGTAACATTTTCCCACAAACCACTGAGATTTTAAATGCAGTATCAGAATTCCATGTATAATGATTCACTACCAAACTATGAGCTCACAAAACATGAAGGTTTTGAAAATGCATGTCTTCAAAAGCTGGAACCAAAGGTATAAAAAACGTTAGACAACATATCATGAAAGATGCAAGTGGGATGAGGTCAAGATGAGTGTTTGTATTTAAATATTTCTAGCTCTGTGTATATTGAGGAGGAAGAGAAATATACTAACTAGTCTCTCTTAATATAAATATACATATTAAACGGTAATGGTAAAACAAAACAAAACAAAACCACCATCACAACCACCTCAGAAAATCTAAGTGTAATTCTGAGAAGCAAACTGAGGGTTTTGGAGGGAATGGGGGGTGGGGGGTTGGGTGAGCTTGGTGGTGGGTATTATGGAGGGCACATATTTCATGGAGCACTGGGTGTGGTGCATAAACAATGAATTTTGGAACACTGAAAAAAATTAAATTAAAAAAAAAGCTAAGTGTAATTACTATAGATTTAGAAATAGAATAGCTAACTTTAAAGGCAGTGCTGAGGAAAATGCAGGAGTAAAGAAAGTCTAATAAACTCAGTAGAAAGCTGTAAAGAAGGAAGGAAAAGGAAAACTAGATAAATCAAAAAGGTAGAAATTAGTAATATCCGTGATCACATGAAATGTAAAAATTTCAATTCATCTATTACCTGACAAAAGAAGGGGAAATGCATTTATATTCTTTTTAAAAGAGATACACTTAAATCAAAATCATATATAAAGATTAAAAAAGATATAGGAAAATACATTCCAAGCAATGCATAACCCATTTAAGGTAGTGCAGCATCATTAATTTCAAAGAGATCACATTTTAAGTACAAGACATTATTGTGGATATACATGGACATTGCCAAAAATATGGCAACCATAAACTAGTGTATACCTGGTAACATAGCCTTGGATTACATAAACTATTACCAGGACTATTAGAGCTTCTGGTTTCAGCTCTGTTATTTCAAGAGCTAAGACACCGTTAATCCAATTTTTAGAACAGGAGAAAAGTGGAGAAAAATGAAGATGAATGACATTGTTTGACCTATCTGAGAACTTAAATCATAGGACAAACCACCACACTGAGATCCAGAGAGACAGGAATATACAGAGGATCATAGTTAATATGAGTTTATCTGGGTCAAAAGATACCGTAACTGCAGACTGATGGGAATAATTAAATGGTAACATTGGTGAATTTCTAGAGGATTTGTGTGGATTTGCATAGGAGAAATAAACTCCTGGAGTCCAATATTACTGACATTTTCATGGGTTTTCACTGCTAGAACCCCCATGTCATGTTCTCATGATGAAGATGAAAAAAATTACTTTATGCTTCTGGCAGGGTGAGGGGAAAAAAGTAAACACCTTGAAATATACCCAGAGTGTCCTCCATAACAAAGGCCTATTCTTTTGGAGAAAAGACTTTACCAGAGCCTTATCCAACTTTGGTTCAGGGCAATTAGCCAGCTCCCCCTATAAGTTTTCTAGAAAAATGTAAGGCTAAAATACATTTTTGAAGGCCATTGCCCAGGTATTCAGTTCTACCAAAATACTGAAATTTAATCAAATAGTGGAGACTGCTTGTCCCTGCCTATACTTTACCATCACATCAAAAGGGCTACAGTATAAAACAGTAAAGAGCTGGAAGAGCTGGAAGGCTTAGAGTTTATTTTTGAAGGAGTTCTTAGGTGAAACTGAAGGACAACAGAAAGGACCAAACAAGGTCATTAGCAGTAACTAAAAACTCTGGTACCTGTGGCTATAGCAAACATGAAACATAGCCCAAACCCTTGCCAAGATAATGTAAAACTTCATAGTAAAAGCATATTTACCTCAGTTTCTTTTTACCTGGTCCATCATGTCTGGCTTTCAGCATAAAACTTACAAGGCATGCTAAAAGCCAAGAAGAAAATACATTTTAAGGAGATATAGCAAGCATCAGAATCAGACTTAGAAAAGGCACATATGTTGGAATTTCAGACAGGAACTTTAAAACAAGTATGATTAGTATGTTAAGAAAAGGTTATACTGAAAAAAAGAGAATGTAGAAGAATAGATGGGCAATTTGAACAGAGACAGAAGCTCTAAAAGTAAGCAAAATCAAAGAATTTTTTTTAAAGATTTTATTTATTTGACAGAGAGAGAGATCACAAGAAGAGAGAGAGAGAGGAGGAAGCAGGCTCCCTGCCTAGCAGAGAGCCCGATGTGGGACTCGATCCCAGGACCCCGAGATCATGACCTGAGCTGAAGGCAGAGGCTCAACCCACTGAGCCACCCAGGCAGCCCCTCAAAGAATGTTTTTGATGGCCTTGGACATGGCCACAAAAAGAATCAATGGGCTTGAAGATTTTTCAATTGGAAGTTTCAAAACTGAAAAACAAAGCGAAAAAAAATGATGAAAATAACAAAATATCCAAGATCTGTGGTGATAATGTCTAAATGTATAAGATATGTATAATTGGAATACCAGAGGGAGAAGGAAGAGAGAAAAGAGCAGAAAAATTATTTTAAGTAATAATGGCCAAGAACTTTAAAAAAATAATGATACACCAAACCACAGATTCAGGAAGCTTAGAGAATACGAAGTAGAATAAATATAAAATAATCTATACCTAGGTATATCTTATTTAAACTGCAGGAAGCCAAAGGCAAAGAAAAAACTTTGAAATTTTAAAAAAGAAGTATAAGTGATATTGTAGATATCACATCACCATTGATGTGAATTGACAATGTGATTAGTCTAAATGCACATGTTAAAAAGGCAACAAATAAAAAAAGAGCTATACACACAGAAAATATTATTCCAAGTATATCAATAATCACTTCAAATGTGAACGGTCTAAATACAGATGTTAAAAAACAGTGATTGTTAAAGTGGATTGAAAAATTATTACCTTAACTATATTATCCACAAGAAATGCAGTTTAAATATAATAAAAAATATAGATTAAAAATAAAGGGGTGAATAAGCATACAACATGCTCTCACTAAACAAAAGAAAGTTAGAATCACTACATTACTTTCAGATAAAGCAGATTTCAGAACAAGGAAAATTATCAGGGGTAATGAAAGGAACTGCATAATGATATAGGGTCCATTCTTCAAGAAAACGTAACAATCCTTACTGTGTATCATTTAACAAAGAATAACAAAAAATGTGAGGCAAAAACCGATAGATAATTGACAGATCAGACAGGCATAAAATTCAATAAGGACACTTTACCTGAACATTACTATCAATCAACAGTGTCTAACTATGTAGTATTATGCCTCCATCAGAAAGGATGAATACCCAACTTTTGTAACAACATGGACGGGACTGGAAGAGATTATGCTGAGTGAAATAAGTCAAACAGAGAGAGTCAATTATCATATGGTTTCACTTATTTGTGGAGCATAACAAATAGCATGGAGGACAAGGGGAGTTAGAGAGGAGAAGGGAGTTGAGGGAAATTGGAAGGGCAGGTGAACCATGAGAGACTATGGACTCTGAAAAACAGTCAGAGGGTTTTGAAGGGGTGGGGGGTGGGAGGTTGGGGGAACCAGGTGGTGGGTATTGGAGAGGGCACGGATTGCATGGAGCACTGGGTGTGGTGCAAAAACAATGAATACTGTTACGCCAAAAATAAAGTAAAAAAATTTAAAAAAAAACTATATAAATTGAGGAATTAAGGGGAAAAAAAAAAAGAATAAATGGGATGTGGCCATACTGGGTTCTTTCTCATTCCAAAGTGATAGAAATGAACGATGAACTCCCCGGGTCAAAAGTCCACACTTGCTGGAATATTTGTTCAGAAATGAGAAATGTTATATCTATTTTCATATATGGATTGTGACTGAGAAAATTATTAAACATTATTTTAATCAACAACAACAACAAAAAAAAACAGTGTCTAACTGACATTTACAGAGTACTCCATGCAACAAAAGCAGAATGCACATACTCCTCAAGCTCATATAAACACTCACTAAGACCATATTCTGGGCCACAAAAGAAAGCTTAATAAATTTTAAAAAAATGGAATGATACAAAACATGCTCTCAGACCACAATGGAATTAAACTAGAAATCAACAATAGAACTATAGCTGAAAAATTAAATTGTTGGAGATTGAAATAACACATGGGCCAAAGAAGCATTTTCAAGAGAAATTGATGAATATTTTAAGCTAAATAAAGGGCATCTTATCAAAATTTATAGGATATATGAATGGAGGGAAATTTACAGCATTAAACAAATGTATTAAAGACAAAAGATCTAATATCAATAATCTAAATTTCTACCTTAGGAAACTGAAGAAAAAAAAGTAATTGAAACCTAAAGCAGGCAGAATAAAATAGATGATAAAAATTAGGGCAGAAATTAGTGAAATTTAAAAGCAGGTATAAAGAGGTCATAGAGGAATAGCACAGAGGATATAGGGAAAGGAGGTAAAACTAAATGGGAAGAAGTCAGAGGGGGAGAAAAACCATGAGAGACTCTTAACTCTGGGAAACAAACTGAGGTTTGCTGGAGGTGAGGTGGGTGGGGGGATGGGGTAACTGGGTTATGGGCATTAGGAGGGCACCTGATGTGCTGAGTATTGGGTGTTATAGGCAGCTGATGAATCATTGAACACTACATCTAAAACTGGAGATATACTATATGTTGGCTAATTGGATTTAAATAAACACACACACACACACACACACACACACACACACACACAAAGAGGTCAGAGAGGAAGATAGTGGCACTACAGGCAGACCCTAGGTGTGCCTCATCTCATGAATAGTACCAGATAACTATTAAATTATCCTAAATACCCCAGAAATCAATCTGAAGACTGGCAGAACTCTACAACTAAAGGTAGAGAAGAGGCTGCACTAAAGGTTGGAAGTGTAGAAAGGGGTTTGGGAAAGAGAAAAATTGTGGCCCCTGCACATTTAGGAGGGAGCCACGGTTTCAGAGAAGAGCCAAAGACTACCACACAGGGGAAGGTACTGGGAAAATGAATCCCCCTAGCAACTGGCTTGGACAGCGAGAGGTCGAATTTCATGCGTTCTGGCAACCAGCAGGGCTTAAAGCACGGAGTTTTTTTTTTTTTTTTTCTGATTAAAATAATATTTTTAGCAAGTGATACAAAAACAGTAACGAGAAAGTAAACATCTTCATATCTAATGTAAGAGCAGAAACTCTTTATCCACGTCTTATTTTTAAAATACAGCGCAAGAGTCAGTAGTGCTTATAAACAGTAGAAAGTTCTCTTCTAGGGGCCCGACGCCTTCACAGATGGCCGAGTGGCTGATGAAGAGCGTCTCTTAACTTCCTGACTGTCGTCACCTCAAAGTAAGTTTGTCTGAGGAATTGCTGTTAATTCCGGTTAAGAGAATTTGTTCCAAGCTAGCCATCCCTGCCATATGCCATCTTCAGAACCACATTCTAAGCCTTTAGGTAATCAGATTTCCAGTTTGTGCCTTCCAGAAAGAACACTACTGCCTAAGCAAATCTGTAACAGTAACAGGTTGTGCCTTATTTTGCTATTTTTCAGATTCCCTAGAAGCATGGAGTTTTAAAGGTCAGTGGGTTTGACAGAGATAGAGCCTGGGAGGGCACTGCACTGCTCTTGGAGAGAAGGCAGGCAGATAGCCCACAGACAAACAGCAAGGAGAAAGTGATCTGAAGAGCACCTGGAGCACTGGGGAGGTTAGTCGCTCATCTCAGAGAATGCCCCAGAGAGTCAGCATTTGTGAGGGACCCCTCTGGGAACCAAGGAACTGGCAGGAACCATTTACCTCTCCTACCCCTCAACATAAACACAGAGCCACCTGTGGGAACCAGCACAGCGCCTATACTTGTTACCTAACTTGTTTATACCAAGCTCCACTCCCCGAGCTCCTGTGAAACTGTCTTTCCCAGTCATACTTACTTCAGTCCCAGATTCTTGCTTCCCTAGAAGACTGGCACAAACCCGTGCCAACATCATGTCTCTCAATGCTTGAGTTTTGTGAAGCCTTGATTCCAGTGGTGGGGGCAACAGGTTTAATTTCACAAAAAGACCTGAGCACACCTAGATAGAACTTGCCACATTCAGGCCAGGAACCAAACACTGCCCAAAACAGACAAAGAGAGACTCTACGGATGACTGATGGATGAAGTGGCCAGGACACAACAGCAGAGCATATGCAGCACACACTGGAGACCCTCCCTGAGTGCCAGGCCCTGGGGAACAGGGAAAACTACACAACAGGGCACCACAGGACCTCTTCTTCATGAAGATATTACTGTCAATAATAAGAGATGTAGCTGTCTCTCCTAACACAGTGAAACAGGCACAGAAATTTAGATAAAAGAAGAAAACAGAGAATTTGTCCCAAATGAAAGAACATGACAAGGTCATGGCCAGAGATCTAACAAAACAGATATATGTAATGTGCTTGATAGGTGATTTAAAGTAGTGATCATAAAGATACTCGATGGAGTTATAAAAAAAAGTGGGGGACATCATGAGACCATTAACATAGAGATAAGGAATAACATAGCACAGATTAATGGTCCAATAAATAAGAAACACACATGGTGGAATGAACAGCAATAAATAAGAAACACACATGATGGAATGAACAGAGGAATGACTTAATGACCTAGAAGACAGAGTAATGGAAAGTAATCAAGCTGAGAAAAAGAGAGAAAAAAAGAATTATGCAAAATGAGATTAGAATTAGGGAACTCAATGACTTCATCAAACATAATATTTGTATTACAGGAGTCCCAGAAGAAGAGAGAAAAGGGGGCAGATAATTTACTTGAAGAAATAATAGCTGAAAACTTCCCTAATATGCAGAAGGAAACATATATCCAGATCCAGGGCACACAGAGAACCCCCAACAAAATCAACAAAAGCAGGTCCAAAACAAGTAATTAAAATGGCAAAATTGAATGATAAAGAAAAAATATTAAAAGCAGCAAGGTAAAATAAGTCAGGTACATAGAAAGGAATCCCCATAAGGCTATCAGTGGATCTTCCAGCAGAAACTTCCCAAGCCAGAAAGAAGTGCCATGATATATTCAAAATGCTGGATAGGAAGAACGTGCAGCTAAGAATACTCTATCCAGCAAAGTTATCATTCAGGATAGAAGGAGAGAGTTTCCCAGACAAATGAAAACTAAAGGAGTTCATGACCACTAAAACAGCCCTGCAAGAAATCTTAAAGGGGACTCTTTGAGTAGAAAGGAAAGACCAAAAGTGACAGCGTGAAGGTAGGAAACACAAAAGCAATTAAAATTGAATATTTCTGTAAAAAGTCAGTCAAGGAACTCATAAAATAAAAGGATACAAAACATGACATACGTAAAGTGTCGAGAGGAGAGGAGTAAAGAATAGGTTCAAACTTAAAGGACCATCAACTTAATATAGACTGCTATATGTAGAAGATGTTATGTACAAACCTAATGGTAACCATGAATGAAAAGCCACTAATAAATATGCAAACAATAAAGAGGAAGAAATCCAAATAAATCACTAAAGAATACCAGCAAATCATGAAAGACAGACAAGAAAGGATCAGAGAAAATCTTCAGAAATAACCACAAAACAAGTAAAAGAGTAGCAGTAGATACATATTTATCAATAATTACTTACTGATGAATTATCAAACACTACATCTGAAACTAATGATGTGCTATAAGTTGGCTAATTGAATTTAACAAAAATAATTACTTTGAATGTAAGTGAACTAAATACTCTAATCAAAATACATAGGGTGATAGAATGGATTAAAAAAAAAAACCACCCCATGTATATGCTGCCTACAAGAGAGTCATTTTAGATTTAAAGACACCTGCAGATTGAAAGTGAGGGGATGGGGAAACATTTGTCTTACAAATGGATGTCAAAAGAAAGCCAGAGTAGCAATACTTATATTGGACAAAACAGACTAAAACAAAGACTATAACAAGAGGCAAAGAAGGACACTATATAATAATAAAGGGGACAATCCAACAAGAAGATATAACAATTAGAAATATTTATGCACCCAACATGGGAACACACAAATACATAAAACAGTTAATAACAAACATAAAGGAACTAATCAATAATAATACAATAAATATGGATTTTAGCACTGCATTCCCATCAATGGACAGATCATCTAAACAGAAAATCAAGGAAGAAACAATGGCTTTGAATGATGTAATGGATCAAATGGATTTAACACATATATCCTAAAATAGAATACACATTCTTTTCAAGTGCACATGGAACATTATCCAGAATAGATCACATACTAGGCCACAAAACAAGCCTCAACAAATTTAAAAAGATCATGCCATGGATCCTTTCTGAACAAAATGCTATTATGGTTCTAAGAAGGAACTTACCTCAGAAAGAAAGAAAAATCTTAAAACACTTTAACCTTACACCTAAAGGAGTTAGAAAAAGAACAAAAAGCAAAACCTAAAATGCACAGAAGGAAGGAAATAATAAAGATTAGAGCAAGAATAAATGATATTGAAACTAAAACAACAACAGAACAGATGAATGAAACCAGGAGCTGGTTCTTTGGAAAAAAAATCAGCAAAATTGGTAAATCTCAAGCCAGACTCATCAAGAAAAAAGGAGAAAGGATTCAAATTAATAAAATCACAAGTGAGAGAGGAGAAATAACAACAAACACAACAGAAATATAAACAATTATAAGAGATTATTATTAAAAACTATATGCCAACAAATTGGACAACTTAGAACAAATGGATAAATTCTTAGAAACAAATAACCTACCAAAAATGAAGCAGGAAGAAATAGAAAATTGGAATAGACAGATTAGCAGGGAAGAAATTGAATGGGTAATTTAAAAATTCCACTCTATATAATCTCATGGTGTTACATAAGAATGGCTACAATGAATAGTGCTATGTGGCTCATGGAGGAATATGTGATGAGTGATTTTTAATTTGTTTGTTATAGACAGATGGAGCTTGCAATGACTCTTCCCCATAAGGAGAATATAAGGAAATGATGTACCATGTAATATGTCAAGGGATTTAGTGTCATAATTTGTGATAAGACAGCTGCCTACTTTGAGTAGTACATGGGGGGCTTCTACATGTGTTTTTGGTGATCCAAGGTATAGCCATTTTACTGTAAATGCTTTTATGTATGCCCATCATACGGAACTATTAGATCAAGAATTGGAAATTTTTTTTTAATTTTTTTTAAAGATTTTATTTATTTGTCAGAGAGAGAGAGGGAGAGAGAGCAAGCACAGGCAGACAGAATGGCAGGCAGAGGCAGAGGGAGAAGCAGGCTCCCTGCCGAGCAAGGAGCCCGATGCGGGACTCGATCCCAGGACGCTGGGATCATGACCTGAGCCGAAGGCAGCTGCTTAACCAACTGAGCCACCCAGGCGTCCCAAGAATTGGAAATTTTTGAGTTCAATATTGAATTATTAGAAAACGTAATGAACCTATAAGATTTTGGATAAAAATTAGTGCAATGAGAAGTGGAAGTGGTCCTTCTAGTATATAAAATAAGAAAACAAACTACTGTATTTATTGTTCTGATTTCCCCAGCATGTAATAATACTGAGGGTTGGGACTAATGTTGCTTCAATCCAGCAATCCAATCCAGCAATCACTCTTCTAGGTACTTACCCAAAGAATACAAAAATATGAATTCAAAGGGCTACATGCACTCCTATTTATAGCGACATTATCTACAATAGCCAAATTATGGAAGCAGCTCAAGTACCCATTGATTGACCAATGGATAAAGAAGATGTAGGATGGATATATCTATATACATGCAATATTATTCAGCTGTAAAAAATAAGGAAATCTTGCCTTTTACAGCAACATGGATGGAGAAAGAGTATAATGAAACAAGTCAGTCAGAGAAAGACAAATACCACAGGATTTCACTCATATGTGGAATTTAAGAAATAAAACAAACAAGCAAAGGGAAAAAAAGAGAGAGATGAACCAAGAAAAAGACTCATAACTCTAGAAAACAAACTGATGGTTATCAGCGGGGAGATGGGTGGAGGGATGAGTGAAATAGGTGATGGGGATTAAGGAGTGCACTTGTGATGAGCACTGGGTGATTAAAAACTTAAAAAAATGAGATATGCTTGTATAATAGAGTATCTAGCAGAGGCTGTTGTCCATAGTAGCACTTAATAGATGCTGGTTAAAGGGGAAAAAAGTAAAAAAAAAAAAAAAAAAAAAAAAAAAAAAGAATGCTCACTGAATAATTATAATAGCATGAGGAGGCATACATGTCCAACAACAGACAAAAGGACAAATATATTATTGTACATTCTTACAATGGGAGACTACAGAATTAAACATGGATGAACAATATATAACAACATAGATTTCATAAACAGACTATAGAGAAAATCAAGTATACAATAATATAAAAATTAAAGCGTTCATGTAACTTTTATAAGATATAAAATACAGCTCTATATGCAGTAAAAATTATGACTGGTAAGATATACACTGAATTTATGGTAGTGACAGGAATGTGTCTAAGGACGTTTTCTGTAATGTTCTACAATTTTTGTAAGTAGAATATTTGAAATAATAAAGATCCAAAGTAAAAATAGGTTTTGTGTTCTTAATAACATTTCAGAGTACATGGCATTTATGAACTAAGAATAACCAACCATAAGGGGAAAATGTGAAATTAGGAACAATTTTCCAGAAATGAAAATTCACAATTGTCAAATAAAAATATACCATGAGGGAAGCATAAACCAGATTGATGCATAATCAAATCACTGAAGTAGAATACAAATTTGTTATATTTTACCAGAACCCTGAAGAAAAGAATGAAGACATTAACATAATAAAATAACCTCTAAGAGACACAAAGAACAGATTGTGGAAATCTAAATTATACATAATCTGAATCCCAGAAGGAAGAACAAATATTAAAATTATTAATGAAATTAATGATGAAAAAAGTATGAAAGAAAATCTTGAGGTGAAAAAGACCCAATCATCATTAATAAATCTGTGTACCACACAATGGCAAATAATGAAAAAGAACCAAGATTTTGATTTATTTTGGAAAAATTCTTGAATTTCAAAATTTTTCTTTGTCCTTATAAGCAATTTAGTTGAAAAAACAAGTTGATGGTAAATGATCAAATTCAGTTGCTTTTTCTTTTCTGCATTTAAAAAAATATTGTATTTATTTATTTGACAGAGATAGATCAGAAGTAGGCAGAGAGGCAGGCAGAGAGAGGAAGGGAAGCAGGCTCCCCAGTGAGCAGAGAGCCTGATGCACAAGGCTTGATCCCAGGACCACCTGAGCTGAAGGCAGAGGCTTTAACCCACTGACCCACCCAGGTGCCCCCTTTTCTGCATTTTTTAAACACTAGAGGAACTAGTGACTGGGAGAAACACCAAGAAAAAAGATTTTGTGAATGAGAAATTATATACATAGTCAAGGTGGCACTTATGGGAACTTAAGAACAACAACACTTTCTCAGATATCTAAGGATACAGAAAGAATGCCACCTACATAATTCCCAGTATACTCCTCCTCTCAAATTGCTAGAACTTAAAAGATTTTCTTCAGTTTCCTCTGGAAATAATCAAAGCAAAGAACTCGAGCTGTTTATAGGAAAAGACTTGCTGTGAGCACTAAAGTCAGTTAAAATACAGACTTAAGTCTAAATAATTTAACTTTGGCAATAAAATCTAAAACTATGCTAAAAATACCTCTTAAAAGATGATAGATTTTATAAGATACTTCTGTGACAATAAGTAATAATCTGAATATTAAATTTCATAGGGAATAAACAGAAATTGCCAAGGAATAAATCTCTCATCAGATAAGATATGAGACACATGGTTTCATTGTTTAAATAATTATAATTAAGTTCAAATATATATTTCAATATTAATGTAACCTCTTGAAAGAAACGGTGTATGTATACCTTCCAAATAAACTGAGAAAGGTATTTTATTTAATAAAAAGGAAAACATGTCAATGACAAACAGGCTATAAAAATATATAAAGCATCAAGTGGTGTCTGGATGGCACAGTCAGCTAACCATCTGACTCTTGGTTTGGGCTCAGGTCCTGATCTCAGGGTCATGAGATCAATCCTGGCGATGGGCTTCCCACTCCACATTCAGCGTGTCTCCTTCAGATTCTCTCTGCCTCTGCCGCTTGCACTTGTATTCTCTTTCTCTCCCTCTATCTCCTCAACCTCTCTCAAATAAATAAATAAATAAATAAATACATCTTTTAAAAAACATAAAGCATCAAACAGGATGACAGAAGAAGCATCAAAATGGATTTATTCTAAGGAAAAAAAAATAAACAGGTTCAATTTAGAGTGCAAAACAATTCAAGGAGCCTATATCCCTAAATCAGTACCCAGAGGATAACCACTCAGTCAGGATCATTTGCACTGGATTTTGCAGGAGCAAGAAGTATGTGACACTTGTTACCACTGTAGGAACCTAATGTACTAATGCATAAATTGATGTCTTGGAGTGCTCCATAACAAAAACCTAAAATACGTGTTGGGTGCCAGGAAGCAAGGTAACAGACGAAAGAGGCTAGAAAGATGACAATGTATTGTATGCAGTGTAAGTCTTTTTTTTTTTAAGATTTTATTTATTTATTAGACAGAGAGATCACAAGTAGTCAGAGAGGCAGGCAGAGAGAGAGGAGGAAGCAGGCCCCCCGCTGAGCAGAGAGCCCGATGCGGGGCCCGATCACAGGACCCTGAGATCATGACCTGAGCTGAAGGCAGAGGCTTTAACCCACTGAGCCACCCAGGTGCCCCGTATGCAGTGTAAATCTTTTAATGAGTCATTACCTTCAGTAACTTGGAGGTATAATCAGATGTATACTTAGCCAGCAATCCTAGAGAAAAAGGTTGAAAAACTTTGTAATGTGTGCTGCTGGGTATTGCCTGCAAATATTTGGCAAGACAATACACCAAAGAGACGAACTCAGAATACGGTTTGCAAGCTGACTAGGAAGAGAATTGGGAATGGAAAAAATGAGGGGATAAGATTTCAGTAATATTTCTCAGCTGAATAAAGTGATTCAGGACAATGATGAAATTAAAGGTATGGTTCCCCACCTTAAGTAGCCTTAAGATAGCTACTATTAATGAGAAAGTGTGTGTATGTTTTTTGTGTAAGGATGCAAAATAAATCAAACTTGAGAATTATATGTAGGAAATGCTTATTCGTATGAAACTGACTTGAAGCAAATAGATCAAGATCCTTCAAATTTTTTGATAATTGTAAAGTTAGAAGAACTTCCAGTCTCCTCTTTCAGTTTCTGTAGTAAGTTAAGACAGCTGTGGAGCCACAGGACACATTCCCATGTATTTCAGGTGTGACCAAGGAAGATAATGTAAAAGAAGAACTTCCTAGAAGGTAGAGCCCACCCTCAGCAATAATCAACAAGGATTCCCTTTAAGCGAGTAGAATTGGGCCTTATTCAAGAGACTTCTTACCTCCACAGGGTAGGGGGCCTTCATAATGCCTGATTTTCAGGATTTCAACCTTAGAATGTGCTAGGGACTGATGGGTATGTATTCCTTTATTCCTTTTTGGAATGGAATTTTGGAATTCCTTCGTTTGCTTCCTTCCTTCCTTCTTTCCGTTTTAACTCTAATATCCTTTTACTTGCTCTACTATTATATTTTTGATATGTGTGGTGGTGGCCAGATAATTTTTCTTTAGTTCATAGGTCACCAATCTGAAATCAATGACATCTAGTCCTAAGGGAGAATACTGGGCATAGTTTGGAGATATTGAAATTTAAGCTGGATTCATTACACGGATGGGCCTTTGGTTTTTCTTCATTAGGAAGTAGATGAACATTTTTAAATTTATGGGAAAGAGGGTGAAATGGATATTTGGCAACCAGAAGGGCAGACTATGGCAAAAATAATGCTGTTTGCCTGGCAACACATGAAAACTACATTTCTCAGCTTCTCTAGCATCTAAATGAGACCTTGCAAATAGTAGCTCTGGTCAATGGAATGTGTTAGAAATGAGGTATTATTGTTAACAAAAAGATTTTTGAATTTGTAAAAAAAATAGTCTATATAGTCTAATACAATGAGAAGCACATAAAACACAGATTTCATAGAAAGGATAAAAACAAATATCTAGGCAAAGATATAATGGAAATCCCAACAAAATGAAAGCAGGTATTTTAATATTACTGAGAGACAAAGGTGAATGCAAACCTAAAAGCATTCAATGGGTATAAGATTATATTTTATATTTAAAAGTCACACAGAACAATGAAGGCATACCAATACTGATAATTTATGTAGTGAATGATATTACATCAAAATATAAAACAATACTTTTTATGGATAGTAAAAACTGATAAAATACCATCATGCTTGGACTGTGTTATACAACTTGTTTTGTCTTTGGTAAGTCAAAGTGATAAATACAAATGATATGGATGAATTGAATGTAAATAATTCAGCTAATGGGAAGTTTTATGTATGTATCTATTCATTTATCCATCTAATTGTAAAATTCTTTTCTGGATACAAATATTGGTTTGGTGAACTGTTATGTATTATGCCATACAGAAACTTCATAAATTCTAAAATTCGGAAATAGGAAAGGCCAAAATTTTGGACCTTAAGCATTTAGACTTAAAAATTTTACAAAACCATTTCGTAGGTCAAAGAGGAAATCATAACTTCAATTATAGAGGATTCTAAATGTAAATCCAAGGAGAAAACTACACATCAAATCTTTAAGAAGTGCCTAAGTGGTATTCACTGAAACATGACTGGCCAAACCATAAATACTCACAGTGTTCAGTAAAACATAGTGTCAATTGATTTCATTATTACAGAAAACTTTTAAAATGAACTACATGGTCTAAGCATGAAAAGCCACAATAAGGAACAAGTACCATATGTTGCAGGAAGAATGAATTAATAAAGATAAAATAGCAAATTAATGAATTTGAAAACATAAAGGCATAGAATAGGTGAAAATATTAATAAAAAGAGTAACTTCTGGCAAGCCTGACCAAGGGAAAAAGGAGGGAAAATGCATATATAAAATATTTGTAGGTGTCAAAAAAAGTAACCACAAATAATAGAGATTACACAATTATAAGTAGCTATATACAACTTTATACTAATAAAGTTGAAAGTCTTGATGAAATGGATGATTTTAGAAAAAAGTCAGCTATACAAATGTATTCAGAAATAGAAAACTTGTGTATCAACTGAATTAAGAGGAAAAGGACTGCATTAAAAAATAGTACCCACTCTAGAGATTTTATAGGAGGTGATTTCATCTAAATTATCATGGAATAGTTAATTATCATCAATTTATGCTACTATGGAACACAAATGAATATGTTATTTTTCAGTTCATTTTAGAAAAAATAATATGTTCTTGAAACAAAATACAAAATTATATTTTTGGCTTTAATCTCTTCTATGCACCCCAAAATACATGTACTGAATAAAAAACTACCAATTCAAACAGAGCTATAGATAAAGAGCCAGAAGGATTTACTTCAGAAAGGTATATATTATTTATTCATGAAACTTCTGTTCGTCATATCAAGTGGACAAGGATCAAAACCATATGATCCCAATAAGCCACATGTAAAAGGAATTTAGGGTCTATCCCCCATATAATATCATAGTTAACTGAAAATAAGTATTCTTAGATACAAACGTAGTAATCCAAAGGGGTATGTGCACCGAAATGATTATAGCTGCAATGCCCACAATAGGCAAGCTATGGAAAGAACCTAGATGTCCATCAACAGATGAATGGATAAAGAAGATGTGGTATATATATACATAAAATGGAATACAATGCAGTCATCAAAAGAAATGAAATCTTGCCATTTGCAACAACATGGATGGAACTAGAGGGTATTATGCTGAGCAAAATAAATCAATCAGAGAAAGACAATTATATGATCTCTCTGATATGAGGAATTTGAGAGGCAGGGAGGGGGTTGTGGGGGGTAGGGAAGGAAAAAATGAAACAAGATGGAATTGGGATGGAGACAAACCGTAAGAGACTCTTAATCTCAGGAAACAAACTGAGGGTTGCTGGGGGAGGGGGTTAGGGAGAGGGTGGTTGGGTTATGGACACTGGGGAGGGTATGTGCTATGGTGAGTGCTGTGAAGTGTGTAAACCTGATGATTCACAGACCTGGAACCCTGGGGCTAATAACACATTATATGTTAATAAAAATAATTAAAAAATAAGTATTCTTAGATTAAATAGATAAAATACATATACCTAAAACTTACATACGGAGTAAATGTTGTATCTTAAATGCTGTAATATAAAAACATTAAAAAGTGGAGCAATACACAATGGTATATAGTAGTGTTGCATGGTGACAGATGGTAGTTACACTTGTGGAGAACTTGGCATAATGTACAGACTTGATCTCTAATATTTAACTGTTTTGGAAGTTAGAGCCATTACAAGAAAAAAAAGTATATTTCTTGAAAAGGATAAAAATAATCTACTCAGGTAATAGATTGTTCAACTTGAAAAATTCAGGAAAAATGACTTGAGGTTTGAACATACAGAGGGTCAATAACCAAATTATATGAATTCACTGAACTTCTATGTCTTTATCCATAACAAGTGAAAATAATGCTCACTGCTAAGGGTTACTGTGAAAATTAGATAAGGTAAAGTAGATGAAGTTCCTGGCACAGAGTAGGCTTAAGAAATTCATAGCTCCCTTTCCCTTCATTTGGCCTTATCACTCAGTTGAGGAAACAGAGTATGGATGCTAGCATGTAAATAATAAAACATAGCAGGCAGCATAGACAAAGAGTCACGTGAATGGTATACATAACTGACACAGTAAGAATTTAGAGGAAATTTTCAAGGACTGGGGTTGGGAGAAACTCCTCAAAAGAAAGAAAAGCTTCGAACACAAAAGGAGTCAGGAAGAACTTCCAAATGTAACCCATTTATGTTATGGGCTGATCATGGTGGGGATACAAACAACAAAGTTTGTTACTGCATTTTTTTCAAATAAACTCTGTAGGATCTTCCTTCACCTCCTTCTTAATATCATGGAGGATTCCATAATTTTTCTAGCCATGTTTATTTATTTAGAATAGTGTCTATTTGATGGTATTTAAATATCCAATACAATCAAAATAAAAACTCTATCATCACTCATTTCATTGCAATTGTTACTTCCTACTCCCCAGCCCCAATTTGTGCTGATGAAAACAGCCCTCCTATCAAGATTATTCTAGCCTTTCCCGCCAAAATTATTTTAGCCGCTCTACTACTCACAGTATCTACTTGGCCCGTTGGACACAGAAACACTTTAATTTGGTGACAGTGCAACTGGCTTTCAGGGAAGCTCTTTCTCCTGAAAGTCTCAGGAGCAGGCTTTTAAACTTTGCCAGGTAAGAATCAGACACCAGTTGTCTTTCTCCGATTGACTTATTTCGCTAAGCATGATACCCTCTAGTTCCATCCACGTCGTTGCAAATGGCAAGATTTCATTTCTTTTGATGGCTGCATAGTATTCCATTGTGTATATATACCACATCTTCTTTATCCATTCGTCTGTTGATGGACCTCTAGGTTCTCTCCATAGTTTGGCTATTGTAGACATTGCTGCTATAAACATTCGGGTGCACGTGCCCCTTCGGATCACTACGTTTGTATCTTTAGGGTAAATACCCAGCAGTGCAATTGCTGGGTCATAGGGTAGCTCTATTTTCAACATTTTGAGGAACCTCCATGCTGTTTTCTAGAGTGTTTGCACCAGCTTGCATTCCCACCAACAGTGTAGGAGGGTTCCCCTTTCTCCGCATCCTCGCCAGCATCTGTCATTTCCTGACTTGTTAATTTTAGCCATTCTGACTGGTGTGAGGTGATATCTCATTGTGGTTTTGATTTGTATTTCCCTGATGCCAAGTGATATGGAGCACTTTTTTCATGTGTCTGTTGGCCATCTGGATGTCTTCTTTGCAGAAATGTCTGTTCATGTCTTCTGCCCATTTCTTGATTGGATTATTTGTTCTTTGGGTGTTGAGTTTGCTAAGTTCTTTATAGATTCTGGACACTAGCCCTTTATCTGATATGTCGTTTGCAAATATCTTCTCCCATTCTGTCAGTTGTCTTTTGGTTTTGTTAACTGTTTCCTTTGCTGTGCAAAAGCTTTTGATCTTGATAAAATCCCAATAGTTCATTTTTGCCCTTGCTTCCCTTGCCTTTGGCGATGTTCCTAAGAAGATGTTGCTGCGGCTGAGGTCAAAGAGGTTGCTGCCTGTGTTCTCCTCAAGGATTTTGATGGATTCCTTTCTCACATTGAGGTCCTTCATCCATTTTGAGTCTATTTTCGTGTGTGGTGTAAGGAAATGATCCAATTTCATTTTTCTGCATGTGGCTGTCCAATTTTCCCAACACCATTTATTGAAAAGGCTGTCTTTTTTCCATTGGACATTCTTTCCTGCTTTGTCGAAGATTAGTTGACCATAGAGTTGAGGGTCTATTTCTGGGCTCTCTATTCGGTTCCATTGATCTATGTGTCTGTTTTTGTGCCAGTACCATACTGTCTTGATGATGACAGCTTTGTAATAGAGCTTGAAGTCCGGAATTGTGATGCCACCAACTTTGGCTTTCTTTTTCAATATTCCTTTGGCTATTCGCGGTCTTTTCTGGTTCCATATAAATTTTAGGATTATTTGTTCCATTTCTTTGAAAAAAAATGGATGGTATCTTGATAGGAATTGCATTAAATGTGTAGGTTGCTTTAGGTAGCATAGACATTTTCACAATATTTATTCTTCCAATCCAGGAGCATGGAACATTTTTCCATTTCTTTGTGTCTTCCTCAATTTCTTTCATGAGTACTTTATAGTTTTCTGTGTATAGATTCTTAGTCTCTTTGGTTAGGTTTATTCCTAGGTATCTTATAATTTTGGGTGCAATTGTAAATGGGATTGACTCCTTAATTTCTCTTTCTTCAGTCTTGTGGTTGGTGTAGAGAAATGCGACTGATTTCTGTGCATTGATTTTATATCCTGACACGTTACTGAATTCCTGTACAAGTTCTAGCAGTTTTGGAGTGGAGTCTTTTGGGTTTTCCACATATAGTATCATATCATCTGCGAAGAGTGATAGTTTGACTTCTTCTTTGCCGATTTGGATGCCTTTAATTTATTTTTGTTGTCTGATTGCTGAGGCTAGGACTTCTAGTACTATGTTGAATAGCAGTGGTGATAACGGACATCTCTGCCGTGTTCCTGACCTTAGAGGAAAAGCTTTCAGTTTTTCTCCATTGAGAATGATATTTGCGATGGGTTTTTCATAGATGGCTTTGATAATATTGAGGTATGTGCCCTCTATCCCTACACTTTGAAGAGTTTTGATCAGGAAGGGAAGTACAGCATCCTTTCTTGATCAAAACTCTTCAAAGTGTAGGAATAGAGGGTTCATACCTCAATATCATCAAAGCCATCTATGAAAAACCCACAGCAAATATCATTCTCAATGGGAAAAAACTGAGAGCTTTTCTGCTAAGGTCAGGAACACGACAGGGATGTCCACTATCACCAATGCTATTCAACATAGTACTAGAAGCCCTAGCCTCAGCAATCAGACAACAGAAAGAAATAAAAGGCATCTGAATTGGCAAAGAAGAAGTAAAACTCTCACTCTTTGCAGATGATATGATACTTTATGTGGAAAACCCAAAAGACTCCACTCCAAAACCACTAGAACTCATACAGGAATTCAGTAAAGTGTTAGGATATAAAATCAATGCATGGAAATCAGTTGCATTTCTATACACCAACCACAAGACAGAAGAAAGAGAAATTAAGGAGTTCATCCTACTTACAATTGCACCCAAAACCATAAGATACCTAGGAATAAATGTAACCAAAGTGGCAGAGAATCTGTACTCAGAAAACTATAAAGTACTCATTAAAGAAATTGAGGAAGGCACAAAGAAATGGAGAAATGTTCCATGCTCATGGATTGGAAGAACAAATGTCGTGACAATGTCTATGCTGCCTAAAGCAATCTACACATTTAATGCAATCCCTATCAAAATCCCATCAAATTTTTTCAAAGAAATAGAATAAATAACCCTAAAATTTATATGGAACCAGAAAAGACCCCAAATAGCCAGAGGAATATTGAAAAAGAAAACTAAAAGTGGTGGCATCACAATTCCAGACTTCAAGTTCTATCACAAAGCTGTCATCATCAAGACAGTATGGTACTGGCACAAAAACAGACACATAGATCAATGGAATAGAACAGAGAGCTCAGAAATGGGCCCTCGGGGCACCTGGGTGGCTCAGTGGATTAAGCCTCTGCCTTCAGCTCAGGTCATGATCTCAGGGTCCTGGGATCGAGCCCCATATCGGGCTCTCTGCTCGGCGGGGAGCCTGCTTCCCCCCCTCTCTCTCTGCCTGCCTCTCTGCCTACTTGTGATCTCTCTCTCTCTGTCAAATAAATAAATAAATAAATAAAAGAAATGGGCCCTTAACTCTATGGTTAACTAATCTTTGACAAAGCAGGAAAAAATGTTCAATGGAAAAAAGACAGTCTCTTCAAAAAATGGTGTTGGGAAAATTGGACAGCCACATGCAGAAGAATGAAACTGGACCATTTCCTTACATGACACACAAAAATAGACTCAAAATGGATGAAAGATCTCAATGTGAGACAGGAATCCATCAAAATCCTTGAGGAGAACACAGGCAGAAACCTCTTTGGCCTCAGCCAGAGCAACTTCTTTTTCTTTCTTTTTTTTTTTAAGATTTTTTTTAATTTTTAAAATTTTATTTTATTTTTATTTTTTTCAGTGTTCCAAAATTCACTGTTTATGCACCATATTCAGTGCTCCATGCACTATGTGCCCTCCATAATACCCACCACCAGGCTTACTCAACCTCCCACCCCCACCCCCCAAAAACCCTCAGTTTGTTTCTCAGAGTCTCCAGGGTGGGATTTATCCATGAGACGCAAGGGTGGTTCAACATTCGCAAATCAGTCAATGTGATAGAATGAATCAATAAGAGAAGAGAGAAGAACCACATGGTCCTCTCAAATGATGCAGAAAAAGCTTTTGACAAGATACAGCATCCATTCCTGATTAAAACGATTCAAAGTACAGGGATAGGGAGAACATTCCTCAACTTCATAAAATGTATCTATGAAAAACCCACAGCAAATATCCTCCTCAATGGGGAAAAGCTGACAGCCTTCCCTTTGAGATCAGGAACATGACAAGGATGTCCACTCTCACCACTGTTATTCAACATAGTACTAGAAGTCCTAGCAATAGCAATCAGTCAACAAAAAGAAATAAAATGTATTCAAACTGGCAAAGAAGAAGTCAAACTCTCTCTCTTCACAGATGACATGATACTTTACATGGAAAATCCAAAAGACTCCATCTCCAAACTACTATAACTCATACAACAAAAAACCACAAAACGTTCAGGAATACATAGGAACAAGTTTTTACATCAGTGAGGAAAAGATGATTTGTTAATTAACTGTATGGAAATGATCTAGTGAGGTAGAAAACTAATGTTGACTCTTATTTTTGACTAAGTAAAACACAAATTCCATATGTATTAAGGATCTAAGTAGAAAAAGTATTAGGGAAATTTGGAATAATATGTGTATGAAGCTAGAGTGGGATGTGCTGCCCTAAGGCAAAACAAAAACTCACCAAGACATTAAAAACTTAATTACTAGAACTCATGCAGCAATTCAGTAATGTGGCAGGATATGAAATCAATGTGCAAAAATCAGTTGCTTTCTTATACACTAACAATGAAAATATAGAAAGGGAAATTAGAGAATTGATTCCATTTACTATGGCACCGAGAACCATAAGATACCTGGGAATAAACCTAACCAAAGAGGTAAAGGATCTGTACTCAAAGAACTACAGAACACTCATGAATGAAATTGAAGAAGACACAAAAAGATGGAAGGGCATTCCATGCTCATGGATCAGAAGAATAAACATTGTTAAAATGTCTATACTGCTTAGAAGCATCTATATTTTCAGTGCCATCCCAATCAAAATTACACCGGCTTTTCTCAATGAGCTGGAACAAACAATCCTAAAATTTGTATGGAACCAGAAGAGACTCCGAATTGCTAAGGAAGTGTTGAAGAAGAAAAACAAAACTGGGGGCATCATGTTGCCTGATTCTAAGCTTTACTACAAAGCTGTGATCACCAAGACAGCATGATACTGGCACAAAAACAGACACATAGACCAGTGGAACAGAGCAGAGAGCCCAGATATGGACCCTCAACTCTATGGTTAAATAATCTTTGACAAAGCAGGAAAAAATATCCAGTGGAAAAAAGACAGTCACTTCAATAAATGGTCCTGGGAAAATTGGACAGCTATGTGTAGAAGAATGAAACTCAACCATTCTCTTACACCGTACACAAAGATAAACTTGAAGTGGATGAAAGACCTCAACATGAGGCAGGAATCTATCAAAATCCTAGAGGAGAACATAGACAGTAACCTCTTTGACATTGGCCACAATGACTTCTTTCAAGATATGTCCCCAAAGGCAAAGGAAACAAAAGTGAAAATGAACTTTTGGGACTTCATCAAGTTCAAAAATTTCTGCACAGCAAAGGAAACAATCAACAAAACAAAGAGGCAACCCACGGAATGGGAGAAGATATTCGCAAATGATACTACAGACAAAGGGCTGATATCCAAGATCTATAAGGAACTCCTTGAACTCAACACACAAAAAACAGATAATCACATCAAAAAATGGGCAGAAGACATGAATAGACACTTCTCCAAACAAGACATACAAATGGCTAACAGACACATGAAAAACTGTTCATCATCATTAACCATGAGGGAGATTCAAATCAAAAACACATTGAGATAACACCTTACACCAGTTAGAATGGCCAAAATCAACATGAGAGTAAACAAGTGTTTGAGAGGATGTGGAGAAAGGGGAACCCTCTTACACTGTTGGTGGGAATGTAAGTTGGTGCAGCCACTTTGGAAAACAGCGTGGAGATTCTTTAAGAAATTAAAAATAGAGCTTCCTTATGACCCTGAAATTGAACTACTGGGTATTTACTCCAAAGATACAGATGTAGTGAAAAGAAGGGCCATCTGTACCCCAATGTTCATAGCAGCAATGGCCACAGTCGCCAAACTGTGGAAAGAACCAAGATGACCTTCAATGGACCAATGGATAAAGAAGATATGGTCCATAAATACAATGGAGTATTATGCCTCCATCAGAAAGGATGACTACCCAACTTTTGTATCAATATGGACAGGACTGGAAGAGATTATGCTGAGTGAAATAAGTCAAGCAGAGAGAGTCAAGTAGAATATGGTTTCACTTACTTGTGGAGCATAAGGAATAACATGGAAGACATTGGGAGATAGAGATGCAGCAACATCCTAGAAACATCGCCAAAGGCAAGGGAAGCAAGGGCAAAAATGAACTATTGGGACTTCATCAAGATCAAAAGCTTTTGCACAGCAGAGGGAACAGGCAACAAAACCAAAAGACAACTGACAGAATGGGAAAAGATATTAGAAAATGACATATAGGGCAAATGACATAAAGAGCTAGTATCCAAAATCTTTAAAGAACTTATCAAACTCAACACCCAAAGAACAAATAATTCAATCAAGAAATGGGCAGAAGACATGAACAGATACTTCAGCAAAGAAGACAACCAAATGGCCAATAGACACATGAAAAAGTGCTCAATATCACTTGGCATCAGGGAAATACAAATCAAAGCCACAGTGAGATACCACTTCACACCAGTCAGAATGGCTAAAATTAAAGTCAGGAAATGACAGATGTTGGTGAGGATGTGGAGAAAGGGAAACCCTCCTACACTGTTGGTGGGAATGCAGGCTGGGCAGCCACTCTGGAAAACAGTATGGAAGTTCCTCAAAAAGTTGAAAATAGGGGCACCTGGGTGGCTCAGTGGGTTAATGCCTCTGCCTTCGGCTCAGGTCGTGATCCCAGGGTCCTGGGATCGAGCCCCTCATCGGACTCTCTGCTCAGCGGGGAGACTGCTTCCTCCTCTCTCTCTGCCTGCCTCTCTGCCTACTTGTGATTTCTGTCTGTCAAATAAATAAATAAAATCTTAAAAAAAAAAAGTTGAAAATAGAGCTACTCTATGACCCAGCAATCGCACTACTGGGTATATACCCTAAAGATACAAATGTAGTGATCCAAAGGGACACGTGCACCTGAATGTTTGCAGCAGCAATGTCCACAATAGCCAAACTATGAAAAGAACCTAGATGTCCATCAACAGATATATATATATATATATCTCACATCTTCTTTAACTATATATATATATATATATATATATTTATACACACACACAATGGAATACTATGCAGCCATCAAAACAAACAAAATCTTAACATTTTCCATGACATGGATGGAACTATAGGGTATCATGCTAAGCAAAGTAAGTAAATCAGAGAAAGACAGGTATCATATGATTTCTCTGATACGAGGAATTTTTGAGGCAGGGCTGGTGGTTGTGGAGTGTAGGGAGGGAAAAAAATGAAACAAGGTGGGATTGGGATGGAGACAAACCATAAGGGACTCTTAATCTCATGAAACAAACTGAGGGTTGCTGGTGGGTGAGGGGGGTATGAATAGGGTGGCTGCGTTATGGACATTGGGGGGGGTATGTGTTATGGTGAGTGCTATGAAATGTGTAAGCCTGATGATTCACAGACCTGTACCCCTGGGGCAAATAATACATTATATGTTAATTTAAAAAAAGAATTTCTTTTTTTAGTATTTTAACCATTTTTTTCTATTTATATTTCCCATTTTCTATTTTCATTTAGTTTAATCTCTAGGCCTATAAGGAGATTAATCATATTAAGAATTGGTAACACATATGAAAAGAAAATAAATTGCAGATACAACAAATGTTTACTGTCCACTATTGAACAGAGGCAACAGGTTGAATTTAAGTTGTTGGCAAAGGTACCTGCTTCATGCATAAGAGATGAGAATGTCACAGAAAGTCATAAGTAGTGGAATGAACCCAACTTCATGGATTCAAGTTTAGGCTTATAAAGTTACATTGAGGAACATGATAAAAAGGTAAAAGACTCTCCTATGAAGAAACATTTTGAGCAGCTAAACTTAGAATTAGTCAATAGTACTAGAAATTGAATGGTAGGTGAATTTCCAAAGAAATTCTCTGTAAGTTATGATTGTACTCCTAACCACATAATGAATTTATATATACTTCCTAAGTAGCCCAAGTCAACCACTGTCCTTTTGATTTATGGTCACTGACAGGGTTCAGGCACTTTTAAATTCATCACCTAAGACTGAGAGTTAGCTTTTTTCTCCTGATTTCCTTACAAACCATTCAAACTCTCAGTAGTGCCCCTACCTACCATCTGCACCAAGAATGCCCTAGATTAATTCTGAAGGTTTGGTTGGCTTTTAATCAGTGACTGCATGAATGGAACAGACAGGATGTGCAAATCACAGTAAATTTCAAGAAAGGATGCTAAAATGTATTTTAAAAAAATACCCTTCTCTTCAGAACATGTTCTCAGTGTAAGATGTTATTATGAAATGAATTGAACATAGTAAACCATTTATAATTGGTTGGTCTCCTGCTACTTAGATCAGTCTTATACATTTGGGAAAGAATGGAAGTTGTGAAGTAGGAGCAGTTGATTTTACAAGTACTCTTGGTTACAGTAGCAGAGTCTCGGCTATCCAGGCAAGTGCCTTCCTAGCTATGTTGTTCAGATTTTCTATTTCCTCATGATTCAGTCATGAGTACAGATATAGATATATAGATATCAATATATCTTCTGTATCCATTCATCAAATAAAAAGCTTCTGCACAGTGAAGGAAACAATCAACAAAGCTAAAAGTTCACCTACAGAATGGGAGAAAGTATTTGCAAATGACATACCTGATAAAGGGTTAGTATCCAAAATATATAAAGAACTCACAAAACTCAATACCTCAATGAACAAAGAATCCAGTTAAGAAGTGGACATAAGGTATGAATAGACATTTTTCCAAAGAAGACACACAGATGGCCAACATGAAAAGATGATCAACATCACTAATCATCAGGGAAATGCAAAACAAAACGACAATGAAATATCACATCACACCTGTCAGAATGGCTAAAATTAACAACACAGGGAACAACAGGTGTTGAAGAGATGTGGAGAAAGGGGAACACTCGTGCATTGTTGGTAGGAGTGCAAACTGTGGCAGCCACTGTGGAAAACAGTATGGATGGTCCTCAAAAAGTTAAAAATAGAATTACTTTATGATCCAGCAATTGCTCTACTAGTTTTTACTCAAAGATACAAGAATACGAAATCAAAGGGATACCTGCACCCTGATGTTTATAGCAGAAATAACAACAAGGGCCAAATTATGGAAAGAGCCCAAATTTCTTTTAGTTTATTCTAGCTGGAGTTCTTTCAGCTTCTTGTTATCTGTATGTCAATTCTTTTCCTCTGATTTGGGAAATTGTTGGTCATTATTTCTTCAAATAAGCTCTCTGCTTTTTTCTCTTTCTCTTTTCCTTCTGAGAGTTCCATAATGCAGATACTGATAACTTGATAATGTCCCGTAAGTTCTTTAGCCTCTCCTCACTTTTCTCCATTCTATTTTCTTTTTGCTCTTTGTCTTGATGATTTCAAATAATCTATGTTCAAGTTTGGTGATTCTACCTTCTGCCTGACAAATTCTGTTGTTGAACCCTACTTCTGATTTTTTTTTCAGTTCAGTTATTGTATTTTATTTATTGTATTTTTTGTATTTTTTTAATTTTTATTTATTTTATTTTTTTATTTATTGTATTTTTCAGCTTCAGAATTTCCATGTAATCTTTTATAGTTTTTACCTCTTGGTTGATATTCTCATTTTGTTTATGCATCATTTTTCTGAATTTGTTTTGTTGTCTATCTGTGTTCTCTTTTTACCTCACTGAGCATCTTTATGGCAGTTATATGAAATTCTTTGTCAGGCAGCTCATAGATCTGCATTTCTTTAAAGTCAGTTTCTGGAGTTTTATTTTGGTCTTTTAGTTGGGCCATATTTTCCTGTTTAAATTGATATGCTTTGTAATTTTTTGCTGGGAACTTAGCATTTGAAAAAATAACCACCTCTCTAAGTCTTTGCCTACTGACTTAATGCAAGGAAAGTCCTTCACCAATCTGCCTGGCTGAGAACTAGGGATTTGCTCCCAAGGACAGAGCCAAGAGATAACATCCTAAATGGTTAACATCATAAAGGTGAAGAATTCTCTAGGAGCCAATGTAACTTTTTATAACAACAAACATTGACTATAGGTTTTCCTCATAGAACCAAAGTCCAAATTACCATGTATGTTCCTCTACCTCTCTGAGCCTCAGATTCTTCATCTTAAAAATGCAGATAATAACAGTATCCTACCACAAAATATTGTGAGGATGAAATGAGATAATACATTAGTGGGATTTATATAATGTGGCTTACACTGCACAAAATAAAGTTTTCATTGCCCCTCCACTAGCCCACCCAACACCGAGTCATTTGAAAATGCTAATCTATATTTTCTTGACATTGAGTAATGTCTTCCTCTTCACTGTTTCTACAAACAAACCTAAAAATATCTGTAATAATGTAAATCTGGCTTTGATGGCTCTGGGAACTTCATAACGTGATCTGCAAAACATGACTGACCCAACCCTTACTTAGCTGCACATACCCCACTGACCCTGCTGCTTGCCTTCCCCTACATGACTTGCCATAGTTGAGCATTTTTGTCACAATGAAATCCCAAGTTTCTATCCATGAAGTCCTGCTCTCCTGAGCCTCAAATGAATTAGTAGTAAAGGGAAGATAAATTTCACTTTGAATTTTGATCCTCAAATACGCTTTTTTTTTTTTGCAAAATGGTTTGATTTCTTTCTTTAGAAAAAATCATTTGCCATATGTCCCAAAGGATTCTTCAATACCTCAATTCATTGTCTTTTCTAGCTTCTTTCCTTTTCATGATGAGTGAGCCTCCACTGAACTATCTTTGAAATTCTACTTGTCAGGAATACAGCCAAAATATTGAAACAGATGTCAAAAATTATTTTCTCAACTTGGAATCATTAAATAGATCTCTATTCATAGACAATATTAAATATAATTACATGATGTAACTGAATTTTAAATCTAATGTTTTCTTTCCAAAACATCTGAAACAATGTTTTAATATGAGACTTTCATTGCTCCAGTGTGTCTCTTGCCCACAAATGGCTTCTCTTTTGTCTTAAATTTCAAACTTTAAAGTACTTTTAAACAAGGGAAGCTCACTAAAGACATTAAAATTGTAGTCATCCCCTGATTTCTCAGCTTCTCCAAGCTAGAGTCAGTACCATTACTTCTAATTTCAAGGTCAGGGGTATCTCCTTACTACCCAGCCTGCTTAATCCTGAATTAATCCTGGTCAGACTGATATTAGATGTATGAGCATGACCCAACTCATTCAGAATCTGGAATCTGTCATGTTATCCAAGGTGTGGCATGTTTTAGTGAGCCCTATAGCTAGATGTGTGTGGTCTTTGAGTAACAAGTTTTCTTTAGTGCTCCCATCATTGTTTTATTCATCTGTCCATACAACTGGCCTTCAGTTTTTGCTATTTTTTTAACCTCCCCTCTTACCAGATATTTACTTTCTCCTCTGATAAAATCCATCAGATTGAATGGATAAAGAAGATCTCTCTCTCTCTCTCTCTCACCCACACACACAGGAATATTACTCAGCCATCAAAAATAACGAAATTGTGCTATTTTACAACAATGTGGATGGAGCTACAGTGTATTATCTTGAGTGAAAAAGTCAGTCAGAGAAACAAAATTCCATATGATTTCACTCATATGTAGAAATTAAGAAACAAAGCAGATGAACAAAGGGGAAGGCAGAAAAAGAGAGGGAGGCAAACCGTAAGAGACTCTTAATGATAGAGAACAAACTGAGGGTTGATGGAGGTAACAGGTGGATGGTCGGGCTAGACAGGTGTTGGGTATCAAGGAGGGAACTTGTTGAGCTGAGAATTGGGTGTTATATGTAAGTGATGAGTCACTAAATTCTACTGATACCAATATTACACTATATGTTAACTAACTAAAATTTAAATAAAAACTTGAAACAAAAAAAACACCATAAAACTCCATCAAACTGACTGAAAACCTGGCATCTTGGGTCTTGTAAAACACCTATCTCAAGGGACTGGATTAGCATTATCTGTGTTAGTACTACAAATATAGACTATCACATAGAGTGGTTAAGGACTTGGGCTACTGCACCATGGACCTTTGTATAAGTCTTAGCTGTACGCTCGGCACAAATATTGTCTTGGAGCCCTGATTTCCTCATGTATAAAGTGAGATAATACTATCCATTCTTATAGGGTTGTTGTGAATAATGAATGAGTTAATGAAAATAATGCACCTATAAGAGTATGTGGCATTTAGCAAGTGCTCATTAATATGAACTGCTACAATTCACTGACTATACAGAACCGTGATATTTTCACATTTAAATTTGAGGATTACCTAGTACTTAAAATTTCCAGCTATTATGAACTCTTTATACTCTCTAGATTATATGTTCCCTATATAGAGCAAATTTGCATATGCTTTATTTCACTTTTTGACACAGGGGTCCAACCGATCCAGTATTTGTCTCTCTCCCAGCACCTGCTCTACACATATTATTCTACCTTTCCCCAGCATGAGAATACATGTTTCTCACCAAAGCCTAGCTAGGTATAACAGCTGTGGAACTGGTAATCATGGAGCTCAACCTGACAAAACATTAAAACACAGGACCCCTTTCACAGAGTATGTTCCTCAAATTATGCCTATGTGAGAAACTGGCATACTTACCTTCAGGGATAGAGGATCTTTTGTGCTTTCTGAGCTGAATAAGACATGTAGCTGGTGCAATTCACTAAATACAACCTTTAAGACTTGTCAGTGAGCAAGGCAGAAAGCAAGTTATCCCTGCTGTACCTCCTTCCCAACATCCTATTGAAAAATCAGAGAAGACACACAGAAACAGAAGATAGACTACAGAGAAGAGCAGCCCATAAGTTGAAAGCTCCATCGTGCTAGAAGAGCCACTAAATATATTTTTTTTGTGGGAAGTGATTAAAGGATGGTTAGAAGAAGGGAAGAATAGCTTTTCCCACATGCTGGGTTAATGCAGACATTGCAGATGCAACTAATTCCTGCAGAACTACACAGAGTGACTACCTATCTCACTTTGCTTATAATGGTCTTTTATACCCATTTTTCTGATATAAGTATTAATGTAGTGTCCCTTTCACTGTCAAACCATCTCAATTTGGACAATGTATAGTTTCTCTAGGACTACCAAGTGCCTCAATAAAACATATAGAATTTATTAATGGCCTCTTAATATATATTTATACATATTTTAACAAGTTTACCCTAAAGTCACATAATGGCTCCCTCTAGTAACATGAAGATTTTTTTTGTCTCACCTGAAAAGTAGGTACATTTTGGAGGATGCTCTGTCAATTATGAACTAGCCAAGGTTTGTTTCCATTCTTACTAGCACTTTCTCAGATATTGAAACAACTCTAAAATAACATGGCAGGAAAAAAAAGGCAGAGGAGGCATCACCACAGGGAAGAATTTTAATGCCTGAAAAATGTTTTATTTTTCAGACAAATGGTGAAAAATTTAGACTTCATGCTTGTTTTCAAGAGCAAAGGAGAATATCTATGAAACAAGAATAAGAATGAAAAAGAGAGATCAAGCTGAGGAAAAGAAAAATTTGCAAATGGATGACTAAAATAAGCCAACGATGACATATAAAAATATTTTAATACAGCAATTTGGACTGGAGGTAATAATTGACAAAATGTGAAAGAAAGTTCAATCAGCAAAGTAGAAGAAAATTTAAGAAATGGTAATAACACAAAATCAATGGGATTTAGAGGACCAAAGAATTGTAGGTGTTCAGAGGAGAAACTAGAACAATAGGAACCCAAACAGTAAAGATAAAACAAAAGAAAATATTCCCTCACTGATAAACAGATGTGCATATACAGATTGAAAGTACTCATAAATATTCAGTAAAAATTAATGACAAGAAACTCATACCTTGGGATAGCTTTTCAAAACCTGTAAATTTTAATATCATGCTTATAAATCATCAAAGCAGGAAAAATGTTTACTGGAAATTCAGGAAAATCAACCTGAACAGTTTTCTACTTAGAAAAAAACTAAATACAAGAAGAAGATGAAGAAATTCCTACCATATTTTGAAGGATAAAAAATTGTGACCTAAGACTTGTACCCAACTGACCTGTGATGCATGTGGGAAGAAAACAATGATGTTCTAAACTAGTGGTACTACCATTCTGCCTTTTTCTACCTCATAACACATACAGAAAAAGATGTTTCTATGACATAATAAGGTAAGCAGATGTGGCTGCTCACAACAAGAAACTATTGGCCTGATGCTCTGGCTGACCCAAACTATGATCTACCACCCCAGAGTTGAAGGGGGTCAATTCCCCAGCACAGGTCACCCATTTTTGATACAACTTTACCCTATGATACATGAGTTGGGAAGCTCTCTTCTCAGATATACAAGGATTCACAAAACATGATTCTTGTTCCTTCTTCAGTAGAAACTACCTTAATTGTACATGATCTGTGAGAAAGATGAAGGTAGGATCTACGAATGATGATATTTTGAAGAAGGTGACAGGAGGGGTATTAAAGCCAACTAATGGGCACATGGGTGGCTCAGTGGGTTAAGCCTCAGGTCATGATCTCAGGGTCCTGGGATTGAGCCCAGCATCGGGCTCTCTGCTCAGCAGGGAGCCTGCTTCCCTTCCTCTCTCTCTCTGCCTGCCTCTCTGCCTACCTGTGATCTCTCTCTCTGCCAAATAAAAAAAAATCTTAAATCTTAAAGCCAACTAAATATAGGTGTTTGAAATGAACAGCTGCTAGAGATACAGGTAGTGCATTGACTCCAAAAGCCTAAAACTGTTCTTGAAAATGATTCATATGACTACAAATTATACTTCTATTATTTTGGGTTTTTAAGTATATATTAACTTAAAACTCAAAGTGCCACGAACAAGACCAATGCTGCTGAAGCAGATGGACAATTGTTATCTCTTGTCTTGCTCCCTCTGTAGTATCTGTAACTGATTTTTAAAAAACATGTTTTCAGAATTATATTAGTTATTAAAATATATATGTACGTGGGGATGGGGGAATGGGTGAAATAGGTGATGGGGATTAAGGAGTGTACTTGTCTTTGACGAGCACAGGGTGTTGTATGGAAGTGTTGAATTAGTATACCATACACCTGAAACTCATATAACACTGTATGTTAACTGACTGGAATTAAAATAAAAACTTAAAAAAATAAAATTACAGTGAGTATAAACTCTCAAAAAATACATAAGTGTTTGAAATTAGAGATAAAAGGAAGCTCCTCCAACCTGCCCCCTAATTGTAATCCTCAAAGATAAGTACTACTAAAAGTTTATAGTTTATTCTTAAAAAGTCATCTATATTATGCCATAAGATAATGTATTATAAGTAACTGACAATTAGATTTTCTTATTGGAATGTAAGTGCTTGACAATAAGCTTTTGTCTGCCAAGGCCTCCATTTTAATGATAGCTATCTGGAATAAACACGTTGCCAGCTACACAACTGGATAAAGAGCCAGGCCACCCCATCCATGAAGTTTCTTTTTTAGAAAGCCCTGGGTGGCCTAGATAACTGACCTTCTCAATGACTTTGTTTTTCCTTTCCCACACTTCAAATTCCTTCTTTTATGTTTAAAATTCACCAATAGAGTGAACTTGTGAAACCCTAGGCCCCCACCCTCAACCTTAATAAAGGAAGAACATCAGGCCAGCATGATCTTTCTCCTTTTCTCTTTCCATGACTGCACTGTGTGGCCTCGGGCATGTCATGTACCCTTACAGGACTTGTGAGTAATAAACCTTGTATTTTCAAAGTTCCCTGGTGGTTGTTGCTTAGGTATGTCTTGCAATCATAATACAAACTACAAGGGTCAGTCCAGCCACAACACTGGGTCCTGCTGGAGAAATGTCTGTTGGAAGTTGACACAAGGAGTGCGGCCCAGGTGACCATCCCAGGCACTCCTAACTGATAGCATCACTATAGATAGGCTGAGACTGACACAAAACAGGCAGGTCAGATGACATGTAACCCGTGTAATGCAGTTTGTTTATTATTCATATTGTGTCATTTGAAGTATTTCAGATGACATGTTGCATGTGCTATGTAATTTTTTGTTTCTACAAATATGGGATATGATATATGTTGTTTATTATTTTTTTTACTTAATATATGTTGGACACATTTGTCATGTCATTTCCTATATATCTCTCATCATTCCTTTCAGTTGGTGCACAGTATTCCATTGCACCCTCGTATTAGCATTTCCTATTTTACTTATCAAATACCTCATTGACTGAGACTGAAATGTGTCCTACTTTTAAAATTTTTAATAATGTAGTATTGAACATCCTTACAAATGCATCTTTATTTTTGTTTTTTTAATTTAAATACAAGTTAGTTAACACATAGAGTACTACTGCTTTCAGGAGTAGAATTTATTTATTTTTTTTTTTATTTTTTTTTTTAAAGATTTTATTTATTTATTTATTTGACAGAGAGAGATCACAAGCAGGCAGAGAGGCAGGCAGAGAGAGAGGCCGAGAGAGAGGCAGAGAGAGAGGAGGAAGCAGGCTCCCTGCTGAGCAGAGAGCCCGATGCGGGGCTTGATCCCAGGACTTCGAGATCATGACCTGAGCTGAAGGCAGTGGCTTAACCCACTGAGCCACCCAGGCGCCCCAGGAGTAGAATTTAGTGATTCATCACTTACATACAACACCAGTACTCATCACAAGTGCCCTCCTTAATGCCTATCACCCATTTAGCCCAGCTTCCCACCCATCTCCCCTCCAGCAACCCTCAGTTTGTTCTCTATTGTTAAGAGTATCTTGTGTTGCCTTCCTCTCTGTTTTTTGTCTTATTTTATTTTTCCTTCCCTTCCCCTATGTTCATCTGTTTCGCTTCTTAAATTCCACATATGAATGAAATCATATGGTATCTATCCTTTTCTGACTAATTCATTTCACTTAGCATAATACATTCTAGTTCCATCCATATCTTTGCAAATAGCAAGATTTCATTCTTTTGGATCACCAAGTAATATTCAACTGTTAACACACACACACATATTATTGTGTATATATACATACACACAGTATTACACACACACACACACACACACACCACTTCTTCTTTTTCCATTCATCAGTCAATCGCCACTTGGTCTCTTTCCATAATTTGGCTATTGTTAGTAGTGCTACTATAAACACTGGGGTGCATGTGTCCCCTTTGAATAGGCACTTTTGAATCCTCTGGATAAATACCTGGTAGGGCAATTGTTAGATCATATGGAAGTTCTATTTTTTTTTAAAGATTTTATTTATTTATTTGACAGACAGAGATCACAAGTAGGGAGAGAGGCAGCCAGAGAGAGAGGATGGGAAGCAGGCTCCCTGCTGAGCAAAGAGCCCAATGCGGGGCTCGATCCCAGGACCCTGGAATCATGACCTGAGCCGAAGGCAGAGGCCCTAACTCACTGTGCCACCCAGGCGCCCCTGGAAGTTCTATTTTTAACTTTTTGAGGAACCTCCAAACTGTTCTCTAGAGTGTAGCACTAGTTTGCATTCCCACCAATAGTACAAGAGCACTCCCCTTGTTCCACATCCTCACCAACACCTGTTGTTTCTTGTGTTCTTATTTTTAGCCATTCTGACAGGTGTGAGATGATATCTCATTGTGGTTTTGATTTGTATTTCCCTGATGCTGAGTGATGTTGAGCATCTTTTCATGTGTCTATTAGCCATCTGAATGTCTTCTTTAGAAAAGTGTCTATTTATGTTTTCTGCCCATTTTTTTTTCTTTTTTTTTTGGCCTGCCCATTTCTTAACAGGATTATTTTGGGGGGGGTGTTGAGTTTGCTAAGTTCTTTATAGATTCTGGATATAGCCCTTTATCCTATATGTCATTTGCAAATATCTTCTCCAATCCCATTGGTTACCTTTTAGTTTTGCTGTTTCCTTTGCTGTGCAGAAGCTTTTCATCTTGATGAAGTCCCAATAGCTCATTTTTGCTTTTTTCCCCCTTGCCCTCAGGAGATGTGTTTAGTAAGAAGTTGCTGCAGCCAAGGGCAAAGAGGTTGTTGCCTGCTTTCTCCTCTAGGATTTTGAAAGTTTCCTGTTTCACATTAAGGTCTTTCATCCATTTTGAATTTATTTTTGTGTATGGTGAGAGAACGTGGTCCAGTTTCATTCTTCTGCATGTGGCTGTCCAATATTACCAACTCCATTTGTTGAGGAGATTGTCTTTTTTCCCATTGGATATTCTTTTATTTTTTTTAATCATTTTTTAAAAATTTATTTTCAGCATAACAGTATTCATTGTTTTTGTACCACACCCAGTGCTCCATGCAATCCGTGCCCTCTCTAATACCCACCACCTGGTTCCCCCAACCTCCCACCTCCCCACCTCTTCAAACCCTTCAGATTGTTTTTCAGAGTCCATAGTCTCTCATTCTTCACCTCCCTTTCCAATTTCCCCCAACTCCCTTCTCCTAACTCCCCATGTACTCCATGCTATTTGTTATGCTCCACAAATAAGTGAAACCATATGATAATTGACTCTCTCTGCTTGACTTATTTCACTCAGCATAATCTCTTCCAGTCCCATCCATGTTGCTACAAAAGTTGGGTATTCATCCTTTCTGATGGAGGCATAATACTCCATAGTGTATATGGACCACATCTTCCTTATCCATTCGTCCGTTGAAGTTCATCTTGGTTCTTTCCACAGTTTGGCAACCGTGGCCATTGCTGCTATAAACATTGGGGTACAGATGGCCCTTCTTTTCACTACATCTGTCTCTTTGGGGTAAATACCCAGTAGTGCAATGGCAGGGTCATAGGGAAGCTCTATTTTTAATTTCTTGAGGAATCTCCACACTGTTCTCCAAAGTGGCTGCACCAACTTGCATTCCCACCAACAGTGGAAGAGGGTTCCCCTTTCTCCACATCCCCTCCAACACATGTTGTTTCCTGTCTTGCTAATTTTGGCCATTCTAAGTGGTATAAGGTGGTATCTCAATGTGGTTTTAATTTGAATCTCCCTGATGGCTAGTGATGATGAACATTTTTTCATGTGTCTGATAGCCATATGTATGTCTTCATTGGAGAAGTGTCTGTTCATATCTTCTATTTTTTGATATGATTATCTGTTTTGTGTGTGTTCAGTTTGAGGAGTTCTTTATAGATCCTGGATATCTATCTTTTGTCTGTACTGTCATTTGCAAATATCTTCTCCCATTCCATAGGTTGTCTCTTTGTTTTCTTGACTCTTTCCTTTGCTGTGCAGAAGCTTTTGATTTTGATGAAGTCCCAAAAGTTTATTTTGGCTTTGGTTTCCTTTGCCTTTGGAGACATATCTTGAAAGAAGTTGCTGTGGCCGATATCGAAGAGATTACTGCCTATGTTCTCCTCTAGGATTCTGATGGATTCCTGTCTCAAGTTGAGGGCTTTTATCCATTTTGAGTTTATCTTTGTGTATGGTGTAAGAGAATGGTCGAGTTTCATTCTTCTACATATAGCTGCCCAGTTTTCCCAGCACCATTTATTGAAGAGACTTTTTTCCACTGGATATTTTTTCCTGTTTTGTCGAAGATTAACTGACCATAGAGTTGAGGGTCCATATCTGGGCTCTCTACTCTGTTCCACTGGTCTTTGTGTCTGATTTTATGCCAGTACCATGTTGTCTTGGTGATCACAGCTTTGTAGTAAAGCTTGAAATCAGGTAACGTGATGCCGCCAGTTTTATTTTTGTTTTTCAACATTTCCTTAGCGATTTGGGGTCTCTTCTGGTTCCATACAAATTTTTGGATTATTTGCTCCAGCTCTTTGAAGAATACTGGTGGAATTCTTATACACTAACAATGAAAATACAGAAAGGGAAATTAGAGAATCAATTCCATTTACTACAGCACCAAGAACCATAAGATACCTGGGAATGAACCTAACCAAAGAGGGAAAGGATCTGTACTTGAGGAACTACAGAACACTCATGAAAGAAATTGAAGAAGACACAAAAAGATGGAAGACCATTCCATGCTCTTGGATCAGAAGAATAAACATTGTTAAAATGTCTATACTGCCTAGAGCAATCTATACTTTTAATGCCATTCCAATCAAAATTCCACTGGTATTCTTTTTTTTTTTTAAAGATTTTATTTATTTATTTGAGAGAGAATGAATGAGAGAGAGCATGAGAGAGGAGAAGGTCAGAGAGAGAAGCAGACTCCCCAAGGAGCTGGGAGCCCGATGTGGGACTCAATCCTGGAAGTCTGGGATCATAACCTGAGCCCAAGGCAGTTGCTCAACCAACTGAGCCACCCAGGTGCCCCTCCATTGGATATTTTTATCTGCTTTGTCAAAGATTAGTTGGACATACAGTTGTGGGTCCATTTCGGGGTTCTCGGTTCTGTTCCATAGATCTATGTGTCTCCTTTTGTACTAGTACCACACTGTCTTGGTGATGATAGCTTTGTAATACAGATTAAAGTCTGGAATTGTGATGCCTCCTGCTTTGCTTTTCTTTTTCAACATTCCTTTGGGATTATTTGGGATCTTCTCTTGTTCCATACAAATTTTAGAATTGTTCGTTCCAGCTCTGTGAAAAATGCTGGTGGTATTTTGATAGGGATTGCATTGAATATGTAGATTGCATTGGGTAGTATAGCCATTTTAACAATATTTGTCCTTCCAATCCAAGAATATGGAACGTGCTTTACATTTCTTTGTGTCTTCTTCAATTTCTCTTAGAAATGTTTTATAGTTTTCAGAGTACAGATCTTTTACCTCTTTGGTTAGGTTTATTTTTTGGTATCTTATGGTTTTTGGTGCAATTGTAAATGGGATCTACCCCCTGATTTCTCTTTCTGCTGCTTCATAATTGGTGTATAGAAATGTAACAGATTTCTGTACATTGATTTAATATCCTGTGACTTGGCTGAATTCATGTATCAGTTCTAACAATTTTTCAGTGGAGTATTGTGGGTTTTGTACATAGAGTATCATGTCATCTGTGAAGAATGGAAGTTTGTTTTCTTCCTTGCTGATTTGGATTCCTTTTATTTCTTTTTATTGTCTGATTGCTGAGGCTAGGACTTCCAGCAGTATGTTGAATAACAGTGATGAGAGTAGACATCCCTGTCATGCTCCTGACCTTAAGGGAAAAGCTCTCAGTTTTTCCCCATGGAGGATGATACTAGCTGTGGGTCTTTTGTATATGGCCTTCTTGATGTTGAGGTATGTTCCTCCTTTCCCTACTTTCTTGAGGGTTCTTGTGAAGAAAGGATGCTGTAGTTTGTCAAATGCTTTTTCTGCATCTATTAAGAATATCTTATGATTCTTACCCTTTCTTTTATTAATGTGGTCTATCATGTTGGTTGATTCATGGATACTGAACCACCCCTGCAGCCCAATGATACATTGCTGCTTCAGAATAGCCAAACTGCAGAAGGACCCAAGATGCCCTTCAACAAATGGATAAAGAAGATGTAGTTCATATATAAAATGGAATATTACTCAGCCATCATAAAGATGAATACCTACCATTTGCATTGACATGGATGGGACTAGAGGGTATTCCGCAAGTGAAGTCAAGCAAAGAAACACAATTATCATATGGTTTCACTCATATGTAGAACATAAGGAATACTGCAGAGGACAATAGGGGAAGAGAGGGAAAACTAAGTGGGAAAAAAATCAGAAAGGGAGAAAAACCATATGAGACTCTTGACTCTGGGAAACAAATGGAGGGTTTTGGAAAGGGGGGATGGGGCAATTGGATGATAAGAATTAAAGAGGGCATGTGATATAATGAGCACTGGGTATTATATTCAACTAATGAATCATTGAACATTATATCAAAAATTGATGTACTATACTTTGGCTAATTGACTTTAAATTAAAAAAAGAAATGATATAGAAATAAAAAAAAAACTGTAGAGCACATTAACAAAACTAGGAGCTGGTTCTTTGAAAGAATTAACAAATTTGATAAACCCCTTGCCAGCCCAGGAATAAATCCCACTTGGTCAGGGTGAACAATCCTTTTAATGTACTGTTGGATCCTACTGGCTAGTATTTTGTGAGAATTTTTGCATCCATGTTCATCAGGGACATTGGCCTGGAATTCTCTTTCTTAGTGGGGTCTTTGTCTGGTTTTGGAATCAAGGTAATGCTGGCCTCATAGAATGAGTTTGGAAGTTTTCCTTCCATCTCTATTTCTTGAAACAGCTTCAGAAGAATAGGTATTAATTCTTCTTTAAATGTTTGGTAGAGTTCCCCTGGGAAGCCATCTGGCTCTGGACTCTTGTTCATAGGGAGATTTTTGATCACTGATTCCATTTCTTTACTGATTATGTGTCTGTTCAAACTTTCTATTTCTTTCTGTTTCAGTTTTGGTAGCTTATATGTTTCTAGGAATTCATCCATTTCTTCCTGATTGCCCAATTTGTTGGCATATAGTTGATAATAATATGCTCTTATAATTGTATTTCTGCAGTGCTGGTTGTGATCTCTCTTCTTTCACTTGTGATTTCATTTGGGTCCTTTTTCTTTTCTTTCTGATAAGCCTGGCTAGGGGTTTATCAAATTTGTTAATTCTTTCAAAGAACCAGCTCCTAGTTTTGTTGATCTGCTCTACTGTTTTTTTTTTATTTCTATATCATTTCATTTTTTAATTTAAAGTCAGTTAGCCATTTTTGATATAATGTTCAATGATTCATTAGTTGACCATAATACCCAGTGCTCATTATATCACATGCCCTCTTTAATTCTTATCATCCAATTGCCCCATCCCCCCACACACCTCCTTTCCAAAACCCTCCGTTTGTTTCCCAGAATCAAGAGTCTCATATGGTTTTTCTCCCTTTCTGATTTTTTCCCACTTAGTTTTCCCTCTCTTCCCCTATTGTCCTCTGCAGTATTCCTTATGTTCTACATATGAGTGAAACCATATGATAATTGTGTTTCTTTGCTTGACTTCACTTGTGGAATACTCTCCAGTCCCATCCATGTCAATGCAAATGGTAGGTATTCATCTTTACGATGGCTGAGTAATATTCCATTGTATATATGAACTACATCTTCTTTATCCATTTGTTGAAGGGCATCTTGGGTCCTTCTGCAGTTTGGCTATTCTGAAGCAGCAATGTATCATTTATTTCTGCTCTAATCTTTATTATTTCCCTTCTTCTGCTGGTTTTAGGTTTTATTTGCTGTTCTTTTTCCAGCTCCTTTAGGTATAAATTTAGGTTGTGTATTTGACACTTTCTTGCGTCTTAAGGAGGCCTGTATTGCTATATACTTCCCTCTTTTGACCACTTTTGCTGTATCCTGAAGGTTTTGGACTGTCATGTGTTCATTTTCATTTGCCTCTATTTTTTTAAAATTTCTCCTCTAATTTCCTGGTTGACCTCTTCATTCTTTAGGAGGATGTTCTTTAACCTCCATGTATTTGTGGTCCTTCCAAATTTCTTCTTATGGTTGACTTCAAGTTTCATAGCATTGTGGTCCGAAAATGTATGTCATGATCTCAGTCTTTTTATACTGGTTGAGACCTGATTCATGACCCAGTATATGATCTATTTTGGAGAATTTTCCACTGCAGTTGAAAAGAATGTGTATTCTGCTGCTTTAGGATGAAATGTTCTGAATATGTCTGTTTAGTCCATCTGTTTCAGCATGTCATTTAAAGCCATTGTTTCCCTAATGATCTTCCACTTAGATGTTCTGTCCATTGTTGGGAAAATGGTGTTAAAGCCCCCTACTATTATTATCAATGAGTTTCTTTAAGTTTGTTATTTTTGTTGGTTTTTGTTTTTTAAAGATTTATTTATCTATTTTGAGAGAGAGAGTCGGGGGGAGGAAGAGAGAGAGAGAGAGAGGAGAGGAGAGGAGAGGAGCACAGGAACAGAGTACAAGTGAATCTGCAGCAGATTACCTGCTGAGTGCAGAGCCTGATGCAGGGCAGTGTCCTATCCCATGACCCTGAGGATCATGACCTGAACCAAAATCAAGAGTCAGATATCCAATTGACTGAGCCACCAAGGCACCCCTCTTTATGTTTTTTTATTAATTGATTTACACATCTGGCTACTTCCAAGTTGGTGGCATAAAGATTTACAATTGTTAGATTTTCTTATTGGTAGATACCTTTATTGTGATATAGTCCCCTTCCTCATCTCTAATAATAGTCTTGCTTTAAAATCTAGTTTGTCTGATATAAGTATGGCAAGTCCAGATTTCTTTTCATGTCCATTAGCATGACAGATGGTTCTCCACCCCCCTCACTTTCAATCTGGAGGTGTCTTTGGGTCTAAAATTAGTCTCTTATAAGCAGAATATCAATGGGTCTTTTTTTTTTTTATCCATTGTGACACCCTATGTCTTTTGATTGGAGCATTGAGTCTATGTACATTCAGAATGATTATTGACAGGTATGAATTCAGTGCCATTGCCCTGCAAAGTCACTGTTCCTTTGCATTGTGTTCTTTTCTAGTCTTTGTTCATTTTGGTCGCTCTTTCTCAAATTGTGGCTTTTATTATTTCTTGCAGAGCTGGTTTTGTGCACACAAACTCCTTTAGTTTTTGCATGTCTTGGAGACTCTATCTCTCCTTCTATTTTGAATAACAACCTGTTAGATAAAGTATTCTTGGCTGCATATTTTTTTTTTCCCATTTAGCATGTTGAATATATCATGCTACTGCTTTTCTGGCCTTCCACGTTTCTGTGGACAGGACTGCTGCTAAACTTATGTGTCTACCTTTGTAGGTTAAGGACCTTTTGTTGCTTGCTGCTTTCAGATCTCTCTCTTTATCTTTGTATTTTTCAAGTTTCACTATGATATATCTTGGTGTTGACCTGTTTTTGTTGACCTTTGAGGAGAGTTCTCTGTGCCTTTTGGACTTGAATGCTTGTTTCCTTCCCCAGATTAGGGGAGTCCTCAGCTATAATTTGTTCAACTAGACCTTCTGCCCCCATTTCTTGCTCTTCTTCTGGACTCCTATGATACAGATATTATTGTGCTTTGTGGAATCCCTGAGTTCCCTAAGTCTATATTCAAGATCTGACTTAGTAGTTTACTTTCCCTCTTCTTTTCAGCTTCATTATTTTCCATAATTTTATCTTCTATATCACCTATTCAATCCTCTGCACCTTCCATCCTCACTGTGATTACATCCAGTGGTTTTTGCATCTCAGTTATAGCATTTATTATTTCAGCTTGACTGGTTTTTAAGTCTTTATCTCTGTAGACAGGGTTTATCTGGTGTCTTCTATGCTTCTTTCAAGCCCAGGTATTATTCTTACAATTGTTCTTCTAAATTCTTGTTCAGATATACTGGTTATATCTCTTTTGGGTAAATCTCTGGCTGTGATTTTTTGTTAATTTTTCTTTCAGGGAAAATTCCTCCATCTGGTCATTGTGTCTAGGTTTCTGTCTTTCACATATTAAGAAAGCTTGTTATGTTTCTTGATTCTGAGAATAATACTATCTTAAGGAGGGCTCATACACTGTCCAGGGCCTGGTGCTTCAAAAAGTGTTTCTAGTGTATGCTGTATGCACTCCGTTGGTGTTTTGGCTGCTCTTTCCCACAGATCAGTACTCTACAGAGCTCCTCCTTGCTTGCAATGGGGAATGTTTGGAACTTTAATTAGCTGTTTTTTAATTTGTTTTTTAAGATAAGCCTGGAAGAAAAAGAAAAGAAAAGAAAAGAGAAAAGAAAGGGAAATAGAAAAGGGAAAAAGGTCTGAACCCCAAAAAAGGGAAAAGGGACAAAAAAGCATACAAAGGACAAAGGAGAAACCATAAGCTTGATTCCAAGGAAATAGAAAGAAAGAAGGAATAAAGGGGGAAAAAAGAAGCCTGATTTAAAAAAGAGAGAGAGACAAGGAAACAAAGGAACAAAAAAACTATAAGTCTGACACCAAAGAAAAAGAAACAAAAAAAAAGGAAGGAAAAAATATATAAAAGAAAAAAGGAAAACAGAGAAGAGAACAGGAAAGGAAAGGAAAAGAAGAAAAGAAAAGAAAAGAAAAGAAAAGAAAAAGAAAAAGAAAAGAAGAGAAAAGAAATGAAGTGAAATCCTGGTCCCGTTTCCACCAGAACTGAAGCTGATGCTTTGGAGCACTCTATGATCAGTAGACTTGGTACATGCAGGGGACCTATGTTGGTCTTCTGAGAGAGAAGCCAGCTGTGCTGGCTCACAGTTATACCTGCCCCTGCTGGCACAGGGGGTGGGGTTTGGTGTAAGAGACTCCAGCCTCCACTGTCAGTGCTGTGTTTCTCTCTGAGGTCAAACCATGCTGGGGGTGTGGCTGGAAGTGGCATCACCCCACCCTCTCATCCTGTCCCAGGGCAGCTGCTGCTGTTCAGGAGGTCCTCACAGAAAAGTGACAATTTCTCCTATGTCCTAGGCTTTTGTTAGATGCCTGCCTTTAACCTGTCTATGCTTGGCCCTTGGCTGCTTGGTGCCACATTGCTCCTGTGTTTTATCTCTGGCTGGAGGCTAAGATTCAAAACTGCAAATCTTAAAGGGCCCAGCAAGGTGCAGACCTGCTCCACTCCCCAAGAAGTGAGCCTCCTTGTGTTCCTGGCACTTTTCTGCCCCAGAAAAGCAATCACACAGCATGCACACAGTTGCTGGAGTCTATTGTCCTGTTGAGTGAAAAGCTGTGATTGGGTTATCTGTCCTCTGCATGTGCACCTCTATCCCCTGTTGTTGAATGGTCACTCAGTGGCTCCTGTTCAACCTTTTGTTCATGGAGAGTCAAAATAGCCTCTTCCAAATGTACTCCAAGAGGGAGAGCAATCTTTCCCAGTACAGTCCAAGGGATCCCCTCACCAGGGTGTGCTGTGCAAACCCTACATGCTGTTCCCTCTCCTGCTGTCTCCCTCTGGCCCTGACTTCACCCTGTACAGAGGATTCTCTCCTGTTTGCAGCACCTCGGCTTTTCTCTCCCCTGATTAACAGCTTTGAATCTCGCATCTGTCACATTCTCCTTAATTATGCATATTGTTTTCTTAATCTTTATATTGATTTCCTAGTTGTTCAAAATGATTTGATGTTGATCTGTGTTCAAGGGACAAGGCAAACTCAGGGTTCTTCTACTACTCGGCTATCTTAACTCCTATAAATGTATCTTTAAATATTTGTGCATGCATTTCTATGTGATAAGTTTCTAAAAATAGAATTTCTGAGTTGGGGGTATGCTTTTAATGTTCAGAGTAATTGCTGTGTTGTCTTCTGAAAAGACATGACATTTTACAGTCAACCAACAATGACACAGTTTTCTGATATCTTTGTCAATAATGTAATTTACCATCCTTTCGCTTTGTCTTTTTTTGGTATGTGATAGGCAAAATACAGTGTATTTCATGGATTTTTACTGAGGTTATCCATCACTTAATATGTTTATTAACTACTTGCCTTTCTTCGGTGTGTATCTTATTCCCATTGTTGGTCCTCCCTTTTTTCCTTCCCAGTTTGTGTGTTTCCCTCAGAAATGTATAAGAGCTATTCGCAAATTAACTGCAACAGTTCCCCATCTATTAAAGAGTTACAATTTTCCAAGAAATAGTCTTGGAAATGTTTGTCCTGTTTCTTGGTATATAAAACTTTAAAACTTATAAGCCATTCTTTTTATCAGTATTTTCTTTAATGGCTCTTCTCCTAAGAAGAACTTCCTCACTCTAAGATTGCTCTTTTAGTCTCATATCCTATGTCACTTTATTGTGTGGCCTGTTTACGACTCTAATCCTTAGGATCCAAGTAAAGTTTGATGAACTGAGTCCTTCAACATTCATTCAAATATTCTCAGAAAAATGTCATTTTCCATGATCAAGATCTGGAGAAATATGAATTGTTTCTCACCTTTCTCTCTCATATCTACCTTCCTTTTACTTCCCTTCTACTGTGATATTTAATATGTATCTTACACTTACAGAAAGTGCTTGGCTTTTTTCCCAAATCTGCTCAACTGCCAATCTTCCACATATAAGTATAAATAACATCAATATGCACCTATTTCTTGGGCCAAAACCTAAGGGGCATTCTTAACTTCTCTCTTTTCTTCCTGGATGACATCCAATCCATCAACAGTGATGCTCAATCTACTTCCAAAATAGATCCTTCTTTCTTCTATCCTGGCCCTCTCCAACCTCTTCTCCAAACATCAGCCAGAGCGCTCTTTTGGAAATACATTTAATGTTATATCATTGCCCTTTAACCTCCTACAGTTGCCCTTCCCAATTACCCTTTGGTTATACCTTAGATTTTATAAAACAACTTGCAAGGGCCATCATGATGTGGCTTCTGATTATATCTACAGGTTTATCCCTTACCTTTGGCTCCCTTCACATTTTATACTGATGAAAAACTCTAACCCTGCTCCTCCTCACATGGGCTTTATACATACCTTTATTTCTTCCTGAAGCATTTTCCCCTCCTGCTCCCATTTTTTAATGGCTCACTCTTAATTTTGTTTCAGGTGTCAGTTTTTCCCCTTACGTTAGGAAGCCATTTCTGACCACTAGCCCCCCAGATCACATTAGGTATCCCTGAAATATGCTATAATTGGCACACCAACAATAGGGGTAAAATAGTTTGTTTACATGTGTAAGTCTCTATTAAACTGTGAGTTCTGCAAGACCAGCAATTCTGTCAGTTTTATTTACTACTGTCTAATCCAGGGACGTCTTTAAAAAATTTTTTTTTGAGTATAGTTGACTCACAATGTTATATTAGTTTCAGATGTACAACCCAGTGATTAGATAACTCTATACATGGTTCAGTGTTCACCACAAGTGTAGCTTCCCTCTGTCACCATACAACACTATTACAGTATACTTGCACAGGGACATCTGACCAAATCTCTTATGAATCAAGTAATGGATGGGATAAGTGATTTGCAAACCAGATTCTTCAAAGTTCTAAAAGCTCCTTATGGATAACTTGAAGAAGGAGATATAAAGGAGGTGAGGAGGTAATAGAAGGAGGGTTTCTGGAGCCTCAACCCCACTTCAAATACAGAAACTACACTTCTACCAATACTGCATATGAAACTTTTGCTTCTGATTTTGTTTAAGAAAAGAGCTTGGTGGGAAAAAATGTTTGATAAACAATTGAGGTCCATGATATTAAAGATCTCTGAAAGCTCTGAATCCTATAATTTCAATGGCTAGAATAATATAAGATGAAGGAATTAGACTCTAGTCTACATACAAAGGGTCTTCAAAGAGGTTTGTGCCAGACTTAGAACATTTTCAGACAATTCACCAGATCATTTACATTACTATATGAGACAATTGTTCAGTAAGCTATTTCTAGGAGGACACGTTTCCCCCTGCCCAAGAGTGCATATCCTACTGCCTAGAAACAAATTACTATGTCATGCCTGCAGAATTTGAATACTATTTTACTCAAACTGTTCTTCAAACCCACGACAGTTTCATTCCATTTTAGTTAGTAACCCAAATAAACCCATAAAATCCATAGCCTTTTTTTTGCCAATGGGAACCTCTTGATTCAGGAAATGTGATTGAATATAAAAAGAAATATTCAGAGAGGAAAGACACAATTGCACAATTAATTAAATCATTTGCCTCTTGCCTCAGAGGTTAATGAGCATCCAAGCAGGGATCACAAAATGAAAATTAGACATTTTAGAAGTGAGATAAATAGGTATTGTAATCTTGCTATTAAAAGTTATTAAAGTTTTAATACTGTTCTATCACACACACACACACACACACACACACACAATTTTGTAATGTTTTCACATCATGAAGCAAAGGATTCAAGAAGTATCAGGGACTTTGAAGACAAATGGCATACATTTTCTGCTCATCAGATGTGGAAAAGAAGCCCAGGGAACAGAAACAACTAACCCCAATCAGGCAAGCAGTAGAAATAAGACTGGAAGTCAGGACTATGACTCTTAATTAGATTATCTGTCTTCGATACCTAATTTAACTTTATTCCTATTTTTAAAAATATATAATAATCTAAGAATAATATTCCCAATGAGGCAGGGAAGCACAGTAGAAGGAATACAGGTTTCAGAGGAAGTTAGATCTGGGTTTGAGCTCCAGTTAGATCTTTTTCTAGTTTCTTAAACACCTTGGGCCTCAGTTTCCCCACATGAAAAACAGGGAAATATCACTTGTGTAAGATTATGCTTTTCAAATATGACCACAATAACATCTCCCATTCTGCATGCTCTTCTATAGTGTGACTTGAAGATTCCTACTCCCAGTAGGTGAATCTTTGTCCCATCCCCTCCAATCAGATTATACTTATGACTGTTTTGAACAGTAGAGGACAACTGAGTAATGTTATATGACTTCTGATGCTGAAACAGAAATGGCCCTGACCTTTCTACCAGCTTCTCTTGGGATACTTGCTTGGAGGAAGGTAGTTGTCATGTGTGAAGTCCAACTGCTCTGTGACTGCTATAGTGAACTGGCAGACAGTCCTAGTGGGGATTACCAGCCTACATCTACTAGACTCAGTAGCCAAAATCTACTGTCAGCCATGTGAGCAAACCATTTTGAATGTTCAATCTAGTTGAATCTTCAAATGACCAAATCCCCTGCTGACATCTGGCTATAGTGACATGAGAAACCTGAAGAACTAGTCAGTGAAGCCCTTTTTGAATTCCTGACCAGTTCAATCATGAGCATAATAAAAACATTTTTGTTTTACTCTAAATTTGGGATCATTTGTTATGCAACAACAATAATCAGAATACATACTATAGAAGGACTAAAAGGTAAAGCAGATAGTACAGTGCTCACCAAAACAAACACAGCTAGTTAATCCTGAATTTCGAGAAAAGTGCTCATTTTTTTTATATTAAGACAATCATAATTTCTCATTATACCTGATTTAAGTTCAACTTCAGAAACATGCATAATTGCTTCAGGTTAATTTTGGAGCCCTCATATTTTTCACTTTCATTCTCTTGCTCTCACATATACTCGTTTAATTTTTTTAAAAGATTTAAAAATAATTAACATATAGTGTGTTATTAGTTTCAGAGGTAGAGTTTGGTGATCCACCAGTTGCATAAATACCCAATGCTCATCACATCAAGTGCCCTCCTCATATACTCTTTTTTTTTTTTTTAATTTATTTGACAGAGAGAGAGCACCAATAGGCAGAGGGGCAGACAGAGACAGAGAGAGGGGAAAGCAGGCTCCCCGCTGAGCAGAGAGCCTGATGCAGGGCTCCATCCCAGGACGCTGGGATAATGACCTTAGCAGAAGGCAGAGGCATTAACCGACTGAGCCACCCAGGTACCCCCTCCTCATACACTCTTAATTCTTTTCCTTCTCTAGGTCTTGGTCTTATCCATTTAGACTGACATCTAAATAAATTATTTTATCCTACATAAATATGTATGTATTATATTTAGGTAGATACTATTATATAATAAATGTATGTGTGGCATTTTAAAACTTCTCCCAATGCAGATATGCATCTATTTATAAAATTCAATATTTACTTAGGCCAAACATGTATGCTTCTATGTAACAAATGTATATAGACTATATGCTTAGAGCATGTAAATAAAGCCACATAATTTAAAAAATTGCACCTGATCACTTGACTTTCTAATATGTGAAGAACACACATAACTATTCCCTAAATAATGGTGGGGGTATTTCCTGCATAATGAATAAGATAGGACTTATGTTTGGGAAGGACGTTCATTAATCAAAAATGACTATCATCTTAAATGCAATAATATGGCTATTTGCCTGCATACCACAGTACCTGAAAATAGTCATATCTCCTCTCTAAATAACACTCATGCAATGAAAACTTCTAAATGTTGGCATAAATCAAGGGGGCTTAGACCTAACTCAGTGTCCAGACAGAGTAATTTTCAATTTATTAGGTCCCTCTTCAGAAGCTATTGTTCATCCTCTCCACATTTTTATATCTTCCATCACAGAACACATTATGTATAAAGAAAACTTTTATGTATTGCTGTGGATAGAAGGAAGGCAAGTTACACTTTTGGAGGACACACTGTATACCATGTATAACACTGTGTTGTTTCACACATCACTGATACTATTTAATTCTCCCACTATAGTTTTATGAAGTGAGAAACACTTGGATATATGTGTTTAGTATTAGTACAAATAAGCAATCATTCTCTTCATAAACCCATCAAATATTAGTCTTGAAAGAAATTTTAGAGATCATCTAGTCCAGTGATTTTAAACCAGTTTGGCCTCAGTACTGGCAATATATTTAACATATTTTTACTAATATCACTAACATATTATCACTAGTATCACTAATGTTAATAACCAAAAGATCTGAGGAGAGTAGAGTTGGGATAGGAGCATGTGTAGTATGAAAAACAAAACAAAACAAAACAAATCATCCAGAATTTTCCACTACGCTCCTTTGGATGCATATTCCTTACCTCTCCCATCCTTTAACTGCCACCCCCATTTGAGAATCATGAGGTAGTTGAATATTCTCTCATTACAAATGAACAGTTACAATATTATGCCAACAGACGGGAAGTAATTTGGCCAAAGCACATACTGCAAGATAGTGTTGGAGGCAGGTTTAGAACCCTTGTTATCTCCGTGTTCTTTCTTCTGGGATACTGCTTACTTCTCTTCCAAAATGTGCACTAATGTGGTTATTTTCAAAAATGCTGCATTTGAGAACTGATCAGGCCATTCTTATATAAGCAGAACTTATTGTGTCCAGAATGCAAATTATATGAGTGCAAGGGCCTCAATGGTCTTCATATTTTAGTCAATGTCCCATTTGCAAGATAAAGCCCAGAACACTGGTGTTGGAGTCATCATCTGTAATTCCAAGCAAATGAGAGAAACACCATGCATACTGATTACTCCCTCTGCAAAACTGAAGTTGATGGGGAATTTGGGATGGTCATAACCACGAAAGGAATTAAAATGATAACCTGAACTGCTACCTGAACATGAATCAAAGTATTCTACCACTTAGAGAAATCGTTTAATGGGTGTCCACTCCCTCAGAGATGTATTCTTTTTGCTCATTTTGTTGACTGATTTTTGGCCTGAATGTAGATGTGGGAAGCAGATATACTTTGATTCTGTAGCCTTTATTTGTATTCTTCTATTAATTCATTATAGCAGAACATTCAATATATTTTAATGCAGCCAGAATAGAAAACAAGCTCCTTCCGGGGGCTTATTTCACCTCTATAAATTGTTTTTATCAAATTAAATCACTGGACAACAAAACCATTTGAATTTCTATACTGATGGTGAATGCTGCAGTTTAGTGGTTCTCAAGGATCTTGGCATTCAACTTCAGGATAGATGCACCTTTTGCTAGGCAAAACCATGTTCACCTTTGAGTCAAATGAACTCTACCGTCACAACCTATATAGGTTCTTCATTCAAAGCAATTTAAAATAATTAGTCAACACATTCATCCTAGTTCTCCCAACAAGTCTGTTGGAAACTTACTGAAGAGTAGATGCTGTTCACTTACTTACTCAGGGACAGGAAATGCTTGCTTTCCCTATGGCTTTAGTCTTTAATTTGTTTCTGTGTCCTCATACTCCTAACCAATATCATTTACTAAACTCTAAGCTTGATCTCTACCCAGTGCAAAATACTACTCACTCTGAGCATTTGGCTCTACCTTCTTGCATATTATCCATCTCATCAATACTGACACTATTTGTCTTCTCCAACAAACACTAACTCTTTCTTCCTTATAATTCTGATTAAGTTTCCCTTGGACTGTAACATTTTCTTACCTATGACTTTCCACTTCTCATCTCTCTCACCATCTTTTAGCATCCTTACTTAGGAAAAAAAAAACATTGTTTAAAACAATGCTCTCAGGTAAAGCTGCTTCTTCAGTTATTTCTCTGTTGCTCACAATTTGCAAGCTTGCAAAGGCAATACTTTCCATTTAAAATTATGGCTACAGATTGCATTGACTTCACTCTATTTAACTGAAATCAAATGATGCAATATAGAAAGGAAGAGAGGGAATAAATAGAACTAGAATAGACCAGAGTAGACTAGAATCACAGGCCTGAGAGTGTGTGGGGGAAAATATCTTTTGATTTTCCTTTAAATTCAATTGGAAAAAAAGAAGCATTAAAAAAAAAAACAAAACGAACCACTTAGCTTCTGTGACTGTGGCCAGGTTAGAAGGTTTTAGCCAATTGTTGTTGAATATCATCTATAAGAGAAAAAGTTTTGTCTGTAGCACCAAAGGTGAGCCCTGGGGACCAACATGTTTTCCAGCAATATGGGACTAAGAAGAACTAAAAATGTATGCTGTGATGACACTATCATTTTGTTAAAGGATAAGTAAGTGAAACAGTAGGATTAGATGCTAGAAGCATGCGCACTTTATTAAATAAAATTATTACTCCATTTAAAAATTCAATTGTGATTGCCAATAGCTTGAGAATAAAGAGTAAATTTGCATAAACTGTTTAAAAAGGGATTCAGATTCCAGGTTTTGTTCTGTCAAATTGAACTAAACAATGTGATGACTAATTAGGAATCCAGTGTGTTCATACTGTGGCCTCAGAAGAATTATAGCAATATATTTAACAATTAAAAAATAAATAGCGGGGGCACCTGGGTGGCTCAGTGGGTTAAAGCCTCTGCCTTCGGCTCAGGTCATGATCCCAGGGTCGTGGGATCGAGCCCCGTATTGGGCTCTCTGTTCAGTGGGGAGCCTACTTCCTCCTCTCTCTCTTTGCCCACCTCTCTGCCTACTTGTGATCTGTCTGTCAAATAAATAAATAAAAATCTTAAAAAAAATAAATAAATAGTGTTACAGGTAACTAAATACCACCTAATTGATTATGCTAGAGATGATTTGCTGTGGCACGTAAAGGTGGCTCATATTAACATGTGTGTAGAATTGCCTCATCATCTTTATTCGAAAGCAGTATCTTAACTGCAAGGCATCTCAAATACTGCATGGATTAAGTGCCATTGGTACTTAAATGTCAGCTAAATGCTGATACCTATTCCTACATTCAAAAGTAACCCTGGGTCACATTTGTTATGTTTCTTAGTCAACCCAAAATACCACATAACATTCCATTTGAAGTTTTCTTTCCATACCTTTCGGAGCTAAATGCAAAGTGACCAGAACTGAGAGATGTCGTTATCTATTCACAGAGTAGATGTGCCATTGTCTGCACAGACACACATTATGAGACACTATTCTCTTTTGTTTTGACCTGTCTCCTCCAACCCCTCACAGTTGGAGGCATTGATCCCTCTACCAACACAGTTCCTGAGCCAATCCTACTGAGGGAAAGAATATCAAAAGAGCCACCACAAACTACCAAGTGGGGCCTAGAGCTACGTGTTTGCCTTTAATTTAGCAGGCAGGTGCTTGTATACCTGTATCACCACCCTATTGGTGCACTCTCTGTGATGGCTATGGCTTTCTTCCAACTTTTTTGACAAGTCCTATAATTCCCACTGGACAATACTGAACCCTAGAGCCTGACATCTAATTTGGTTCTTGTTATCCTCTGCCTCAAGTGGTGGATTCGGCATGCTATACCCTTGTTCTGCATTCTTTCCTCCTTTCCTTAGCCACTAGCTAGGATCTCTCTGGGAAAGAACTGAAACCACAATATTTGCTAAAACCGGCTCAAAATGATCTCATCGCTTTGGACTTTATCCACTGGAGAGTCTGGCCATGATTCTCAGCATCTAGTCCTACACTGAGGCTCAACCCCTCTAAATTCCCTCCTGGCTTCCTTTCCTTTTTTCCCCAGGAAGCACAACCACTAAACCTTATCCCCTACTTGACCAAACTAACCAAGAGATAATAACTACAGATATTAACAATACAACAGCATTCCCCACTCTCAACATTTTTAATAATAATGAATCTCAGGTAAAATAAAAATAGTTGACATGATTCTTCATGGATTGATCATGCGGTCAGTATTTTCATAGGTAAAGAGTTGCATTTGGTCCACCCTGCACTGAGTCTGGTCACAACAAAACTTACTGAGAATGGAGGGTGAAAATCTTGATGTCTATGTGTAATACTCTGAACATGTTGGCCTCCCCTTCCTCCCAATCACTGCTTCTAATGCATTTTTATTCTGAGATACAATGCTTTGAAATAAACACTATGTTTAAAATGTCTGCTTTGTAATTAGGTAGTCACATACATGTAGTTGAAAACAAGATCATAATACTACACTCGGAAACATATAATTTAAGCGAGTAAGAGGTTATGTATTCTAAGCAACCTTTGTTTCTTGAACAACTATTTTTAGTATGCAAATATACAGATGTGCACACTTGTTGCTTTCTAATGAATAAGTTGTGTCAGATCTAACAAGAACAGTGGCTGTTATTTTGTTATAATTTTAAAAAGAAATTTTCACTGCATCTTTTTTGTGTTTTATTTATATGAGGCTTCTTTTTTTTTGGTTACAGAATCTACACATATCATCAACATGAATACTGTGATATTAAAAAAAACAAGACTCTTAAGCCGATATGGCAGCAAATGTCTAAGTAATACTTGATGTTTTTAACTAGAATATCCACTGATTAGGCCAGATATTCAGCTCAGCTAAAACAAAACAAAAATCTTACAGCTGATTATAAAAATTACTGTCAAATATTCATGTCTTACCCAAATTGGAAATGGTACAGAATCCAATGTTCCTTGTTAGGTTATATTTCTTAGCAAGTTTACATCAATATCAATTATGTGCTAAGGTGTCAAGTGGCTTGTACAGGGTAACCTAACACCTTCATTAGTATATTGTGAATTCCGTGATCTTGATATACACATGCCTATGAAATAAAATGCTAAATTGGAACCATTTAAATAGAACAAAAAATTGTACTTCTATGCGAATTTTTATGCATAACATTGAAGTTTAATGAGCTATTTGATGAAGTCATTATTTTGTTTATTTTCTAATGCTACTGTATGTATATGTAAAATACCTATATTTAGCTGTATATGTGTGGATTCATATTATATATAAAACATGTTAAATATTCACACATACATACATGAATATATATATTCTATACATATATACACATATGTTACATACATAATTTTGGAGGGCACAGACTTTTGGTTATTTGAAGGTATACCACATATTTATGGGCATGTCACCTATTTTAGTTAATATAATTCTCATATAATTCTACGAGACCAAGGAGTACATTCTTTTTTTTACCATCAGGAAAGCCAAGACTCCAAAGCCCGGGATCTTTCCACTGCATCATCCATCAGGAAACTCTATCAGTATTTCAAATTTTACCATCCAACTAAGGGACCCCTCGTAAATTTGTTTTCATTGTAGAAACTCTGTAGTTGATTTGATGGACATTATCAGCCAAAGTAGATTTTTACTTAGGGGCACTCCTTAGTATAGGATTTATTAGGTGGTAGGTGAGATGGCCAGTGGAGAGAGGGTGATGAGTAGAGCAGAAATTATATAGGATAATGCATGCCTATTGCAAAAAATAAAAAGGAATGGGTAAGTGTGTAGGAGTCAGCATGAGAGGAAAACATCAGAACTGAGAGAAACTCTTTCTAGTAGAAAGCAATGGAGATGAATATCCTTGTATCTCATGCTTTTGGGCCAAAATGGGATTTAACTAATAGTATACCACTAAACTTCCCCTAAAATACACATAATAATTAAAAAAAAAAGCTCCATTAAAAAGAGTCTACTGTCTATTGTCCTGATTTAAGAGAACTTTCTATTAACTTCAAGACCCACAGTACTGAGTTAAGACTCAAAATCAGGGGGAGACAAGATGGCGGGGAAGTAGGAGGAGGTGCCTTTTCAACCTGTACCCTAAAGTGAGCTGATTACCTACCAAAGAACTCCAATCACCCATGTAATCAGCCTGAGATCAGAATTATACACGTCTGGATCTCTATGGGGGCAGAAGACGCCAGTGGGCAGGTAAAGCGGAGTGGGAAAGGCGGACTGATATCGGAAGATAAACAAAGGGGGAGGGAGCCACCAGAGGCAACCGATTGGAAAGTAATACCCCTAATAGGAGAGTGCCCCGCGTCTGGGGACCAGCATGAACTTGGAGACTGGTTGAAAGCACTCCAAAAGAGCAAAGGATTGGCGGGGGGGATTGTGGGAATTGGGGCGGTTAGGGACAGGGGCTTAAGTCCCCGGACCCAGGACAGCCTTCCCTGGCGCTGAGCCAGAGAGTGCGGCGGAGAAGCCAGGTCTTGGTCCCTGAGCCGCCAGCGCGCCTGAGAACGCGCGGGGTCTGGCTCCTGTGAGGGGCTGGGAGACTTGCCAGATGGCAGAACGCTGTGCCCTGCTACGGAGCCTGAGACGCACGCGCCCCACAGCCTCCCCTGGGAGAGGTGCGCGCAGGCACCAGCCCCGCGCTCTCAGACCCAGAAAGACCAGGCACCCCCAGCCCGGGCCGGCGGGAAAATCTCAGTGTGCGATCATTGCTGGGAACCTCTGTGGCGGTCTGGAGCTGCCCAGACAGCCGCCGCCGCCGTGGTTTTGGGTACAAGCAGGAGATCCTGCGTCCCCAGGGACCGTGACACAGAACCTGCTCTGCCAGCGGCCAAGGGGGGATTGATGGCCTCTGCAGCACCCACAGGGGAGCAGACTGAGGCTTCTCTCTGAGAGGGAGGTCAGGGTGCAGTTTGCTTTCCTCTAAACCTCCAAAAACCATCAAAAGCAGTCAAGGCGAGAGAAAACGGATGAACAAACATAAAAACCTCCAGAGAACAAAAGCCTGAAAAAACGGGTCTCCTCAGAGCCCAGCCCCTTGAGGGGGGCTGAAGGACTTAACTCAGGGAACATCATGGACTGAAAACCCACGTGGCGGGCCCCTCCCCCAGAAACCCAACCAGGAAAGAAAAAAAAAAAAAAGACTACAAGAGAACCACCACCACTACTTCATTGATACAACTTTTATTTTTAATTCATTCCCACTATTCTGTTCATTTTTTTATATAGATAATTTTTTAACCTATTTACCCTCACAGCGAGCTGTCCACTACATCAAATTCCATAATAACCTTCTAACCTGAACTTTTTGATACGTACACCCGTGTTTTTCTTTTGCTTTTCTATTTTTTTCTATTTTTTTAAATTTTAGTTTAGTTTAGTCTAATTTATTCTTTTTTTATTTTTACTTTCGAATATTCATATAGAATTAAACTTCAATGTAATCCCCTTTCCCCAATCAATGCTACCCTTATAGGTAAACCAATTCTTAATCCCCCTTTATCTTGGGAAAGTTGAGTCCTTTAACAAAGATATCAAGATACACCCAGGAAGAATCAAAATAACCTTCCTCGCCCACACTGAGAATTTATAACCACTCTCCCATCTTTTTCTTCCACCAGTGTTTCTGTGTTTTTGTGTTTGTCTTGATAGCATATAAATCTTATACCTGGGGTTCTTTTTGACGAGTTTCTTCCTTTTTTTGCATTTATATATATATATATTTTTTTTTTCTCTTGTCATATACTTTTTTTTGGGGGGGTTAATTTTTTAAATTTATTTTCAGCATAACAGTATTCATTGTTTTTGCACCACACCCAGTGCTCCATGCAATCTGTGCCCTCTCCAATACCCACTCCCTGGTTCCCCCAACCTCCCACCCTCCGCCCCTTCAAAACCCTCAGATTGTTTTTCAGAGTCCATAGTCTCTCATGGTTCACCTCCCCTTTCAATTTCCCCCAAATCCCTTCTCCTCTCCATCTCCTATTGTCCTCCATGCTATTTGTTATGCTCCACAAGTAAGTGAAACCATATGATAATTGGCTCTCTCTGCTTGACTTATTTCCCTCAGCATAATCGCCTCCAGTCCCGTCCATGTTGCTACAAAAGTTGGGTATTCACGCTTTCTGATGGAGGCATAATACTCCATAGTATATATGGACCACATCTTTTTTATCCATTCGTCCCTTGAAGGGCATCTTGGTTCTTTCCACAGTTTGGTGACCGTGGCCATTGCTGCTATGAATATTGGGGTACAGATGGCCCTTCTTTTCACTACATCTGTCTCTTTGGGGTAAATACCCAGTAGTGCAATTGCAGGGTCATAGGGAAGCTCTATTTTTAATTTCTTGAGAAATTTCCACCCTGTTCTCCAAAGTGGCTGCACCAACTTGCATTCCCACCAACAGTGGAAGAGGGTTCCCCTTTCTCCACATCCCCTCCAACACATGTTGTTTCCTGTCTTGCTAATTTTGGCCATTCTAACAGGTGTAAGGTGATATCTCAATGTGGCTTTAATTTGAATCTCCCTGATGGCTAGTGATGATGAACATTTTTTCATGTGTCTGATAGCCATCTGTATGTCTTCATTGGAGAAGTGTCTGTTTATATCTTCTGCCCATTTTTTGATATGATTGTCTGTTTTGTGTGTGTTGAGTTTGAGGAGTTCTTTATAGATCCTGGATATCAACCTTTTGTCTGTACTGTCATTTGCAAATATCTTCTCCCATTCCGTGGGTTGCCTCTTTGTTTTCTTGACTGTTTCCTTTGCTGAGCAGAAGCTTTTGATCTTGATGAAGTCCCAAAAGCTCATTTTCGCTTTTGTTTCCTTTGCCTTTGGAGACGTATCTTGAAAGAAGTTGCTGTGGCTGATATCGAAGAGGTTACTGCCTATATTCTCCTCTAGGATTCTGATGGATTCCTGTCTCACGTGGAGGTCTTTTATTCATTTTGAGTTTATCTTTGTGTACAGTGTAAGAGAATGGTCGAGTTTCATTCTTCTGCATACAGCTGTCCAGTTTTTCCAGCACCATTATTTATTGAAGAGACTGTCTTTTTTCCACTGTATATTTTTTCCTGTTTTGTCGAACATTATCTGACCATACACTTGAGAGTCCATATCTGGGCTCTCTACTCTGTTCCACTGGTCGATGTGCCTGTTTTCATGCCAGTACCATGCTGTCTTGGTGATCACAGCTTTGTAGTAAAGCTTGAAATCAGGTAACGTGATGCCGCCAGTTTTATTTTTGTTTTTCAATATTTCCTTAGCGATTCGGAGTCTCTTCTGATTCCATACAAATTTTAGGATTATTTGCTCCAGCTCTTTGAAAAATACCGGTGGAATTTTGATCGGAATGGCATTAAAAGTATAGATTGCTCTAGGCAGTATAGACATCTTAACAATATTTATTCTTCCGATCCAAGAGCATGGAATGGTCTTCCATCTTTTTGTGTCTTCTTCAATTTCTTTCATGAGTGTTCTGTAGTTCCTCGAGTACAGATCCTTTACCTCTTTGGTTAGGTTTATTCCCAGGTATCTTATGGTTCTTGGTGCTATAGTAAATGGAATCGATTCTCTAATTTCCCTTTCTGTATTTTCATTGTTAGTGTATAAGAAAGCCACTGATTTCTGTACGTTGACTTTGTATCCTGCCACGTTGCTGAATTGCTGTATGAGTTCTAGTAGTTTGGGGATGGAGTCTTTTGGGTTTTCCATATAAAGAATCATGTCATCTGCGAAGAGAGAGAGTTTGACTTCTTCGTTGCCAATTTGGATACCTTTTATTTCTCTTTGTTGTCTGATTGCTGTTACTAGGACTTCTAATACTATGTTGAACAAGAGTGGTGAGAGTGGGAATCCTTGTTGTGTTCCTGATATCAACGGGAAGGCTGCAAGCTTTTTCCCATTGAGGATGATATTTGCTGTGGGTCTTTCACAGATAGATTTTATGAAGTTCAGGAATGTTCCCTCTATCCCTACACTTTGAAGCGTTTTAATCAGGAATGGATGCTGGATTTTGTCAAATGCTTTTTCTGCATCAATTGAGAGGACCATGTGGTTCTTCTCTCTTCTCTTATTAATTTGTTGTATCACATTGATTGATTTGCGAATGTTGAACCATCCTTGTAGCCCAGGAATGAATCCCACCTGGTCATGGTGGATAATCTTTTTAATGTGCTGTTGGATCCTGTTTGCTAGGATCTTGTTGAGAATCTTAGCATCTATATTTATCAGTGATATTGGTATGAAATTCTCCTTTTTGGTAGGGTCTTTGCCTGGTTTGGGGATCAAGGTAATGCTGGATTCATAGAAAGAGTCTGGAAATTTTCCTTCTGCTTCAATTTTTTGAAACAGCTTCAGGAGAATAGGTGTTATTTCTTCTTTGAACGTTTGGTAGAATTCCCCAGGGAATCCATCAGGTCCTGGGCTCCTGTTTTTTGGGAGGTTTTTGATCACTGCTTCCATCTCATTACTAGATATTGGTCTATTCGGGTTGTCAATTTCTTCCTGGTTCAGTTTTGGGAGTTTATAGTTTTCCAGGAATGCATCCATTTCATCTAGGTTGCTTAGCTTATTGGCATATAACTGTTGATAATAACTTCTGATGATTGTTTTTACTTCCTTGGTGTTAGCTGTGATCTCTCCCTTTTCATTCATAATTTTATCAATTTGGGCTTTCTCTCTTTTCTTTTGGATTAGTGTGGCCAATGGTTTATCAATCTTATTGATTCTTTCAAAAAACCAGCTTCTAGTTTCATTGATACTTTCTATTGTATCTCTGGTTTCTACCTCATTGATCTCTGCTCTAATCTTGATTATTTCCCTTCTTATGTGTGGAGTTGGTTTGATTTGTTGTTGATTCTCCAGTTCTTTAAGGTGTAGAGACAGCTGGTGTGTTCTGGATTTTTTCCATTTTTTTTGAAGGAGGCTTGGATGGCTATGTATTTCCCCCTTAGAACCGCCTTTGCTGTATCCCATAGGTTTTGGACTGAAGTGTCTTCATTCTCATTGGCTTCCATTTATTGTTTCTGTTTTTCTTTGATCTCCTGGTTGATCCAAGCATTCTTAAGCAAGGTGGTCTTTAGCTTCCAGGTATTTGAGTTCCTTCTGAACTTTTCCTTGTGATTGAGCTCCAGTTTCAAAGCACTGTGATCTGAGAACGTGCAGGGAATAATCTCAGTCTTTTGGTATCAGTTGAGTCCTGATTTGTGACCCAGTATGTGGTCTATGAAGGTTCCATGTGCACTTGAGAAGAATGAGTATTCTGTTGTTTTAGGGTGGAATGCTCTGTATATATCTATGAGGTCCATCTGGTCCAATGTGTCATTCAATGCTCTTGTTTCTTTATTCATTTTCTGCTTTGATGATCTATTACTGAAAGAGGTGTGTTAAGATCTCCTACTATTAATGTATTCATATCAATATGACTCTTTATCTTGATTAACAGTTTTCTCATGTACTTGGCTACTTCCATATTGGGGGCATAGATATTTACAATTTTTAGATCATCTTGGTGGATAGTCCCTTTAAGAATGATGTAGTGACCTTCTGTATCTCTGACTACAGTCTTTAGTTTAAAATCTAATTTGTCTGATATGAGAATCGCTACCCCGGCCTTCTTTTGAGGCCCATTGGCATGAAAGATGCTTCTCCATCCCTTCACTTTCAGTCTGGGTGTATCTTTAGGTTCAGGTTCAAAATGGGTCTCTTGTATACAACACATGGATGGGTCCTGTCGTTTTATCCAATCTGCAACCCTGTGCCGTTTTATGGGTGCATTCAGGCCATTCACATTGAGAGTGATTATTGATAGATACGTTTTTATTGACGTCGTGTTACCTTTGAAGTTTTTCTTTCTGTAGGTTGTCTCTATATTTCTGTTCAATGCTATTCTTAGGATTTTTCCTCTTTTATAGAACCCCCCCCCCTTAATATTTCCTGCAGTGTCGGCTTGGTGGTTGCATAGTCTTTTAAGCCTTGCCGGTCTTGGAAACTCTTTATCTCTCCATCCATTTTGAATGTCAGTCTTGCGGGATAAAGTATTCTTGGCTGCATGTTCTTCTCATTTAGTGCCCTGAATACATTGCCAGCCCTTTCTGGCTTGCCAGGTCTCTGTGGACAGGTCTGACGTTATTCTGATGGGCTTTCCTCTGTATGTAAGGAGCTTCTTTGGCCTCTTTTAACTCTAATACCTGTCTCAATTCAGCAAAACCTCTGTGTTATGTATTGGTTCCCCATTCCTGCACAGTAGTGCAGAAAGTTTCTCTGGGCAGAAAGACTGGGTGATCATAAGTTTCACCTCCTTTGTTTTCCTTCTCTCAGTTATCACTGTCATGATCTGCATGTTTTTCAATATCTGAAAAATATGTTTCATATATTTTTTCCATTTTTCCACTTGTTTCCAGTTCCATGCAAGTCAGATTTCAGACACTTTGTGATGACTGAAAGGCAATGTTCATCAATATTGTTTTTGAAGGTCATCCAAAGTATCCAAGTTCTTCCCCTTGGATCTTTGGTTATTCCTCACAAAGTGAGATACAATCATTCACATACAAGATAGAGCAGGAGACTGAGGGTAGTGATAATTATTTGTTGCTTCTGGAGGGGGATAACCACCTATAAATTTCTAATGGATGGGATAGAAAGAGAAAGAATCCTGGTTTCATCACATGTTGGGGACCTTTGGGTTGCATGTGCTTCTTTGGTTTAGTACAATAAAGAGAGAAATGGTGGAAATGAGTAAATATTTCAACTCATTTCCAATGAGACACACTAGAAGAATATTCACTGAAAATTGGGCCAACATCTGTACACATCCATCTGTCCTTTAGCCACAAATATGCCACGGGTATTCCACCAGCACCCAAATGGAGGGTTTTCCAAGTGTAAATTTTAGGTCTGATTATGGTAGCTAAGTATTTTGTCAAGTAAAGACATGCTCTATTGTGACTTTAATGCAAATGTTCTTACTCTAGTATTTTGAGATTCATTATTCTGCTGATTTCTTGCTTTCACATGAGACCATAAAATTTATAGTTTAATATTTCTGTTGTGATTACCTGGCAACACTAGTCATATGGAAAGAGAGCGGGGACATGAAAGAGAATACACCACAGACTCTGTTCGTTGATAAGCATGGGATCTGTATCAATATGTTCTTGTTTCACATTGAATAAACAGAAAGAAAGCTACTTTGGTTCTCCAGTAAAACAGAATAGAAACAAAGAAATGGAATTTCATCTTAATGATCCACTATGCTTCTGAAAATCATTTAATACATCATTAGAAGTAAAATACTTCAAAAATCTTTAGAAACAGTACTATCAAAAGTCAGTTCTTAACAACTTGATCTATAGATTTAGTGCAATCCTAATCAAACTCCCAGAAAGTTATTTTCTGGATATTGACAATCTAATTTTAAAATATATATGGAGAAGAAAAAGAACCAGAATATTCTAACACAATACTGAAAAGGAATAAACTTAGAGGACTGACACTACCCAACTTCAAGACCTGCTATAAAGCTACAATAATAAAGACAGTGTGGAAGTGGTGAAATAATAGACAAACACATTAATGGAACAGACTAGAAAGCCTAGAAATAGATCCACATAAATATAGTCAACGGACCTTTGTCAAAGGAATGAAGGCAATGTAATGGAGCAAAGACAGTCTTTTCAACAAATGGTGCTGGAACAACTGGATATCCACATGCAAAAAAAGAATCGAATCTAGACATGAATCTTATAACCTTCACAAAAATTAACTCATAATGAATCACAAATCTAAATATGAAATACAAAACTATAAAACTCTTGGAAGATAACGAAAGAGAAAACCTAGGATAATCTGGATATGGTGATGGTTTCTTAAATACAACACCAAAAGAATATCTATAGAATAAATAATTGATAAGCTAAACTAATCAAAATTAAATATTCCTGCTCTGCAAATGCAACACCAAGAGAATGAGAATCAGTCACAAACTGGGAAAATGTATTTGCTTATGACACATATGATAAAGGACTGTTATCCAAAATATACAAAGAACTCTTGAACTTCAACAAAAGAAAATTAAAAAGCCAATTAAAAATGAGTCAAAGATATTAAAAGGCACTTCATCAAAGAAGACATACAGGTGGCAAATAAACATATGAAAAGATGCTCCGTATCTTATGCCATCAGGGAATGCAAATTAAAACAACAATAAAATTTCATTCTACACCTACTAGAATGGCCAAAATCCAAAATACTGATACCAAGTGTTGGTGAGAATGTGGAACAACAGAAATTTTCATCATTGCTGGTGGAAATGCAAAATGGTATAGCCACTTTGGAAGAGCATTTTGCGCCTTCTTACAAAACTAAACATATTCTTACCATATGTTTCAGCAATTACACTCCTCAGTATTTACTCAAAGAGGTTGAAAACTTCTGTCCACACAAAAACCTGCACATGAATACTTACAGAAGCTTTACTCATAACTGTCAAAACTTGGAAGCAACCAAGATATCCTTCAGTAGGTAAATGGATAAATAAACTGTGGTACATCCAGACAAGGGAATATCATTCAGTGCTAAAGGAAATGAGCTATCAAGCACTGAAAAGATATGGAGGAAACCTAAACCTATATTAGTAAGTAAAAGAAGCCAATCTGCAAAGATTACATATTATATGATCCCAACTATGAGATTCTGGGAAAGGCAAAACTTTGTAGACCATAAAGGGATACATCATTGCCTGGAGTTATGGGGAAAAGAGGTATGATTTGGAGAAGCACAGATGATTTTCAGAGCAGTAAAACTATTCTTTATTATGATGCTATGATGGATTCTTGTCATTATACATTTACAAAAATCCATAGAATGTTTATCAACAACAGTGAATTCTAATATAAACTATCGACTTTGGGTAATGATGATACATCAGTGTAGTGGGGAAGATTGTGAGTACATGATGGAAGGGGTTATATATGAAATTAACTAATTAATTAATTAATGGTATGGAAAGGGCCCAAATGCCCATCAACTGATGAATGGATAAAGAAGATATAATGGCATATTATTCAGCCATCAAAAAGAATGAAATCTTGCCATTTGCAATGATGAGGATGGAGCCAGAGAATATTACGCCAAGTGAAATAAATCAGTCAGAGAAAGACAAATACCATATCGTTTCATTCATATGTGGAATTTAAGAAACAAAACAAATGAACATGGGGGAAAAATAAGAGAGGCAAACCAGAAAACAGACTCTCAACTATAGAAAACCAGAAAACAGACTCTCAACTATAGAGAACAAACTGAAGAGTACTGGAGGGGAGGTGGGCAGTGGGATAGGTTATATGGGTGATGGGTATTTACAAGGGCACTTGGGGCACCTGGGTGGCTCAGTCAGTTGGACATCCCACTCTTTGGGTCAGGTCATGATCTCAGGGTTGTGAGATCAAGCCCCACATTGGGCTCCATGACCAGTCTGCTGGAGATTTTCTCTCCTCTCTCTCTCTTTGCCCCTCCCTCTGCTCTCTCTTTCTCTAAATAAATAAATAAATAAATAATAAAATATTAAAAAAAAAAAGGAGGGCACTTGTGATGAGCATTGTGTGTTATATGTAAGTGATGAATAACTAAAGTCTACAGTTGAAACTCATACTACACTGTATGTTAACTAACTGGAATTTAAATAAAAATTTGAAAAAAAGGAAATTAATTTTGGCTCATTTTGCTGTGAAAATGAAACTGCTCTTAAAAATAAAGTCTATGTGAATAAAATGAATTCATACTCAAGATCAAAATATAACCTCTGTATTTTGTATCCTTTCGGTAAATACAAAGTAGTGCAATTGTTGGATCGTAGGGTAGTTCTATTTTTAACTTTTTGAGGAGCCTCCATACTATTTTCTACAGTGGTTGTACCAGTTTGAAAGGATACAAAAATACAGATTCGAAGGGGTACATACACCCTGATGTTAATAGCAGCATTATCAACAATGGCCAAACTATGGGAAGAGCCCAAGTGTCCATTGACTGATGAACGGATAAAAAAGATGTGGTGTATATAAACAATGGAACATTACTCAGCGATCAAAGAGAATGAAATCTTGCCATTTGCAATGGCTTGAATGGAACTAGAGTGTATTACACTAAGTGAAATAAGTCAGAGAAAGACAAATACCATATGATTTCATTCACATGTGGAATTTAAGAAACAAAACAGATGAACATATGGGAGGGGAAAAAGAGAGGGAAGCAATCATAAGAGTCTAAACTATAGAGAACAAACTTAGGGTTGATGGAGGGAAGCGGGAGGGGGATGGGCTAGATGGTTGATGGGTATTAAGGAGGGCATGTATTATGATGAGCACTGGGTATTATACGTAAATGATGAATCACTAAATTCCACTCCTGAAACAAACATTAGACTATATATTAACTAACTAGAATTTAAATAAAAATCGGGAAGAAAAATAACCACCTCATTTTAAAAATCACAAAATAAGAAGTTCATGTACATTCTCTCATCAGATTGTAAGAAAGTTAGAAATCAACATTAAATCATATTTAAACCCAATTACTGATAAAATTAAAAAAAAAAACTCCCCTCAAACTCCAAGTCAAAAGAAATGGAAAGATATTTAATATGCAATTTAATACATTTACAAAATAATAAAATCCTATATAGCAAAGCTCAATGAATATGGTCAACATAACAGAAGAAGGAATGTTTGCATTATTTAAAAAGAAAGAATGAAGGTAAATTAGTTCAATATTCAATCACAAATTTTGATTTTGATGAAAGGAACTTAGGCAGTAAGTTGATAAACACATCTTGAATATAATTTGTTAAAAGCATTAATATACAGACATCTGACAAACAAAATCAAGAAAAAAGAGTGGGCATACAAAGAAGCAGCAGCAGTGAAAGACACTAGTGTGCTGACCATTTTCTAAACACTTGTCATTTCATGCTTTCACCATAACTCTAAAATTGGTTATATTATGCTCATGTTAGAGAGGAGATGAATACAGACCAGAAAGGTTGCGTGATTTTACAAGGATCACACAGCCAGTAAGAGAGCCAGTGATCCATCTAACTATAGAGCCCATACTCTTTTTTTAAAAAAGATATTTATTTATTTATTTGAGAGAGAGAATGAGTGAGAGAGCATATAAGCAGGGGGAGGGGCAGAAGAAGAGGGACCAGCAGAGTCCCCTCTGAATGCAGAGCCCAACATAGGGCTTGATCCAGGAAACTGAGATCATGACCTGAGCCAAAGTCAGACACTTCACAACTGAGCCACCCAGGCACCTTGAGCCCATACTCTTAACTGTATTATCATAAACTTTCAGATATAGTGACCAGTGTTATGATAATGCATTTGAAATCCTCAATAAAATACTATTTTCTGAGAAAATTACCAACTTTTTCTAAATCCAAAAGCTGAAAGAATTAATAACTGTGGTAAAAACTGAAAGAAAAAGCAACAACAAAGAAACATTCTCCCACTACTTCTGAGTATGTGGTTTAAGAGATGCATTCTTTCAAGCATCAGATATAGAATCATTTCTACCCCTTATACCTGCCTAAAAATATTGAAGCAAAGAAAGTACCTGAATTGCTTTGTTCCTTAAATTCAGATGGATTCTTATTTATTTATTTATTTATTTATTTATAAAGATTTTATTTATTTATTTGACAGATAGAGATCACAAGTAGGCAGAGAGGCAGGCAGAGAGGAGGGGCGGGGGAAGCAGGCCCCCTGCTGAGCAGAGAGCCCATGTGGGGCTCGATCCCAGGACCCTGGGATCATGACCTGAGCCAAAGGCAGGGCTTTTAACCCACTGAGCCACCCAGGCCCCCGGATTCTTTATTTACACAAGTAAATTGTAAAATATTGTAGAATACTCAAATTTTACAGAAAAAGTCCTCCTTTATCATCATATTACTCTAAACATGTTTGCTAGACATACCTTGCTACTCTAAGTAAACCTCTTATTGGAATCTGCTCATTTTGTTGGGCATATGAACTTGCTAATGATTGTACTGTGCATTTACACGCATAAACTGGTAGAAATATATATTTCTTCATATATGTAGTTGTTTACATTGTGCTCCATGGATCATTATGCAACTTACTATAGTCAATGATAATGTAGGAAACTTTCCATTTTGTCATCTATATTATTTTAATTTATATTTTAACTACAGCAGCATATTTTATAGTGCAGTTGTACCAGAGATTATCCCATGCCAACGAGTATTTGAATTATTTCCAATATTTCAGTATCTCAATGTAGTGATAAACATCTATATCTACATCTAGATCTGATTCTGATGTATAATACACACATGCCAGTGTCTAGCACATAATACACATATCCAGGCTAAGATGTGTAAAGTAGAAAGGACAGTAGTAGAAAGTAGTAGGATACAACATTTATATTTTAACTGTCTTCCAAAGTGTCAATAATAATTTACACCATCATTTAAAAAGAGAACCCCATTCTCCTCACTTTGGTCAAGATAACATTACTGAATTTTTAAATAATTGTCAATCTGTTAGGCAAAAAATGGCACTTGACTACTTTTGTTTTTTAGTTTTCATTTCTTAGATTACTAGTGAGATTGACCATCTTTTCAATTTTCCTTGTGGCAAACTCTCTGCTACAATCCCTTGCTGTTTTTTTCTATCTAATATTTATATTTTCCTTATTGATTTTTAGTAAAATTTATACATAACTAATGTTGTTACCTTTTATATGTGTTAGAAATATTTTCTTTTGATCTTTTTTTTTAAATTTTGCTTTCTGATGTTCTTGTCATATACAAAGTAGACTGTATTTAATCTTTACACATCAAATTTAACAACATTGATCATTGCAGTCTTGCCTTCTGAGTCATGCTTACAAAAGCTTCAGCATCCAACATTAGGGACATATTCTCATTAATGTGTCATTCAGAGAAAGTGATTAAATTGATCCAAAGAATGATTTTTATAAACATGTCATCCTTCATATTGATCAATTATACTTTTGGTTCCATGTGATGTGTATTAATTGATATTTTAAAATTTATCCTAAATGTTTTTTTACAATGATTGAACAATGTTTGAGTAACTGTATAATTAATGTTGGTCTTTGTGTTTTGAGTATATATGCTTGCATTTGTTTGTGCACAGTAATCAATTTATTTTATTTTAGGTTGTACTGAAGTTTTCAATTTCTGTTACCATCAAATGAGTATAAAGGGGAAAAAAAACTATATGATCCTGTTGTCAACCAACAGGGAGAAGAAGAGGGAGAGAGGGAGTGCATGAGAGCAAGAATGAGAGATATAGCTGACAGGAAGCATGTATTGTATTGTTATAGGTAAATAATTATGCTGATTTTAATTTCATATGATGTTTTGATATATCAAATTTCATTTGATGTTTTCATATATTGTCACATTTTGTTGCTCAAAAAAAAAAGAGAAACATAATCTCCATATTTTCTGATAACATTTCTGTACCCTCCTCTTAACATTAAATATTTTATCCACAGATGAGTTATTTTCCCTTTGCAGAAGTTAATGGAATAACTTATAATAATAATAATAATAATCCCTTATAATAATTATTATTATTATAAGCACTGCATTCAGCTTGCTTCTGATATTAAGCACCATCATGTGACTTCTATTTTTCCTGGATTCTACCATCCCACTGCTATCAATGCGCTCATTTTTGGAACAGCAACTCCTGTCATTAGCTTTGGCCTACAGATATCACCAGCACTGAACTTCACAGTGATGCTGGTACCTCTTTCATTGATGCTTTCCTCATTGCTTTGGTATGTGATCTACCCCAAGGTTCCCAGTGGAACACAATAATTTGAAATGTTTTCCCGCCTTGTACAAGAAAGGTAAGGTAGTATATCTAGAATGTCTTCTTTTTTGAAACTTTTAATCCCTCCTTTCATGTATATTATGGCAACTCTGAAATTTCAACCTCACTTCTTACAGAGCAACTTTTTAAAACTTTCAGGGTGCCTTCCCAACAATGCTTCTGCACACTATCCTGAAATTCTTACATGGATCTTAAATCTTATAACATGGAAGAGTATTCTCAAATTGACAAACTCTTATCTGACTTTAGGTTCTACTTCTCTCATTCAGCAGACTCAGAATTCAGTCTTGTGCATCCTCGTCCGCTCTTGATTGTAAGAAGAATAATTCCTAAGTGCTGAGATATTTATATAAATCATATAATGCTCACAATAAACCCCGTGAAACAGTCATAATTTCCCATTTTACAGATGAATACACTAAAGTATAAAAGGATCAGATAGCTGGTACAAGGTCACCCTTTGAGTAAGTGATGGGTTAGTTTCATTCCAAAAGTTGTGTTCTTAATCATACTCCTTTTTGGTTCAGGCAACCAGCTCAGAAGTGGTGGATTTGGACAGAAGGATAATTTCTTGACTCTTTAGTATAATTTTCTAGTCACTATAGCATTGATATGGGAAACAAAAGCAGAAGAAAAATTATTGTTTCCTTACTACTTATAGCCCATTGACAAGTCTTTTAAACAGTCAGAGTGACATTCCTCTAGGGATTCAATTGACTCTATGTTGACACTTTGCTAAGGGCAAAAGGCAATCTTAGCCTGACCCCCAGGATCCTGTAAGTCTACTTTAGCATATAAAAATTCCTTTGGAAACTTCCTTTATCTCTACCCTCCCCCTCACCAAGATATATATTGACAAATTGTCCCCAAACATATAACCTACCAATATACATCTGAATGGTCTCATGACTAAGGTTTTATTAGACAGTAATAAATGACCTTTTACCAACAATAGCTAGCCCCCTCAAGGTCCTGGAAACCTTGCTTCCAAATTCCTTAGAGACTGATGGTATTCCCAACCCATCCCAGTTTGAAAGTATATAATGGGCCACTCCTTGTGACTCCAGGGCAGCAACTTGAAAGTATATAATGGGCCACTCCTCATGACTCCAGGGCAGCTCTTTCTGCCCAGTGTTCTTTCCCTGTGCTTTAATAAAACCACCTTTTTGTACCAAAGACATCTAAAGAATTCTTCCCTGATGTAGGCTTTAGCCCTGACATCTTTCCTACATTAGCATCACTTTAACCATCCAATTATGAAGATTTTAACTATCAAATTAAGCCTCAGTGAATTCATTCTTATATATACTGTGCTGTGAGAAAATAAGTTTTGTAAATGGAAAAAAAATCCTAGATAATGTAATCACTGGAACCAATGGATAACTATAAGTGAAGTACATACAGGAAAAGTTATGTGGAAGGACATCTGTTAAATTGTCAACTGTGCCACCAATCATACATTTTCCCCAAGCATGTTGCATACAGATTTACCCTTCAGAAGGTAGACTATTTCAAATTATGTCTATGAAAAAGGCACAATAGGTAGCCATCAAGGACTCATACAGTTGAATGGGGACCAAAAATCTATAATTTAAAGATCGAGAAGGTTCCTTTTTATAAGCAGTAAAATACAAAGGTCAGAAGCATAATTCATCCTTAACTTTTTCTTCCAGTATAATTTACACTAGAATTATGTTAACACTTGTGGCTTTTGGGCAATCAAGGTCACCTTAGCTAACAATACAACTTGAAAAACTGTTATTTGGCAAACTAGACTTGAAAGCCTCACATAAAACCAGTCTTTATAAACTGCATCCAGTCAGACAGAATTGAAAGACATGAAGTCCACCTTGAGTAAAAGGCCCAATACTGTCATAGAATATGCCTCCAAAAGCTTTCAAAATAACTAGAAACAGCACAAAAGCATTTGTATGAGAAAACATTTATTCTAAGCCTACTATAATCAGCAACTGGTATAGCTGAAAAGGGAAAGGAATACTTTCAAATGCACCATTTAATACCGTAACTACACATCTACAGTAAGTCTGGTCTTGAATATAGTCGCAAAGTAAAAGGTGAATTTTAATTACATGCCAGAGTAGAAACAGACTTCAGGTAGGAATACTTGGACTCTGCCACTGGCTCTGCCACTAATACAGTGTGTGACATTGGAAGAGTCACTTTCACTTTTCAGAGCTTATTTTATTCATTGGTAAAATGAAATGATTTCAAGAGGCTTTTCAAACTCTAAAAAACTATATCTGCAAATAAATTACTTTTTTGTTTTTAACATACTAATATGCTCACAATGTCTCTAAAGTGGTTGGCTGAAATACTGCCTTTTCAGATGGCTGTTGTAGAAATCCTGCTTAAGGAGAGGTTCCTCAAAGAACCGAGTATTATCCCACTTTCTCACAAGTGGGAGAAAGTTCAGAACATGCTAATTGGGCAAGCTTGAAATTCCAAAGATCTGCAAATGGAACAGGTGCAAATGTAACTGGTGATAATTGATGGCTAATTATGCAAGCAATAACACACCCCAGGGTATGGGCTTGTCTGCCAATACATACACGCCTTGAGTGTGAGTTTATTAGCAGGCAAACCCACACCCTGGAGGTTGTATTTTACAGACAAAACGCTTTTGAAAACACAACATGTTTTTTTTTTTTTTTATAATTTTATTTTTTATAAACATATATATATATATTTTTTCCCCCAGGGGTACAGGTCTGTGAATCTCCACGTTTACAAACTTCACAGCACTCACCATAGCACATACCCTACCCAATGTCCATAACCCCCCCCAACCCCCCTCTGCCCAGCAACCCTCAGTTTGTTTTGTGAGATTAAGAGTCACTTATGGTTTGTCTCCCTCCCAATCCCAACTTGTTTCATTTACTCTTCTCCTATCACATTAACCCCCCATGTTGCATCTCCTCTCCCTCATATCAGGGAGATCATATGATAGTTGTCTTTCTCCGATTGACTTATTTCGCTAAGCATGGTTTTAAGTGGAGTATAAGATTCTGAAAATATATTAGCACCTAAAATAGTCCAACCAGAACCAAGTCAATAGGCCAGGTTCAGAAGAACATTTCCTTGCATATCCCCCTTTGACCACTCACTCAGTACTTATCATTTTGACCCCTTGTCTCTGTACCTGCTAAATTCAAAAAAGCGATTTGGAAAAATATCAAATGCCTTCATTTGCCTTTAACTAGCATTTAGTGAGAACTCATAGGGTAAGGCCAGGATCATAAAGGATCAAGTATATTGGACCACTCTATAGTAAATGGTTTTCTAGTCTCCTTATTCTGATGGAACATAGGCCTCAGGAATTGATATTTAATGATGACAGCCAGAAAGACAATGCCCTTAACTGAGAAGAAAATTGAAAGAAACTTATGAAAGGGTAAGATTATTAAGTTTTTGTTGCCACCTGGGCAGAGGACATGGGTGGAACAGTTTTCCCAACTAAGTATTAGGGAAGAACTGGTCAGATACAGACTACTGGAACCACTGGTGTATGGGTCCATATTCAGATTACAGCCAGAACAAGGTCAATTCTCACCACCTCCACTGTTATGACCCTAGACCCAGTCACCATCATCTCTAATCTGGAGATAGCCACATAATTGCTTTCAACCTTATCCCCTTTCAGTCTGTTCTCAACACACTAGCCAAAGTGATTCTGTCAAAATAGAAGTCAGATCATGCCACTCCTCTGCCCCTCAAGATGCTCTGAGGGTTCCCATCTATAAGCCACAGATATGGCCTCCTCTGTCCTCTCTGACCTCTGTTCTTCCCTACTATTTTTCTCTTTCACTCTGTTCCAGCCAGGCTGGCCTCTTTCCTGTTCTTTGAAAGTATTCATCATATAGGCACCACAGAGAGACTTTAAACTTGTTGTTTCTTCCGTCAGAGCACTTTTCTCTCAGATGTCTACATGGCTTGCCCCTTTACTCCATTAATTCTTTACCTAAACGACAATCTCAGTGAAATTTTCCCCAACCATCCCACTATCAATCCAAAATAAATTTGTAAACTGTTCCATACTCTCAACCCATTTTTCTGCATTATTATTTCTCAGAGTACTTGTGAACTTCTAATATATAATTTTGTTTTTGTCCTTATCTCTTTCTCCCCACCAGAATGAAAGCTCCAGAAAGCCAGAGATTTTGTGTTTGGTTGATTGATATAAATCCAACACAACTGCATAAAGCTTAATGTATTGAATGTTGGTAATAAATATCTGTGAATTAACAACTGAAATGAGACTATTATCAGCCAAGATTCTAGTAGTAGTAGAGGTTAAATACTAAGGAGGATGAAGAACACTGGTCAAAACTTTAAAAATTTCTTGCGTTTGTCAGAATTATTAGGTTCGTAAGAATGTACAGGTTTTGTTCTAAGGTAGATTGGATATGAACATAAGATAAAGCCAATTTTCCAGCTATATGGTCAACCTCAGGTTTCAGTGCTTCTAAGATTTCAACAGAGGCCTCATAAAGAACAAAAACTGTCCTAGCATGCTCAGGGTAATGATATCTGCTTATCCCAAGTGAAGCATCTTCTATCTATCTAATAATTATATTAGGTCGAATCAAATTAAGTTGATAATATTTGACAATTTTTAACCTAAAAAATAGAGATTTTGTGGTTCAAACTGATACTTCCCAAATGACTTGAATCAGTTATTTTTTGAACTTTGCAAATAGAGTGCTTTTATTGGAAAGACTACCAGTCACTCTGGAAGAAACTGTCCTTTCTCATGCCCACTCTTGGTTATTTTCAACTCTGGTTGCCTTCAACTTACATACTGCTCCAGTCAGATATATCCAGAGAGTATGTTAATTTCACTCAAAACACAAAATAAAATCCACTGCAACCAGCCAGTCTTCTTAGAAAGCAGATGAATTCGTAAGGCGCTTTCCGGTACAAGTGATAGAGGCAAACCATAATAGACTCTTAACTACAGAAAAATAACTGAGGGTTGCTGGAGGGGAGGTGAGTGGAGGGATGGAGTAACTAGGTGATGGCACTTAAGGAAGGCACTTGATGTAACGAACACTTGGTGTTATATGCAACTGATGAATCACTAAATTCTATCCCTGAAGCTAATAATATCTCATATATTAACTAAATTTAATTTAAATAAAAAATTAAAAAAATAAACCCAACTCACAATGCTTACACAAAAATGGGGATTTACTGGCTCATAAACTGTGAAGTACACAAATTGAGATGCTGAGTCTAGAGGCTCAAATCCTTCTGTCTCACTGTCTCTTTGTTTTGCTTTGCTGTCTTCTAATAGATGTCCTCTACATGTGATGGATAAGATGGCTATAGATATTTCTAGTTTCATATTCTCCTTAGTTAATCTGGCAGAAAAATTTCTTTATTCCAATTTATGCACTTTGGGGAAAATACTGATGGGCTCTCCATGAGTCCAGTATCCACTGTTGGACCAAGATTGTATTCAAGAATGGAATATAATGATTTGGTCAGCCTGGGCCATATGTTATGATAGGGATGGGAGTTTATGGTATGTGTATGGATCAATGTAGTTGACAATTCTACTAGGACCTCAAGTAGTATCAGATCCTCATAGTCAACTATAACTCTTATGAGAAGAGAGGATATGGATAATACACAGGGAGGGCAATAATAATCACCATAAGTCCATGTTTGTGTACATATTTGGTACAAAAATTCAAAGAGTCTTCTTGAAAACTGGCTGGCACATACTTCAGGCCTAACTATGATAACCACCTAAAATTCATCTTTTTTTCTAGGATTTAGCTTTGCATTATGGCACTATCAACCCAAAGGAATCCCCATGACTCCTAGGGACATAGGTTTCCTCTGAAGAGGAAAGTTTTGTGGTATTAGGTGAGTCTCTTTGGAGTCAGCGGGAGAGGCAACTGGCTTCTCTGGTACTGATGGATATTGTTTCTTTTAAAAAGTAATAATACGTAGAAAGATACTCCTAAGAAAACAAAACATCACCAAGGATCAAGTAAACACTAGAAGGCACTCTACAATAGGTTTAAAATTACATTTGTTAATATCACTAGGGGAAATTTAAAGCAATAATGCTAAATTTCCTGGAGGGCTTAGGTGATCAAATTCTTCAAGAAGTGAAACAACTTAAAGAACTGTGCCCCAGACAGACAATATAATGAAGATCTTAGGTGTAAAGCCATGTGTAGAGAACACTTGGGCTAGCCTAGAGGTTCTCCATTCAGCTGGGAAGTTCTGTTTGCTAATTTGTTTTACTATCCTAAATCCTAGGACTCATCCCAGACCAGATGTTCTTAAACTTTTGTGCAGATTAAAATAGTGAAATAGAAGTGAGCTCTGCCTGATGATATGGGGTTTCCCCAAACACAGACAGGATGATCATATTCAGGGAAGCTTGCAAGTATGACAGGCACAGTTAATAGTGATAATATTACCAGTAATGGTGTTACATGAATCATAATCATTAATTTTCTTAGATATTATTATCATGAAGTTTTCTATATCTAGTCTCTTACATAGCATATAGACACTTTCACAGAGACATGTCCAGGAAACCAAATCTAATTCAAAGTTTCTTAATGTTATATTGAGAAAGAATCTATATCAAAAACTAATGACGTACAGTATGGTGACTAACATAACATAACATAAAAAATAAAAATTACAGTAGAATTTGTCATACATACAATGAAATATTAGTCATCAAAAAATGAAATCTTACCATTTGTAATGACATGGATGGAACTAGAGGGTATTATGCTAAGGAAAATAAGTCAAACAGAGAAAGACAATTATCATATGATTTCACCCATATGTGGAATTTAAGAAACAAAATAGAGGATCATGGGAAATGGGAGGGGAAAATAAGATGAAATTAGAGAGGAAGACAAACCACAAGAGACTCTTAACTATAGGAAACAAACTGAGGGTTACAGGAGGGGAGTTGGTGGGGGGATGGGGGTAACTGGGTGATAGGCATTAAGGAGGGCACGTAATGCGTGAGCAGTAGCTATTATAGAAGACTGATGAATCACTTACCTCTACCTCTGAAACTAATACTATACATTAATTGAATTTAAATAAAACGTCATGGAAGGAAAAAAAGAATATTTTTTCTTTCCTTTTTATTATTTGTCAAAATTTATATAATAGGCAAAAACTATTTGGTTGACATAAAATACAGATATTGCTTAATCTTTCCATGGATCATTTAGAGATAATTATACCTACTGGAAGGAGGCACAGGTGGTAGATTTCTTCCACAATAATGTACCATTTCATTTCAACAAGCAATTGGCAACTGCCTTTGCCAGATTCTACTCCATACTAAATGACAATCAGAAATGCAAAAGCATTGGCATGAGGTTTCATATTCCACTACAGAATAAAAATAATCTCGTTATTTAATTTTAAATTACAGTTAAGCCTTTTCTATATTCTTTGATGTCTTTTTTTCCTGTCACAGACCCATTGTCAATAAATTGGCTGTAACAAGAAACACCCAAGTGGATGTTAATATATTGCCTTAGATAACAACAATGAAAAGTGTAATATCTTTTACCATATAGGATGGTATTCTCATTCCAGCTAGTGACAAGAAACAATTGCTACTATATTAACTGTGACTGTTTCAGACCTTAATGTAACTCCCAGGAAACTAGAATGTGCATCTTTTTTCTTCTGGAAAGGTGTAATGTGAACTTCTCTGATCAGATTATGTCATTGAAAACTCAGCTGGGTTTAGTGATGGGCAAAAAAGAAACGACAACAACACACACACATACACACACAACACTGAAGCATAAAGCAGTCTGACAAATCCTGTATTTAACATGTTGTAAAATGTTTTCCTGGGGCAGTCGACTACCTCATTTCCCACTAGTACAGGACAGTTCTCCTGATATAAAACTGACAATAGGGCTGAATAAGGAATCGACTAAGATGTTCTTTTATATAGAGTTAAGGATGGTTTAGTCCAGGGATAGAAAATATGAGCAAAGGGAAGCTGTATCAGATTGTAGATAGACAAGCTAACTGAATAATCAACATAAAGGAGCCAGACAGAGAGGAAAAGTAGTGGGGGAAAAATAGGTACAGAGGAGTACTCAAGAGAGCAAAAGCTTGGAGATGATTAGAGACAGAGCAAGGAGAAATCCTGATGCCCTGTGAGAAGATATTGCAGTTATTTTTCAGTGGGCTCCTGGGACCTCAGGTACTGGTAAGAGTAAGCCATTGAAAGTGTTACTGTGGTGATCTTTCTACATTAATTATCCCAACTCAATACCCTCCAAATGATATTTATTAAGCACTCTCTGTGTATAGAGTGCTACATTACACCCACAGCTTCCGGGCAGTAGTTTACAGCAGAGAAAGTGATTGCTTTCACTGTCCATGTCCCCTCTAGTTGATTGGTAACAGCTACCTGGAGCTCTGTGTGGATGAAGATTCTGGTAGTATATCTGGGCTCAGCAGGAATGACTGCCCCAAGGTCTATCACACTTCCTTTATAGGATTTTTTGGTGAGGATTAAATGAGATAGCCTATCTAAAAAGCTTAGCATAAGGCCTGGAACAGAGTGAACTATGTGAATAAGAAGCCCTTTAGTAGAAAGTATTACAAAATCAAACATATTTAAAGAATAAAGAAAACTGGCTCATTAATTGAAAGATCCAAAGGTTGGGTATGTTTCACTCAAACTTTCAACAGCAGATTCATGATGCTATCAGTCTCCATAGCAGAGATCAGATGTTATCTATGTCTCTATAATTATCACAGCTCTACTCTCCTACCCAGGCTATATTTTCCCCCAGACTGGCTTCCTCATGGTAGCAAAATAGCTCTAGCAATTCCAGGCCTCACATCCACACATCAAATACTCAACCCGGCAGCCCATACTGGAGTGAACTTCTATAGAGCAAATGGAGAATGGATGTTGGGGTTTTAACTACAAATATCCATTTCATAAGCACTCAATAAAGGTAAATTATTACACTTACGAATATTCTTAGTAAGGTGGGTGACTGGTAGCTTTTGTGTTACACGTTTGCCCAGTCTTGTCTCATCCATTTAGTATTTTACTCATCCAGCTTATATTTTAATAAGCAAGTCAAAACTAGTCATAGAATAAATTAAATGATCAATGAGTTACAACAGCAAGGTTGATTACTTTGTATAAATCTAACATTGGAAAACCCAAGGTTGTTTGTCCATTACAATCTACCCAGAAGAAGACTGGTCAAACCCAGTTATATATCACTGGGTTTGTAGCCATGTGCCCCATTTTCTTAGAGGAGATCAGAATTTTTGCATCCTCTACCAACCCTGATTCCACTATTTCCTGACCATCATACTTGCTGATGGCTCATTTCATAGATCATTCTTTCCTCTGGCCCTAAGGTTAGATGTGATTTACTCCCTATCTAGGGCTAGTAGAAAGCCTAAAAATAGTTGTGTACCAATCAAACCCTCATCTAGTTACTTCTGACTATGTACCAGGTACTGTATTCAGATCCAGAAATACCCTGAGAAACTCTCCAGGATGTGATGAATGCTATAATACAGATATAACCAAGGTCCCAAATGATTACAATAGAGGTAACTTTCTTTTCCTGGAGCAGTAAGAAAAGTTCCCCCAAAGGAAGCAGGCTTTGAGATCAGTTTTGGGTTCACAAAATTTTGAGTGGGCCAATAATTAAAGGAACATGATCCTATGATAAACTACACATGTGTTACCAAATCCACCAAAAAGATTTTTGAGCAATTTGGAATTCCTTACTTCTTTAAAAAACACATTTTAATTAATTAATTAAGTAAGTAAGTAAGTAATTTGAGAGAGAAAGAGACTGAGTGAGAGGGAAAGGGAGAGAGAATCTGAAGCAGACTCCACACTGAATTCAGAGCCTGATGCAGGGCTCAATCCCACAAATGTGTGATCATGACCTGAGATAAAACTAACACTCAGATTCTTAGCCAAGTGAGCCACCCAGGCACCCCCAAATTCTAATTTCTTTAACAGAACTATGTGGAATTCTATAATTTAGATATTTATAAAAGTGTATTTTTAATTAAAAACATACAGAACGCTGTCAGTCATTCATATTCTAGTGCAATTTTATTCTGCCAGAGTGCTTCTCTCATAATTCTTAATAGGTATGCCTTGCTCTAAAAGATTGGGAATTAGATTTGAGCTTATGACGATAAAGTTTTCTTTAACATATGATTACTGTGCTGTGCTGTAATTAAACTGGAATCAGGCAAGAATATAGATTTAAGCATATCCTGAAGATTCTATGACAGGGCATATTGATTTTATAAATTTTTAAATTCTTAGTCTTTGTTCTTAGTTCACAGGACAACTGTTGAGTGACTGTGGTCATGACCACATTCTCAAAGTGGGCAAAGAATCAGAAGCAAAATCATAGGGGATAAGACATCATGCCCACCTTACTTCCTTTGTCCTTGGATGATGTTGGAGGAAAAATGTGATTTGATTTTGCTTTATAATTAACAGAAAAGCAAAAACTACCTCCTTCATGACGTTACTTCCCTTACAGATAAACATTAAGGATAATCTATTTGTACTTCAACATTTCATACATGGAGAAACTGAGGTCCATGTTTCCTATTTTACCTATGAGCCAATGATCTTTCTACAATAATTATCTCAACTGAATACATTTCAACAGATACTTTGAAAACAATCTATATGTATATTGTGCTGCTCTAGACCCACGGTTTTCAGGCAGCTTGCAGCAAGTGCTTGCTTCTTTTTCTCTCTCTTTCTTCCCAGCACCTAGCACAATATCTTGCACATAGCAATACCTGTTTTTTGAAATGACGAACTGCAGTGTGAGGCTTTTGCACAGCTGAATACATGAGAAAAAAAGAAGAGAAATTGTTAAATGAACCAACACATTCCCCTTTACTTACTGCATCCCAACTAGTACAACTCTAAGTACCAAATCATCGCTTTTTGTCAACAAATATTTAGTTAGAGCTAATTATCCAAAAGAAAAGAAAGCTATTGGAGAAATTTTAAGAACACACTGAGAGGGAGCTCATGTCAAGATGTAATTTATCATCTTGGGTGAGTATGGCAAAAGCTGCATTTAAAAAAAGGCTTAAAAGCTTTGAAGAATGCATACAGATGCTTTAAGAAAGAGAGGTGAGGAAACATTTCTATTAACACACCTCTTATATTTTAAGTATGCATTTCATGGTGTTAATATTTTATGTTGCTGGCTAGTTGTTTAGCTCACTCAAAATTGTAAATGTTATAATGTAGAGACAAAGAGAGAAAGTAAGATCAAAAGCATAAGGACATTAAAGATCTGCTGTTTCAATACATTCATTATGATGGACTCCAATACGCTATTATAATCTCAATAGATGTCAATGAGGCTTCCATTATCATCAACATGAGTGGTCACAATGGCTCTTTGAAATCCATTATCTCTAATGTCAGAGTCTAATCTGTACTTCTTCATAGCTGAGGCACCTCACAACTAAACTTCTCCTTTTGTTTTTTGACTATGATTTTGCTATTGGATCAAGTTGTATAGGTACAATCCTGGCCGCTTTTCAATGTCAACTAGCAGATATCTTGGCCCTGCCTCACATTATCTACCCCCTGGCTTCAGCTACTGTTATGAATTGAACGTTTTGGTCCTCTGCAAATTCATATGCTAAACTTCTAACCCAGACATGAAGACATTTAGAGGTGGGGCCTTTGGGAAGTAGCTTTGGATGAAGCCTTGAGGGTCAGGCCCTCATGATGGGATTAGTGTCCTTCCAGCAAGAAGAGAGACCAGAGCTCATTTTCTCTCTCTTCCAGCCCTAAGAGGGCGCAGTGAGAAGGTAGCAGTCTACAAACCAGGGAAAGGGCCCTCAACAGCAACCAGATTTGCCGGCACCATGATCTTGGAATTCCCAGCCTCTAGAACTATGAGAAATAAATTCCTGTTGTTTAAGACACTCAGTCTATGGTAATTAGTTACGGCAGCCCAAGCTAAGACAGCTACACACCTGGTATTTTCATCTAGGATGTATATGCCCATAAATTTGTGCATATATGTATGTGTGCTTGTGGGATATATTTCATTTTGTAATGAATGTTACAAAAAGTCTTCTATCTACAAAATAGCAATATATGATGAATAAAATGTCTTAGAATTGCCTGCAGTTTGGACACTTCTGCTACAACCAAATGTAATCAAATCAGTAGGAGATATTTAATGTTACTTAATTTAGGAAAGTGGTTTTTTTAAGCCATTTAATGTTTTTCTTCAACCAGAATACACTTGGAACTCCAGTATATCAACTAGATTAAAGGAAAGAACTTCTAGCATGAACCTTTTATTTTACAGATGAGGAAACTAAGTACTAAAGAGAGAATAAGATTTATTTAATTCCACACAGCCAGTAACTGGTAAAGCCAAGTCATAAAACCAGCTTGTTCTAACATGTAGGTTTCATCACCCTGCTACCACTAACTAGCTGTATGACTTAAGTAGTCATTCAAATTCTCTGAGTCTGTTTTCTTCATTTGCAAAATGAGAATAAGGTACCTACTTCCATAATATCTATTTTTAAGCATTATATGATGTACTCTATGTGAATATTTCTAGTAAACTATAATGTGCTATAGAGATATTACTTACCATCTTCACCATTTCCTGACACTGAACACAGTGTTTTGCCATCATATATTTAGCTTTTGACTTTATTTTAGCAATAGGAACCTTTATTCAAACATAATCTAACTTTGCCTTATTCCCCGGAGACCTGGAAGGGCTCAGCAGAACCCCGAGGTTACAGGAAATATACTTAGGAAACAGTGTGTCTATCTTCTTTTTTACAGATGGACAATATATTTTCTTTTCTCTATGTTTCATCTCAGATCTTCTGAAATCTAACTAAGTAGGGATTTTTTTCTATCTCCAGAAATCAGTAGGAATAACTAAAAAACAGTTTAATGTGCAGTAAATTAAACTGCACAGAACAGTGTTAACAGAATAGTTAGACCTATTTAGGCCGAGCCTGTAATAGCCACAGATTTCTCACCCCTCCCTACCCAGAGGCTTGTTAGTTAGTTTATTTATTCATTAATTTTTTTTAAAGATTGTATTTATTTATTTATTTGAGAGAGACAGCACGAGTAGGGGTAGGGGCAGAAGGAGAGGGAGAGGGGAGCTCAATGTTGGGCTCGATGCAGGGCTAGATGTGGGGCAATGAAGGGCTTAATCCCAGGACCCTGGATCATGACCTGAGCTGAAGGCAGACACTTAACTGACTGAGCCACCCAGGGACCACTTGTTAGTCAGTTTACACCCAGTCATTAGGCCCCATGAGATCTGGACTATACCATTCAAATGTACCAGCAGCACAGAGAGCTCCAAAACCCTCATATTGATTGAACAAGATATTCTTCTGATATTCATGATCTCATTTAATCCTCAAACTGACCTTATGAGGAAACTAGAACCTCTCTTCTAGAAATGATGCATCAGAGCCTCAGAGAAGTTAACTGACTTTTCAAGCAAGAGAGCCTGGATTCAAAATAAGCTCTATCGGATTTCGAATTCGGCTCTTGCTCTGTTAAACCCCAAAGCCATAAGACAAATTCATTAATTCACTTATCCAACAAAAATTATCCACTGCTACTGTGTTCAAGGCATTATAAAAAAATGAAACAAATAAATGAGATTACACTCCGTAAAATTCTAGAATAATAAGAATAATATGCAGGCAAAATTTTAAACTTATGATAGCAATGATTTACTTGAGTGAAACTACATTTTTATCTTCATTCTTAGAAGTCATATATTGTCAAGTTATACTTTAGGAATCAAGTGCTACCATGGTTAAAAGATACAATAGCCTATAGGTTTAGATAATCTTGCTAGAACTCCATGCTAAATTTAAAAGCCTTCTAGTTACCAACTTGTGTCTAGAAATTAATTTAATTTCATATGTATTAATTCAAATTCAAATTTATTCATATTAATTTAATTTCATATATGTATGCATGCATGGACATAATCAACCTTGACACATTCAGTAATGTGATGTTTTAACTTACAGAGCTATAGACAGACTGAGGTTGATAAAAAATACACAATACATAAATGCCTTAAAATGGACATGACTCCAGCACTTCAGTATTGAGGGACACAGTGCCAAACACTGGAGTAAGGCTAAGCATAAAGTAAGGCTTACAAAAGGAATTCAAGTATCAGGGTCTAGATCTACCTTTTACTCTAATTCTACGCTCCCTTCCTTAGCTAAGTAAGTAGCTTATCATTCCCCTAAAGTCCTACTCAGCTTGTACATTTGGGACTTGAATTGGTCATGCTTAGAGATTAGTTTTAGGACTAGCACACTACATTCCCCTACTCTGAAAGTCCCTAACTGTTTCAATACATACACATTGCAGGAAAAGGAAATAGAGATAATGAAAAAGAAAGAAAACTAAAACATTATTATCACCAAATCCCATCACTGAAAGACAACCATTTATTAAAATGATATGAAAAGATCTTATATTTCAAATGTTTTTCATATAAATATATTCATTAAAGCAATCTTCTCACATTGTTGGACTTTTAGCGATTCTCATTTTCAACTTATTAAGGATGATATTACGGTAAGCATATTTGTAACTATGCCTTATCATGAATGTTTTATTAAGGAATGAGTATCAATTTCAAGAAATTAATTGTCAAAAGCTAATTTTAAAATACTTTTGATATGTAATTTCTTTTTAAAAATATTTATTTTATTAATTTTGTTACATTAGTCACGATACAGTACTTTGTTAGTTTTTGATGTAGTGTTCCATGATTCATTGTTTACGTATAACTCCCAGTGCTCCTTGATATGTAATTTCTAATGGTCTTTCAGATACACCATAAATTTATTTTCCCATCAGTAGAGAATGAGAATATCCTTTCCTCACACTCTAACAAATACTTGGTGCTATTATTCTTTTTATTTTTTCCTGATATGATGATTATTGTTGTTATTTAGCAATATTGCTGGAATATGGTGAGCCCCTTTGATCTATAGAGTTGAATCTTCAATTAGTTACACAAGTTTTCCTGAGTTATGTCTTTGAAATATTTTCGCCTTCTGTTTTCTTCCTCAGAGATACTAATTACAAACATATTAGATCACCTTTGTTTCCTTTTAATATCTACCATTAGATGGATATTAGCAGTTGTATACATTTACCATTGGAAAGATGTCTTTGGGAATTTCTGACCTTTGAGGTGAACTACCTATTTTAGAGAACATAATGGTCAGCTGGCTTTGCCCAAAAAGAACAGCAGCAAGTATATGTTATTTCTTGGCATCTTTCTTCATCTTAGTCTAAATTTTGCTATGCTTGGCAATTCCCCCTTATGTATTTTGAGGAATAGAGCTATACTTATATAACTGTACCTGAATTTTACCAAAAATGAAGATCTCTCCTTGTTTTGAGGTGTCTCCAAAGATGAGAATTTAAGTTTGTTAAAGCTAGTACTATCACATCAGTTATTTATTCTCTGTAAATCCACATTTCGTATAAGTGTGAAATAATATATATCCACATTTTGTTAGGATATGCTTTCTTTTATCCTCTCAACAAGAGATAAACTTAAAAGACCTAATTTTTTAAGAAAAGATTTTATTTATTTATGACAGAGAGAGAGAGAGAGAGAGAGCGAGAGATGGAACACAAGCACAGGGAAGCTGGAGAGGGAGAAGCAGGCTCCCCACTGAGCAGGGAGCCTGATGCGGTCGGTCGATTCCAGGACAGTAGATTCTAGGACCCTAGGATCATGACCTGAGCCAAACGCAGATGCCTAACGACTGAGCCAGCCAGGCACCCTAAAAGACCTAAGTTTTGAGTAGAATTTTAAAAGAAAAAAATTCAGAAGACACGAAAATGAAACACAAAAATTGTCTCCTTAAACTATGGTTATGCTCTTGGCACAATGGGAAGTTGACATTCTTGTCTGAGTGAGCCTCCTCTGCTGGTTGTATACAAGCTATTCATTTCTAGCCATTCTGGGTTCTGTAACATTACCACTTCTGAACTTTGAAAACAGGTGTTTTGACATTTTGTTATTTCATCATGAGGTAAGACCTCAAACTGATTCCAATTATCCCATATAAACTCTTCTTATTCTGATAGTGAAAATAAATCATGCATATCTTTAAAAAACTAGGGAAGTACAATAATAGTCATCATTTATACTATCTTAAATGTAATTTCTTGATGAATTCTGTTTATTGCTGATCAATCATTTCTCTAGGTCACCTATTCACCTTCCCTTCCTATTATCCTACAATCCTCAACAAAGTATAGTATTACTTAACATAAAAACTTATTACAAACCATAACAACTTATGGTTTGGAAAAAGGTGTAAGCCAACAAAAAAGAACAATTATCTTTTTATTTCTCAAAGCTATCTTATCATTTACTAGATATTGCCTATTCTTTGGAATTCCAGAATTCTTTTCATCTGCCATTCACATTTTGAATTCAGTATTTTTTTATCTCTAGCATGAAATCAAGAGACTTATGAGGAAAAAAGCAATATTAGACATAGATAACATATCTATTATTCAAAAATTATCAAGCTGTTTTGACATATGAAGCAGAACTCCATCTAATTGTCAGCTGACCATCTAGTTATTGTTCAAGATTTTCTGTTTATATCTGGGCAGAAATTTGGGATGTAGAGATACTGCTCTTGCTACCATCTTCTCTCTTGGTTTCCTATGTCCTAGCCTGATATAACTACTTGAAATTATTGAATGTACTGTGTTTTCTCTAGCTTCCCTGCCGCTTTGCTTCTGTTTTTCCCTTTGTTGGAATACTCATATCACATATCTCATCTTACTGCATATTTTGTCTTACTGACTTTTATTGATTCTTCAAAAACCAGATCAGGTGCCACAACTTCCACAAAGCCAATCCTTACCCCACCCTCTCATAAGTTGGGTCAGGTGTACCTAGAGTATGCTGAGCAGCATCCAATCACTATCCCACATTAAACATCTCCCTATCTGTATTGATATCCTACACTTGATTATGAGCTCCTTGAGAGTTATGATTCCCAGCACCTCAAGCAAAGCATGAACCAAAGAAGGAGCTCAGCAAATATTTGCTAAATGAAGGAATGAAGGAATAGCTATAGAAAGCATCATGTGCTTAGGTAAATGGAAAAGTTATATCAAATTGTTTTCTTCCTTTTCACAATATCTATGTAGGGTAAGTATATAGGGTACATGGGAAGCCATCTCTGGTGGTGCCTGGGGCACTGGTTACAGGGTCATGTGGAGCACTGACTGTGGGGGTGCATGTGTGATACATGGTTGCTGGGGTCTGCACATGTGTGGGCTGGCTAGAAGGGTCTGTGGGCAGATTAATGGACAAGGTCTGTGGGAAGTCCCACCAGTAGGATATGCAAACTTGTTTTAATCCATGTGTCAATAGCCTCTATTCTTTCTTCTTAGCTGCCCCCAGACATCTAGCTATGCTGATTCCCTCTGCATACTAGGTGAGATGAGAAAGAAGCTGGCCTCTCAAGCAACGTCTCAAAAGTTTGGGGATGCCAGACACTCAACTTCACTGTCTTTCCTCTGCAGGAGAAATCATGGAGACAGTCTGTCTCCAATGTAAACTGCCAGCTTGGGGGAGGGTTGGTGTGGATAAAGTGAAATGGTTCTTAGTGTTCTCAATATGTCTGTTCTTGACTTTTCTGCTCCACTGGGGGCTGAAACCTCTCAACTAATCTCTAGAGCTTTCACAAAGGTATTTTCATCTGTAATTGTTGTCAAGTCGGCATTTCTGTGGAGAGGGGATGAAGTCTAGGACCTCCTGTGCTGTTATCTTGAGGTAAGTTTCTTTATCTGTGCTATCCTTTCATCCATTATTGCATATCCCAGATACTGCTGATACAAACAAGATATAATTTATACTTTTCAGCTGAATCATGGATTTATAAATATAAAATAGAAAAAATACAGATGTATGGAAAATATATTGGACTATTGGGTGTAAGAAGAACACTGTTGGTTCACACCCTCCGAAAAGCGGATGTCAGAATGGGGTTAGATATTGAGGGATTTATTGTGGAAATGCCTGTTAGGGAAAAGCAAAGGGCACAGAAGGAGTAATGGAGGGAGCCAGCAGACTATGATACAGATCTAATCCCTCTGAAGTAGAGAGAAAAGGAATGAAGTTTGAATATTCTAAGTATGTTTTGGTGAGGCCAGTGAGAAGTTGTACAATGTGGAAGAATAAGCCTGTCATGGTGTCTGTTCAATTCTCATTAGCTGAGAAGACCACGGGAAATGTGACCTTAGTACAAGTGTAGTGTTGGATTTAGAATGCAGCTGCTGAGACCATCTGTCAATTGTGCAACTTGGACCAGGAGACATGATTGGCACATTTTCATAACTACCATGGCCACCTTCTTTATGTGGGAGATTCACAGGAAGAAGTGAGAGACAGGGGGTATGACTGACTTATTTCAATCAGCCGAAAAAGGAGTTCCAAGAAGAAATATGATATGGTAGTGGTAGTAATGATGTGTGTGTATGTGTGTATATGTGTCAGGGGATGGGAGGTTAAGTAAAACAGATTTATCTCCAGAAAAATTTATTAAATGCAACATTTTCAGACTTTCAGTTACTACTAGTGTAACCTTTGAGTTGCCTAATTTACAACTGAATCATTTAAGTGGTTGAATGACTTAAATCAGCATTACTCAATATTAATTCACTGAACAGTTCACTAGGACTATAATATAGCTAGGGGATGCATCTTCTATTGTCAAATATCTTTTGGAAATACTGAGTGAAAGTAATTTTGCACGGTTTGTTTGGGTGTGCTTGTGTGTTTCCTGAAGACTTTTTCAGAATCTGGGATATGTACATTTACCTGGTGAATCTCCATGAAGAAGATTTAGTATGCAGTGTGTCACAAATGTAATTGACAGAAAACTTATTTCTCACAGAGAAGCTCCTATAAGTAGTGCTCTGCAGAACATTTTGAGAAATGGTGATTTAGTTGAACAATCTTCTGCCACTAAAACTTTTTTCACACTTATTGAGGGAATGAGGTATTAGAGCCTTAGAGTATCATTTTCATAATATAGAAATTCTTTCTATACACTGACAGATGTATTGCATAGGAATGGTTGGGAGCATGGGTTCTGGAATAATGTAGAACCAAAGTGTGATCCCTATACCTGCCTCTTACTAGCTGGGTGACGTAAAGCTATGTTGCTCTAACAATCTGCGCCTTAAGGTCTGAAAGGAAAACAAGGATCTTTCAAGTATTTCCCTTGTAGAGTTGTTGAGAGTATTAAATGAAAACTATGCAAATCACCTCACACCTAGTAAGCACCTTCTAAATGTTAGCCGTTAAAATTAATAAACATTTCCTCAGAATCCATTTACCCAATGCGTAGAAACACTTTGATGAAATAATGCATCTGTATTAGCTGTGATTCACTCAAATTCTTCCCTTCCTTCCTTTCAGATTTGTCTGAGTCTACACCATAAGGTGGTAGAGAAGGGCAATAGGCCAAGAAGAAAGAAGATGTTCAAGGACTGAAACTTAGTAGCTGTGGAGTGTGATACTTGTCTTTTTGAAGAGAACTCCTTTTCAGAAAAGAAAGGCTGAGCTTGGGAGTGAAGGCTGAAGTTAAGTCATTCCTCATGAAGGGGCAAGTAACAAGCAAACTGCAAAGGCTTGAAGCAGTATAGTGGGAGTAGTGGCAAAATCATGTGCTTTGGAGCCAGATATTTATGAGTTCATATTCTGATATTGTCATTATTTATTTAGATGGACTGGGGTTAGTCACTTAAAGTTTCTTTGCTTCATATTTCTCATCATAAAATGGACAAATAAAACTTAGGATGTTATGATGATTAAATGAGATCATGTACGGAGAGGATCTAGTGCCACAGTGAATGCATAAGTGGTGCTCAGCCAATGTTAGGCTTTCAAGTTTCAGATATGGGGATTTTCATAACAATTTACAAAGCATTTGAACATATCTATCAGGGTTAATTTAATCCAAGTGGAAACTTTACAAAATGTTCCTTGCTGACGTTTTTATGGACTGAGAAAGAAGGAAAACCAGCCAAGATGCTGAAAGAGCCAAAAGGAAAAAAAAAAGAGAGAAATACATAAGGTGGAATTATGGCATTTTACAAGCAGTTTTTTTTTTTTTTTATTGTTGTTGTTCTGAAAACCGAGGTGATCATTAATGTCTGTAAGGAATGATACCAGTGTAACAAATGGGAAATGACATCTGGGGGCTTGGACTCAGTACCGACTACTCTCTAAAACCAAGCTGAGAATTGTCATTTTAAAATACCACACACAGGCCCATCCCAAGAGATGCTGATTTAATTTGCATGGGACAAAGCCTGGGCATTAATATTTTTTATAAGCTCTCCAGGAGATTCTAATGTGCAGCCAGAATGAGAACTAGTGCTGTAGTTTACCTAGACACCTATCTCTAAGGCTTGGTAGATATGATGTGAAATCTCTCTGTCCTCTGGGAGTGAACATTTTGTAACTATTTCTCATCTAGGCATAGTAGTTTTACCTCTCCCACCACTCTCCTGAGTACGTCAACTCCCTGCCAGTAACTATCATTACTCCACTGGGCATGATGGACTCTACCACTGCTATAACAAGCCTGGAAGTTTTTGCCAGTCAGTTCCTCTCAATCAGAAAATCACATGTGTAAAACTGTCTAAGTCTGTGCTGTAAAGCCAATGTTAGTATTAGCTGGGGCTTTGCATCAGGGAGGCCTATCTGAAAGTTCTGTAACCATTTAAGACTTCAGATTTCCAACTTGGAAGCAGTCACAACAAGTAACCAACACAGACAAGTGAACTGCCAGTGGATACTTCGAATTATTCTGAAGGACAAATTTCAAGTCAATTATTAGGGTATGGGAAAATAGAATTTGAACTTTTGGTTTAATGACATCAATTGTGTTTTTTAGAGCAGGGGTTGACAACTTTTTTCTAAAGGTCTAGATAGTAAGTATCTTAGATTTTGTGGGCCATAGGCTTTTCTCAAAACTACTCACCTCTTCCATTGTCATGGGAAAGTAGCTACAGACAATGTATACAAAAATAAGCATGGCTGTTTTCCAATAACACTTCATGTATGGAAACAAATGGCTGGCTGAATTTGGTCCAAGGGCTATAACCTGCTAATCCATGGTTTATAGACATGATACTTTACTTATTTTGGATTATTATGATCCAAGTAATCTTCACATATGAAATACAGTCATTTTGATGTTTGGGACAATAGTAATAAAAGTATGAAAAGACTGCTATATAGAGGAAAGCACACTTAGCTCACTGCAGGTATGAGAAATACCTGTGAACAGGCTGATGCTAAAATTTACAAGACTGATTTAAAACCTCTGGGCAGGTGGAGTACTTGAGATTATCTTCAGGAAATTAATTACTCTGATGACCAGGGAGCAGCCAGAAAAGGAGTGTTGGGAAAATAACTTTTTAAAAATTTTTTTAAAGATTTTATTTATTTATTTGACAGACAGAGATCACAAGCAGGCAGAGAGGCAGGCAGCGGGGGTTGGGGAAGCAGGCTCCCTGCTGAGCAGAGAGCCCGATGAGGGGCTCGATCCCAGGAACCTGAGCTCATGACCTGAGCCAAAGGCAGAGGCTTAACCCACTGAGCAACCCAGGTGCCCCAAGAAAGTGACTTTTTAATCCACTTACCTTTGACACTAATTTTTTTTTCGACACTAATTTTTAACATTTGAATTTAAGAACTGTACACAACCAAAGTTCATGCTGCTGAACCAAGGGTGATGTGCTAAAAATTACAAACAGAACTTGCGTACTAAACTAAGTCTGATGAGGAAGAATCTGAGTATTATAAAAAGATTAGCCAAAAAGGCACCCCAATCTTAACATTCCAAAAGGTTGGGGGTACTGAGGAAGTTTAGAAAATAGTAAATGAGCAGAAGATGTCAGCCATTTGAGGTCTGCAATATAATAGGTTTGTAAGACTTCAACCAGGTCCCGTAAACTAGTTCTAAAAAGTATTTATTTTGAAATTTTCTTAATACCTGAAGTGTAGAAGGAGGAAATAAGGAGAAAAGTAGAAGCTAGGAGATTTCTGCTTCCTTGCCAAAGATATATGTGCACAGAATTGAGGATGGATTACATAAAACAGAGCTACAGTATTCTCCATCTACTATAGAATAGTTCACAAACATGACCCCACTGAGATTTGCACAATACCCTGAGGAGCTAGTATTTAGTGATATCAACTTAATCTCAGCGTCCCATATTCCGAATTCTTGTCCAGTGGAAATTATCAAATCAGATTCAAACTTGTGCCAGGAAAATAGTACTCAACACACGTCCTTAGTGAACGAATGGAGGAATAATCATTATGTTCCAAGTAGATATGCCATATTAACAATATACTGGACCCCATGTTAAAAATTCCCTAAAGAGTTTCTCAATCTGCTTTGGTCAACACAAATATTCTGAGGGAAGTTACAATCCCACCTGCTACAGTGATTCACCATGAAGTGATGCTTAACTAAGAAGGAGAGGATGATGTATGAAGCAAACGGGACAAAGAGCCAAATTCTGTGAGAGGCCCCATAGTTTGATAGAGCTCACTCATAGTTAATCTTAATAGGATCTCCTGCCCTCATCTTCCCATTTCAATTGCCCTAGTCTGTCTAATAGGGAATCTTGATTTTCTCTGCTGAATTTGATGAATGTGTACTACCAAATCCTTATGGACATAGATGAAAAGATAAAGAGTTGCCATCTGTCCTTCAGCAGTCTAATTATTTGGGAAGTACATGCCAAGGAGACTTATAGGACTTTAATAAATTACAGTGGTTGATTGAAGAAGTGATCAGTGACATGAATTATTTGGAAATTACAATTTGTTTAGAATGACATAACTATGCATAACATGAAAATTAAAATGGATCTTTAGTCAAAGAGTCAAGGTTGATAAATTCTAAAATCAAACCTAGGTCCCACACCTAGATGCAAAGCAAATGTGAATAATAGGTCATACAAATCTCAAAATCCTTACATCCATTAGAGACTAGATAAAGGGACCATGAGCTGGGAATTGAGAGGTTTTGCAAAAAGGATTGCTGGATAAAGATAGGAGTTTGCAATCAGTCCCATTTACTATGGGGTGGGAATGAGGCGCTTGTTCCTTACCTAAAGCCTATGGGAAAGAACTTTAAAGGCACAATGGAGAGCTTAAGACATGTTCCTGACACTGGGGTGGGAATTCACTGGGCTTAGAAAGGGCAGTGAAAGATAGACTGGAGCAAAGTGTATCGACAGCCTCAAGAAAACTGTAGATATGTCCAGTATGAGAGTGGGGTGTTGCTGGAGTACACAAGAAGAACCACAAAGTACGTGGCACCTCGGTGACCTTGCATGTATCTGCATAGGCCACTCAGGCAAACGGTTGAACTGCAGCCTATCTGGGTCTTGGCAGAATGCCTTGTGACACTCCTGGAACACAAGAGGATGGAAAAATCTGTGAAATGCTGTACCAAGACCATCTCCGATTTACCTCCTTATCATCCCTGGGAGGCTGTAATGTCACAGTTTCTCATCACCTCCATCATCTTGATGATGTAGGGGCTTTCTGTCCTGTACCCCCCTCAAAACACAGTTATAGAATATAAACTGTTGATAAACAACACAGTTTGCTCTTCCACAGTGGGGTATCCCATACACACTGTAGTCACCTAGCCTTTTTGTTTCAATATCATTTTTAGTGTGTGGGACAGGGACCAGGAAGAACCCACACCTTTGAGTAGTCTTCCTTTCTTTAGTTATGTAATAAATAAGTAATAACTTTCTTCAGTAATATGATAAACTCCCTGAATGTAAAATTATATCACTGCCTCTTTACCAGTTAAATTAGTCAATCCTTGGCCTTGACTTTTCTATTGTATATGCTTGGCCCAAGATAAGGGAGGAAGAATTAACTTTAAATACTTCCCAGCCCCAGAGAATATATCATTAGTTGTTCATTGTGGTGCCAGTCAAGTAAGAATGTGACTATACCCCATTTTCAATTGCTTCATCTCTATGCTAAGCCTTACTTACCAAGCAAAGAAAGAGATATAGAAATGCAAAGCAAGCAAGCAAGCAGACAAACAAACAAAAAAACCCAGCCACATCATATTTCCTCACTGGAGGCCGAGCTGGAACAGGGGAGAGAAATTCTTCCTTGAAATCACCTGGAAGCATGAGACTAGGGACCCATGTAGTATCCGAAAATAACCATAAAACTGTAGGAAGAGCAGGTATTCAGTCAGGATCATGGAATAGCCAGCCCAACAAAGCAAATTTAAAAGGAAAGTAGCAAACAAAATAAAGGTCTTATTTGCTTGTTCCTCATATGTCCTGGTAGTGCAATGCATTGCTCCCCTCTTGCCAAAAAGCTAGAGAAGTAATAACAATAGTTCAAAGTAATAAACTGCCTGAGAGAAGCAGAGCTGGAGTTGACTCTAGAGAACTGTCAGTTCTTCTGGAACATATTAAATTCAATAATCATTGTATCAGTTAGATGCAGATACTACCCTACTTGCTGGTGATATGCTGGGGAAGAAACAATAAATAAGTAAAGGAATATACAAGATGAATGCAAATAGCAAGAAGTGTTATGGACAAGATAAAACTGGATGGTGGGGTGCAAAGACACCCTGGTGGGGCATAATTTATATTAGGTGATCAGGGAAAGCCTCTCTGGTGAGGAGAGAGTTCATCTCAGATCTGAGAATGAGCCATGCATGCAAAAATCCTGCATAGAGGGAATAAGCACAAAGGGTAAGGGCTCTGGGGCTCAGAGATGTAGTGAGAGGAGAGATACATGAATGAAAGGTGGGAATTAAATCATTTATTCAATAAATATTTATTATTGAGCCCTCACTCTATGCCAAACAATATCCTAGATACTATGAGTACAGCACTTAAGAAAACCAAGATCTAAATCTTACTTTTTCAATCAGAGAAAGAAAGTTATCATACGGTATCATTCATCGGTGGAGTGTAAGAAATGGTGCAGAGGATCATTAGGTGAAGGGAGGGAAAAAAGAATGGGAAGTCATCAGAGAGGGAGACAAACCATGAGAGACTCTTAACTATAGGAAACAAACTGAGGGTTGCTGGGGGGGAGGTTGGGGAGGATGGGGTAATTGGGTGATGGGCATTAAGGGGAGCATGTGATGTGATGAGCACTGAGTATTATATGCAACTGATAAATTACTGAACCTTACATCTGAAGCTAATGATGTACTATATGTTGGCTAATTGACTCTAGATTAAAAAAAAACCCTTTATATGCATGGGAAGAAACCTTATATTTATTCTAGTGTATAGGATGGGCAATAGTCAGAAAACAAATACATCTAAAAGTGTTGTGTAAAACAATTTTTTAAATGAGTGAGTTACAGGGTGATTGATTGGTTTTTATAAGGTACATGCAGAAATACTCTCATCTCCAGTGAAAATTAAGCAGAGACCTGAATGAAGGGAGAGAGCAAATCATATTTATCTGAGGTAAGAACTTTCTGGGTATACAGAACGATGAGGGCAAAGGCCTTGAGGAAGGTATATGGTTGGTATATTTCAAAGAACAGCAAGGGGGCCTAGTACTTGGACCAGAGTAAAGGAGAGGAAGAGACAACAAAGGAGGTAAGAAGGCAGGTAGACACCTCAGGCAGGGCCTTGTAGAATACTGTACAATTATTGGTTCTACCTAAACAAGATAGGAAGTCACTGGACAGTTTTGTTTGGAGTATATGATTTAATTCATATTTTAAAAGGATCACTCTGGATGCTGTGTGAACAGCCTCAATTGGGGAAGAATGGAATGAGAGAAACCAGAGAGCTAGTGCATTAATTCAGGTGATGGTGACTTGGGCTATGGGATAGTGAAGAAGGTCAGAAATAGGTTCTGAATATATTTTAAAAGACAAAAAATCCCCCACAAAACACCCCCCCCATTAAATAAATAAATAAATGAATAAATCTTTAAAAAAAGAAAATATTAATAGGCTTTGCTGATGGATTGGATTTGGGGGTGAAAGAATGAAATGGAATAAAGATAATGCAATGTTTCTTTTTGTCTGAGGAATTGGCAGAATGGAGGTAATCATCTGGGGAGTTACTATTTGTAGAGAAGGGGTTTCCAGCAGGAAGAGACACTCTTATGGTTAGAAGTGAAGACAATAAAGAAATTATGAATCTGAAAAGTAGTAGCCAGGGAGGGAAAGGTAGAACCAAGACAATGGTGCCCTGGAAAACAGTGGAAGAAAGTATTTCAAGGGATGGGTGATCAATTGTATCAAATGATACTGAGAGGGTGACTGAGAAAGGGACTGAAGATTGAACAGTGCATTTCGCTGTAAAAAGGGATAAAGAAGTTGATAATAACTTGAAGAGCATGTGACATTAAGGGAGATTTTTGTTTAATTTTTGTTTGAAGAGGAGATCTATTCCAACATGTTTGCATGATAGGAATGGTGTGATAGATGAATAATTGACAATGCAGGAGAAAGATTTGCTGCAGTGAATTTCTTCTGCAAGCAAGGAGGGTTGGACTCTATTGTACCACTAGAGGGGTTTGGTTTTAGATCTCAGTACATAAAGTTAACTGCATCGAAAGGGAGGACAGAGGATGTGGATATAGATATAGGTAGTTTGACAGTTTTGATGGTAAGAACATAGGATTTCTCTCTTTTTTAAAAATATTTTTATTTATTTATTTGACTGAGAGAGAGCGAGAGAGTGAGCGCAAGCATGTGAGCAGGGGGAGGAGCAAAGGGAGAGGGACAAGCAAATTCCATGCTGAGTACAGAACCCAGTGCAAGGCTCCATCCCACAATTCTGAGATCATGACCTGAGCCAAAATCAAGAGTCAGATGCTTAACTGACTGAGCCACCTGGGCACCCTGGATTTCTCCTTTAATTACTCCTATTTTCTTAGCAAACTAGTGACCAAGGTCACCAGGTGAGAATGATATGGTTAAGAATGGAGAAGGGATGGGGTGCCTGGGTGGCTTAGTGGGTAAAACATCTGACTCTTGATTTCAGCTGAAGTCCTACCCCTTCCCTGCTCATGTATATGTGTGAACATTCTCTATCAAAAAAAAGTAAGAATGGAAAAGATGCAAATATATTCTCCCATTCCATAAATTACCTTTTCATTTTGTTCACTGTTTCTTTTGCTGTGCAAAAGCTTCTTAGTTTGATGTAGTCTCACTTATTAATTTTTGCTTTTGCTGCTCATGGTTTTGGTGCCATATCTAAAAAATCATTGCCAAGACTAATGTCAAGGAGCTATTTCCCTTCTGTTTTCTTCTAAAAGTTATTTGGTACCAAGTCTTATGTTTAAGTCTTTAATCCATTTCAAGTTAATTTTTGTGAGTAATGTAAGATCCTAAATTTTCTGACCACAAAGAAGAAATTGTAAATTGGTAGAGCCACAGTGAAAAACAGTATGGGGGTTATTCAAAAAATGAAAAATAAAAATAGTGAACGGTACAATAATTCCACTACTGGGTATTTATCCAAATAAAATGAAAACACTAATATGAAAAGATAAATGCACCTTTATGTTTACTATAGAATTATTCACAATAGCCAAGATATGGAAGCAGCCCAAGTGTCCATTAATAGAAGAATGGATAAGGAAGATGTGATGTATATATACGATAGAAAATTACTCAACCATAAAAAGGATGATATTGTGCCATTCGCAAGAACATGGTTGGGCCTAGAAGGTGTTATTCTAAATGAAATAAGTCAGACGGAGAAAGATAAATACTATATGATTTCACTCATATTATGGAATCTAAAAAAACAAAAGAATAAACAAAGAGCAGAATCAGACCTATAAATACAGAACACAAAATGATGGTTGCTAGAGGGGAGAGGAGTGGGAGGGATGGCCAAAATCGGTGAAGGGGAGAAGGAGATACAAGCTTCCAGTTATGAAATGAATACATCAAGAGAATAAAAGGCACAGGGTAATGAATATAATCAATGATATTGTAATAGTGCTGTACGGTGACAGATGGTAGCTACACCTGTGGTGAGCTTGGCATAATATATAAACTTGTCCAATCACTATGTTGTATCCCTGAATCTAACGTAACATTGTACATCAACTATACTCACACAAATTTTAAAAAGAAATGGTAATTATGTGACATCATGGAGTTGTTCACTAATACTAATCATTTTTTGCATTATGTAAGTGTTTCAAATCAGAACACTGTAGACCTTCAACTTATGTACAATTACATGGGGGAAAACAGTGTCAATAGTGTCAGCAAGATAATAGGTGCTCAATAAATACTTTTTGAATAAATGGATTAGAAAAAAAAGAATGGAGAAGGTGCAAAATAATAACTGAGAAAGGGAAGTATAAGCATAAAAGGAGCAGAAAAAATGCAGTAGGATTTTTGGACAGAAGGAAGGCCCACTTTGGGGTCCTGGCTGTGAGATCAATCTGTGTAGTTGTTTTCTCTTCGATTATATTTAACTGCTTGTGGGAAGGTGGGAATATGAATTTAATGATGATTGCCAGGAGTGAAAACAAGTCCTGGAATGAATTCTACTACTAACAACAGGCAACATTTTATCAATTTTAAGTATGAAAGACCCTAGGGATTATATTGATACTAGAGAAGATATTTGAAAAACTACTGTAGGATGGTTTAAAAAGGAAAAATAACCTTAATGACCTAACCCAGAGTTAACAAGTCTGAAATAGTCTGGAAAGAGTAGTTCAATGACCATTCAGAGACCAGACTTCCTCACTGCTGAGGATTAAAGGAGGGAGGTCTGTAAAGGACTTGACAGTAATTCTGATTTTTGCCTTCATAATTGTTGATCTTGAAATTCTGTCACTTTCAGTGTGAACACCATTTTCAGGTATAGGAACTGTGCTATATGGATATCAGGGAAGAAGCAGCTTACAACTTTTAGCAGATGAACACTGCCAAGTTGAAAGTTTCCAAACTAGAGTTCACAGATGTTCTAGGTATCTTTCCAGGTGTGGCTTGCAAACTATTCCCTTCTCTGTATACTGACCAGTGCTGAACTTGAAACATTGGGGTGTAGGTAACAACTCCTGTACATCTTACTTTAGAATTAACTCCAGATCTGATCCCAGCAACAAAAAGGCTAACTCTCAGGGCACCTGCTTGGCTCAATCAGTTAAGTGTCTGTCTTCTACTCAGGTCATGATCCCGGAGTCCCAGGATTGAGCCCTGTATAAGGTTCCCCACTCAGTGGGGAGTCTGCCTTTCCCTTTGACCCTCCCCACTCTTGTGTTCTTTCTTTCTTACCTTTTCTCTCTCAAATAAATACATAAAATCTTTTTTTAAAAAAAGGGCTGACTTTTACCTGAGCTATAGCCACAGGCACTTGGTGCAATCCCCACTGGGTAATTAGGAGCATGTGGAACTCCCAGGCGGATGGCCACTGTCTTGTAGAAGCCCTGGCAGAAAGCTTGGGGCTCTCTCTAAGGTGGTATCTGCATGTGGATGAGAATTACGTGGCTTTGGGCAAATTTTTATTAAAACAAGCTAAGAGTTTTAAGACTACAATACACAGACCCTGAATCAAGGGAAAAAGTGAAGATAAAAAGCAAAAACCTTTGGTTAGTAAGGATCAGAGCTCTCATAGTCTAGAATTAACAGTGCTGAAATGCCCAGTCTCAAAGCAATGGGAACAGCTAGGTTTGCTCTGAGGAGTCTGTTTCTCGGCTTCAATGAATATTGTCCAAATTGTTCAATGAATATTGGACAATTTGGACACAGTTAAGGACCTTAGAATTATTATGAATCCTGACGATACCTGAAGATTTCAAATTCGCCTATAAAATATGTTGCTGCTACAGAAAAACACCCTAACTTGCTGAATAAAACAGCTTATCTGAAAACCAAAGAACTACTCCTCAGAGTTTCTGTAAACTTGGAACCAGATAATGAGAATATTTGGGAGAATGTAACTTCTCAGGAATCAGAGGACATGTACGGTTGTATAGGTTGAGAGGTAACTTCCAGTTTAGGAGTTTCTGAGGTAAATTTACCAGATCTATAAAAAGAGTTTGAGAAGTGGCTACTATATGAAATAATCCAGTGAGCTGGCACATCAAAGCTTACATCTGAACCCTATAACTTGTAGATAAGCCTATAGTCTGACAGAGTCAACTGAGCTTTATTAAGCATATTGGAGACACTGTTGCCTAAGCAATGGTGAAATCACTGTATTGTTTCTGCTGAATGCAAATAACGAACCTTCGGTGAAGTTACTGGATTGAAACTTGGTGAGTATTTTAAAAATCATAGCAAGTGACAGGGAGTGGGCTAGTACTCAGAATGTAATGATACTTGCTTAAAAAAAACTACAAAAAACAAAAAACCCAAACAAACAAACACAAGATGCAGAGAGAGAGACATACATGGAATTCTGTTCATTCATTCATGCTTCTAGTGGGCATGTGTTTGTAATCCCTGCTTGCCAACTACTCAGCTAGTAGCTGATAAAAATGCCATCGTCCTTGTACTCAACAAGTAAGAAGGCAGATCCCCAAAATTACGTATCACCCTCCCATTATTTACATCTTGCTTTTATTTCTATTACCAACAAATGCTGAAAACCAATAACTCTTTCTAGCACTATGTGATACTAGGGTCAGCAGTTAAATAGACAACACTTTTCTGGCTAACATGGTAATTTTTTCTGATCATAATAGCAATGAGATCCCTGGAAGGAAGGCAATAGTCAGTAACGGATCAGTGTTGCTCTTAACACTCCCAACAAAGTTGCTCTCATACTCCAAAGAAAATACCAAAATAATGGAGTCTTGTGTTCATTGCATTTACAGCTTTAATGTCATATCAAAATTAAGGCCTGGATAGGATGGTCTTAGCGCTTAAATTGTGGAAGAACAGACTGTTCAGATCCGTATTCTATTTCTTAAGTTCAATAGAAAACACCAGTAAACTGTATACCCAAAAGCATTTCACTTTAAGAGAGGAACCGTTGATTGAATTCTTATCTCTGAACATCCAGTCAGCTTAAATTTTATGTCAAACTACAAATTGTCATTGACGCCTATCATCAACATAGAGCTTTTCTACCAAAAAGCCACTTTCCCTGGTGTGAATCCATCTCCTTCCTCTCAGCAAAACTTCAAATATGTTTTCAAATGTGCAATATTCAGTGCCTCTCATAAACAGCAAGAAAACCCCAAAAGAATTTCATTTCTAAGTGTAGCTAATGTAGGGATGAGTCAGATTTCTAAGTGAGTCTCTGATACATTCTTACGAAAAGTGTGACCAGTCTGCAGAATGAGACTAGACTTGCACATAATGAAAGTCCAGTCCTGCACTTGCAAAATGTGGAAGGAGCTAAAGTTATCAGCTACATCAGTGAGTTAATGCAACTGTAATTTTCTTATCCTGAGGTGTGAATGGCAAAAGAAAGAAAGAAAGAAAGAAAGAAGAAAGAAAGAGAAAGAAAGAAAGAAAGAAAGAGAAAGAGAAAGAAAGAAGGAAAGAAGGAAGAAAGAAGGAAAGAAAGAGCAGATGATAGAAAACTTCTGGAATCTATTGCTGTGTCATCTAACCTACATTATTTCTATAAACATGTTTAGAAATGGCTTAAAGGAGAGTACTTTGGACGTGGAATCAGCTCTAGGTTCTAGTCTTTGCTAATTTTGAAAAGCCACGTACCCATCTATTTCTTCCTAGTTTGTTCTTTTAACCCAGCTCAACTTCAAGTATGATTCACCACTGACCAATAGATGTGATCCATGATGTATGAAAATACAGCCCCTCCTTACGCTCTCTTGCTCCCAACATGTTCCCATTCTAATCTCAACCCACTTAGGTCTAGAAACCAGGCATGATTTATCTTTAATAAAACTGATTCTCCTCTAAACTTGCTGTTTGTAACTAGGTCACTTTGTGTATTTTGAACTTTCCCTCAAGGACCCTTATCCTTACTGTTTGTTTTTGAAGTAAACAACCTTGGAGACAATCTCCTGACCAAGTAAAAACTTGAAGGCCAAAATGCTAGCTTGAACTGGTGCCTGCCCAGTCCCCTGGGTTATGTGACGGATACGAAAGAATTCGATTTTCTCTGTAAAATAAGAGGATGACCCAGATGAGCGCCATGGTGACTTCCTACCCTTTTGCTACAAGTAAATCATTGTTTAAAGTTATATGACTGACTAAATATTAATGTCATAGGAACATACAATCTTTCTAAATTGTTCATATTTTAAATTCTACATGTTTTGCTTGTGAATAACACTTAGTGGAAAAGATAAGATTTATTTATTATGCATAAGAAAGTAAAACCATTTGTTTAATTATGCAGGATGAAATAAAATCTAGTAGCTGACATACGTCATGGAAATCACTAACTTCTTAATACTTGGAAAGCCTTTTTCCCTTTGGGAAAAGGGAAAGTTTTTTTACCTCCTCTTCCCAACTAAGCAAACCCTCTTGGGCAGAGAACTACCAAACTTGTACTTCCCAACTTTTCCTTTTCTTCCACCCCTTTCATAGCTTTTCTCTTGAGGGATTATGTAATTTTTATTGGTTAGTCTAAGCCTCTATTATGACAGTTTTTACTATTGGACACACTTAGTAGGTTTTTAAGATTTGGTGTCAACTGGTTTTCTTCTTTTACTTCCTACCATATTTTATAGGAAAACATTTCAATAAGAGAAGATCCTTAGAGACTGTCAAGACCTGAAGGCTACTAAATTAGTGGGTTGGGTCACTGGGTAGAACTTGATTAAATCCCTGATGAGAAGGCTTAAAATTGTATAAGCATAGGTGTGAAAACTTGTAAGTAGGAGTCAAGCATTAAAAAGATTATCCTTGGGACACCTGGGTGGCTCAATGGGTTAAAGCCTCTGCCTTCGGCTTAGGTCATGGTCTCAGGGTCCTGGGATCGAGCCCCGCATCGGGCTCTCTGCTCAGCTGGGAACCTGCTTCCCTTCCTCTCTCTCTGCCTGCCTCTCTGCCTACTTGTGGTCTCTGTCTGTCAAATAAATAAATAAAGTCTTTAAAAAAAAAAAGATTATCCTTGCGAGTGTCTTCAATAACTAGTGTGTTTATTTCTCCTTCTCCAGCTGGTGGGAAATCATCTTCCCAGCATTCCAACATTAACAGACTAATTCAAGTTCATATGTTAATATGTGATCCTTTGTGGGATAAATAATTTGGTTGATGGGGCCTCCTAGGTTGCTCTGATATCTACATGTTGGTTCTTTAGGGATAAATATTCAGGTCATAAAGTGGCCCAATTCATTGGCAATATCACTTCCTAACATCCGATTTTCTTTCCTCAAATTCTCTTTACAACAAATGCAATACTGTGTACCAGATGCACCAGTGGCCTCATTCACCTAATACTCCCCTAACCTAAACCAACTGCCTACCTTGAATTTCCAGCACATGGTACCAACTCCTATTTGTTCCAGTATCTACATAATAGCCTGAGTCCTTCCTTTTGTGACTTAGCTGAGTGGAGACAGAAACAAAACAGAAATGAAACATGAGTATCTACTAAAAAAAGTGGTACTAGAGACATTGTCTTTTCACTTATACAGCAACATCAATTCTTCTCTACTCTTTGTCCTGGTAAAATTTTCATGATAAGGACAGTGCCATTGCTGTGATAATACCCATTAAATTTGTGTAGTACTTTACTATTACAAATATATTTCATATCTATATTTTATTTAATCTCCTAGGTACATGGATAAGTTTAGTCTCCTAGGTAACTTATTCTGCCACATTTAAGACATTAACAAATACATACACATATTTCAGTATAACATTATGACTAATGTCCGAACTCTGGGTAATGTCAATTGGTGTGGCCTCAGAGAGTTGGCTCAAGAAAAATTTTTATTCAATTCAGTCAGTATTTATTCTCCCAGTTCTCCACCAGTATGCCAATAGGTAGAAATTACAGGGAAGCAAAGCTCAGTTCAGAGCAATAACATTGTTCAGTCTGCCTCAAAAAGCAGGGAGCTCATTACTATTAGAGGGCTGGTTGATTTTGCAGAACAATTGTAGAGGATACTCTTGCATTAGACACTGGCATGGTTTAGATGACTCCTTTAGACCCTAAATCTTTAAGCCAATGAAACTAATTTTTCTACCTATTTAGCCCGTGGCCTATTATTTATCACCTGTATGAATGGTTTCTATGTAAAGGCCCAACATTTTGTTCTATTTATTTTTTTAAAGTTTTTTATGTTAATTCAAGTATAGTTAATATATAGCATTATATTAGTTTCAGGTGTACAATATAGTGACTCAACAATTATGTGCATTACTCAGTGCTCATCGTGATAAGTCTACTCTTTAAATCCAATCACTTCTTTCACCCATCTTCCCACCCAAAAGGCCCACCATTTTAGAATCCAATCCAATCTTTTCTAGTCCAAAGGCCCACCATTGTCTAGAATTTGATTTCTAGACTAAATTGTCGGTTTTCTGATCCAACACACATGCAACCATTCAAGAGCTACCTCCTGCATTTTGTATTTCAGCTTTGTGTACAAATTGACAAACATCATGTATCTGTGTACGGCTTCTGAATATACATATCATAACATGTTTCTCTTATCTCAAAAAAAAAGCAAGAAAAGAAACCTGTGTTAGCAGTTAGAATCAACAAGACGGTAAACAACAAGTGTTGGAGAGGATGTAGAGAAAGGGAAACCCTCTTACACTGTTGGTGGGGATACAAGTTGGTGCAGCCACTTTGGAGAACAGTGTGGAGATTCCTCAAGAAATTAAAAATAGAGCTTCCCTATGACCCTGCAATTGCACTACTGGGTATTTACCCCAAAGATACAGATGTAGTGAAAAGAAGGGCCATCTGTACCCCAATGTTCATAGCAGCAATGGCCACGGTCGACAAACTGTGGAAAGAACCAAGATGCCCTTCAATGGACGAATGGATAAAGAAGATATGGCCCATGTATACAAAGGAATATTATGCCTCCACCAGAAAGGATGAATACCCAACTTTTGTATCAACGTGGACAGGACTGAAAGAGATGATGCTGAGTGAAATAAGTCAAGCAGAGAGAGTCAATTATCATATGGTTTCACTTACTTGTAGAGCATAAGGAATAACATGGAGGACATTAGGAGAAGAAAAGGAAAAGTGAATTGGGGAAAATCGGAGGGGGGAGATGAACCATGAGAGACTGTGGACTTTGAGAACCAAACTGAGGGTTTTGGAGGGGGTGGGTAAGGATGAGCCTGGTGGTGGGCATTAAGGAGGGCAGGTATTGCATGGAGCACTGGGTGTGGTGCATAAACAACGAATCTTGGAACACTGAAAAAATAAAATTAAATTAAAAAGAAAGAATGCTGTGTTAGTCAAGGCAAGTTGTAACAAAATTTGCAATTTTTAATTCATAAATTATTTACATAAAAATTTTGTCTTTTATATACAGGAATGATAGCAATAACCTTCCATCTGTCAGATTCTGTCAGACTCCCAGCCTGTTTAGCCCACTGATTTCTATAGTGAGGAACAGGTAGTGCTTGCCTGCCAGCTCAGCACCACAGATAGCCCTGGGGTACATATATACAAGGGAATATTACTCAGCCATCAGAAATAATGAATACCTGTCATTTGCATTGACATAGATGGAACTGGAGGGGATTATGTTAAGTGAAATAAGTCAAGCAGATAAAGACAGTTATCATATGGTTTCACTCATATGTGGAACATAAGGAATAGTATGGAGGACCACAGTGGGAGGGAGGAAAATCCAAAGGGGGATAAATCAGAGAGGGAGAGAACCATGAGAGACTGTGGACCTGGGAAACAATCTGAGGGTTTCAGAGGGGAGGGGGTGAGGGGAGGAAGTAACAGGGTGATGGGTATTAAGGAGGGCATGTGCTGTGATGAGCACTGGGTGTTATACTTAACTAATGAATCACTGAAAACTACAACAAAAACTAATGATGTACTGAACAGTGTCTAAATGAACATAACAAAAATAAAATAAAATAAAGCCCAGGGGTTAAATTAACCTATTTTCTAGGAGAGAAGATATTTTAAGGGATGCTATACAAGAGCTCTAAATTTAGATTGAACTGAACATTTATGGTAAATTCACACCAGCCAGACCTTTTCAACACTCCCTCATTCTTCACTCAGAGGAATACCCCATAGCATGTTGCTGCCAGACTTGCCCTTGCCCTACAGCCAGCCCTTGTGGCTGTAGTAACAGGAGTATGGCTCAAAATCTTCTAGGGTGCCTACTTGATCCATGATAAAAGAATGCATCCTTGTTATGCCCAGCATGGAGAGTACCTCCTTTGCTATTGCTGCCCCCTCTCCACCCAGCCAATTCTCTCCAGTTCTCTTTCTTCCTATTGAAATAGGCAAAGGGAACAAACCAGCAAGTGTACCACATAAATCCTGTGGTGCATGAACTTTTGTATTCATTAAAATGACCTGGAGAGCTTGTTAAAACACACATGGTGGGAACCCACCACACGAGTTTCTGATTCAGTAGGCCTGGAGTGGGGGCCCAGTAATTTACGTGACTAACAAGTTTTGAAGTGATGATGATGATGACGCCAGTCCAGGGATCACACTTGAAAAATCACCAGCATAAGGAGAAATCTGACAACGTAATTAGATTCCTATCTTTCTCATTGCAGACACCTCCAATCTCTGAGTGAATTTCTTGGGCCCTTCACAGATCTTCTGAGCGAGAAGTTCTCCTTTTCCTTCCTCCATAGGGTAGATTTCGATAAGGCCACTGATGCATGTTTTCCAGCATTCTGTGTCTTTTTCTCTAGTCTTATGGCTGTTTAAGCATTAAAACCCTGGGAGTTGCGGAACCTCTTCGGCTGTTTCATGATAAACTCTGCAAAGGGTGTGTGTTAGCTTCCTGGGACTGCTATAACAAAATACCATAAACCAGGTGGCTTAAAGAACAGAAAATATATCATCTTAGAGTTCTGGAGGCTAGAACTCTGAAATAAAGTTGTCAGTGGTGTCATGTTCCCTCTTTTCTAGTCTCATCTAGTTTTTGGTGGTTTGCAGGAAACTGTCATTTTTGACTTGCAGCTGCCTTCATCCTCATGGTGTTCTTGTCTGTTGCTGTGTCTTCATATGGCCATCTTCATTTTATTCTTTCTAGCTTTAGTGAGGTATAATTAACAAATGAAAATTATATATATTAAAAGTATATGACGTGACAACTTGACTTACCTATACATTGTGAAATGATTACCACAATCAAGCTAATTAACACATCTATGACCTCACATAGTTAGCATTTCATTTGGGTGGTGAGAATGGGATCTAGTCTTTTAGCAAATTTCAAGCATACAATGCAGTATTGTTAACTATGTCATTATACTAGATAGTAGATCCTTGGAATTTATTAATCTTGTAACTGAAAATTTATACATTGTGACCAATATCTCACCATTTCCCTAATTCCCCTTTCCCCAGTTCCTGGCAACCACCATTCTACTCTGGCTCTGAGTTGAACTTTTTTAGGTTCCACATATAAGTGAGATCAAAAAGGATTTGTCTTTCTGTGTCTAGAATATTTTATTTAGCATAATCTCTCCCCCAGGTCCATCCATGTTGTGGCAAATGGCAGGATTCCTTTCCTTATGACTGGATAATATTCCATCATATGTATATAATTCATTTTATTTCTTTATTCATCACATGTATTTATTTAGGATGTTTTCATATTTTGGTTATTGTAAATAATGCTACATGAACATGGGTATACACATATCTTTTTGATATACTGATTTCATTCTTTTGGATAGATACACAGAAGTGGGATTGCTAGATTATATACTTCTATTTTTAAACTTTTGAGGAAACTCAATACTGCTTTCCATAATGGCTGTATCAATTTACATTCTCTCGTACAGTGTACAAGTGTCCCCTTTTCTCCATACCCCAGCCAACACTTGTTATCTCTTATCTTTTTAAGAATACCAATCCTAGTAAGTGTGAAATAATATCTCATGGTGGTTCTGATTTGCATTTCCCTGATGACTACTGATGTTAAGCACATTTTTAAAGAAGATTTTATTTATTTATTTGACAGAGAGAAAGAGACAGCAAAAGCAGGAACACAAGCAGGGGTAGTGGTAGAGGGAGAAGCAGGCTTCCCGCTGAATAGGGAGCCCTTGATCCCAGGACCCTGGAATCATAACCTGAGCTGAAGGCAGACGCTTAACAACTGAGCCACCCAGGTGCCCCAGGTGAACACATTTTTATATTATTGTTGGCCATATGGATGTTATCTTTGGAGAAATGTTTATTCAATTCCTTGGCCCATTTTTAAATCAAATTACCTAATTTTTTGCTGTTGGGTTGTATGTGTTCCTTATATATATTAGATCTTATTCCCTTTGCAAAAATATGGTTTTCTGGGGTGCCTGGCTGGTTCAGTCAGAAGAACATGTGACTCTTGATCTTGGGATTGTGAGTTTGAGTCACACACTGGGTGTAGAGATTACTAAAAAAGAATAAACAAAAAAAAGTTGCTTTTCCCAGTCTCTGGATTGCTTATCATTTAGATGATTGTTCCCTTTGCTGTGCAGAAGCTTTTTAGTTTGATGTAGTCCCACTGGTCTATTTTTGCTTTTGTTGCCTTTGCTTTTGGTGTCAAATTCAAAAAACTGTTACCAAGAACAAAGGTAAGAGTTTTCCCCTATGTTTTCCTATAAGAGTTTCATAGTTTTAGCTCTTAAAATTTAAGTCTTTATTTCATTCGAAATAAATTTTGTATATGGCATCTGATAAGGGTCCAATTTTATATCATACCTGTGGATATATTTTTCCCAGCACCAGTTATGAAAGAGACCATTGTGTATTCTTGGTACTGTTGTCAAAGGGATTGATCATATATGTACAAGTTTATTTCTGGACTCTCTATTCTGTTCCATTGGTCTATATACCTGTTTTTAATGGCAATATCACACTGTTTTCACTACCATAGCTTTATAATATAATTTGAAATCAGGAAATGTGAGCTTACAGCTTTGTTTTTCTTTCTTGAGATTACTTTGGCTATTTAGGGTCTTTTCTGGTTCTGTACATGTTTAGGGTTTTTTATTCTATCATAGATCTCTCATATCACCAATCAGTTCCCATGTTGGGCAAAACTGCTCCCAGAACATGACTGAGAGGCACTAGAGCCAAAATACAGGTACATTTCAGGATCTGTAGTTGGACTGAGGTTGGCAGACCTGACTTTGGGGACAAAGACTGTGTGTCTACCTGAAAATCTCTGGGTGGGCAAGACAACTCCAGAACATGGCTGAGGAGATAGAATAGCATTATAGGGCCACTTAGGTCCAAAACTGGGACCAGGTTTGGCAGATTGGTTACCTACAGCACAGGTGGACCTGGGTCCTCCCAGGTCCCTTGGCAAGTGTTGCTGGTGGCAGGTTCAAGTCAAAGGGGCTATAACTGAATCCACAAGGGGATAGGGCTGTTTCTATGTTTGTAAGCAAAACCATGGTCAATGAGCCTGCCACCTGAGCATGGGCATGCCTTCTCAAAAATAGCCCTCCTCCAGCTTGGGTTCCACCAGTGTTCTGCAACCTCCTACCTGCATCCCAGAATTCCCACAAAGGGACTTCTGTCTGTGGATGACTATCAAATTATTATTGCTCTGGAAGAATATGAGTGGGAAACCTATTCTGCCATCTTACTGATGTCCTATTCTTGGCATCTTCTTATAAGGATAGTATTGATAATGGATTAGGGGCCTACCTTGATCCAGTATGACCACATCTTAACTAATTACATTTGTGATAACCTTATGCGAAGTAAGGTCACATTCTGAGGCTCTGGGGGTAAGGACTTCAACATATCTTTTTGTGGGAGACACAACTCAACTCCTAATAGAACGTGTTATAGAAGGTGTTATTAAATGAACAAGGCATTTCAGAATCAAGAAGATATATTAGATGTCAAGTCAGCCATTAGTTGAGTGTATCCATGATTAGAACTCAGTTTTTGACGATGAGTTTATTTCAGAGGTTTTTCTGAAATGGGGAAAAGAGAAACTAAAAAGGAATATGGAATAAAGAAAGTGATTTGGCAAGATGTCAAAAGTATTTTCCAGTAGTTTTGAAGCAGGCATCTAGATTTTAAGTCTCTTAATATTTCTGAAGTGCAACTGAGATAACAAGAATAAATGCACATATTTTAAAAGAGTATTTGTTCATTTTTTGGAAATAGTAAATTCAAGATATGATTATTTTTTTAAATTATACAATACAAGCAAGTATAAATAAGTAAATCAAATTATCCATATACTCATTACCAGCCATTCATTGTTATGCCAAAATTTTACATAGTTAGCTTCACACACACACTAGAATTCCCAAACACGTGGACCAAAAACAAACAAAAAAAACAAAAACAAAACTCTGAAGAGTGTGAGCTTATTTTAAACACATATAAATTTCTTAAATCATTAACACTTATTTGTGAATTGAATAAAAGTCTCACAGATATGTACTACTCTTTCAAGTAATTGTAGATACTTTATTGATAAATGAATAATATAAACTATTACTAGAATAGAAATAGCTTTTACATCTTGCATTTTCTTTTTTAATCAACACTTAACAAGTTACTAATGTAACTATTAACATAGAGTCTGATTCTTTTTGATGTTATAAAGAGAAACCACAAGAGATTCCCCACAAACCCTATTTGAAAGAGATTATTTTGTCATTTAACATTTTGTTGTGAGAAAACGTAGACGACAAATACCACTTAATGCTAGGCAGCATAAATTAAATGAAAAAATAATAGGTCTTCTGTTGACATTAAACATATTATGTCAACTCCATTGTTTGTAAACTGGTGGGTTTTATTCTTCACATTCAAATAATGGTGTTGCATCCATAAAGTTTATGACAGAACTCAATAAATATGTCCCTTAATTTTTAATTAAAGCAGAGTTGACACACAACATTACACCAGTTTCAGGAGCACAACACAGTGACTTGACAAGTCTATACATTATGCTGTCTCCCCACAAGTGTAGCTATCATCTGTCTCCACACAACATTACAATACCATGACTACATTTCCTATGCTGTATATCCCAGTGACTTATTCATGCCACAACTGGAAGCTGGCATCTCCTACTCCATTTCATACATTTTGCTCATCTCCTTACTCCTACTCCTCTGGCAACTATGAGTCTATTCTCTGCATTAATGGGTTTCTAGTTTTTTGTTTATTCATTTGTTTTGTTTTTTTAGATTTCAGTTATAAGTGAAATCATATGGTATTTTCCTTTCTTTGACATACTTCATTTAGCTTAATACTCTCTAGGTCCATATTTGTTGAAAATGGCAATATCTCATTCTATTTTATGGGTGAGTAATATTCCACTGTGTGAGTGTGTGTGTATACACACAATATCCTCTTTATCTATTCGTCTATTGATGGACACTTGGGTTGCTTCCTTATTTTGCTTATTGTAAATAATGCTATAATAAATGTAAAGGTTAATATATCTTTTCATATTAGTGTTTTTGTGGGGTTTTTTTGGGGGGGTAATTACCCAGGAGTGTGATTATGGTATAATATGGTATTTCTGTTTTTAATTTTTTGGAGAAAGCTCCATACTATTTTCTACAGTGGCTGCACCAATTTAAATTCCTACCCACAATGCACAAGAGTTCCTTTTTCCTTGCATTCTTGCTATTACTTATTATTTCTTGTCTTTTTGATCCTGGTCGTTCTAGGTGTGTCCCTTAATTGCCAAAGAAAACATTACTTTTTTCACATTTGATCTCATTCATAAATGACTTGCTTAGCGAAATAAGTCAATCGGAGAAAGACAACTATCATATGATCTCTCTGATATGAGGGAGAGGAGATGCAACATGGGGGGTTAAGGGGGTAGGAGAAGAGTAAATGAAACAAGATGGGATTGGGAGGGAGACAAACCATAAGTGACTCTTAATCTCACAAAACAAACTGAGGGTTGATGGGTGGAGGGGGGTTGGGAGGGGGGGTGGGGTTATGGACATTGGGGAGGGTATGTGCTATGGTGAGTGCTGTGAAGTGTGTAAACCTGGCGATTCACAGTCCTGTACCCCTGGGGATAAAAATATATGTTTATAAAAAATAAAATTTAAAAAAATTTAAAAAAATGGTTTTAAAGGTTGCAAAAGTTCAGGGATAAGGAAAATTCCCTCACACTGTAACTGGCTTTATTTGACCATAAAAGGAATAGCAATGAACAAAGATAGACAAAGCACCTGATTAGAAATCAGGAGATCTGGAATTTAGCCTTGGCTCTGCTACTGTCTTCATCTATAATATAAAAGGATTACTCCAATGGGTCCTTAATGGCCTTTCTAGCAATGATACTTTATTGCTTTCAGATTATAAGGTAATGTTTAGCATTTTATTAACCCAGCTGGTTAGGTTACAGTGTTAATAAAGAAAGACTTAGGTTTTGTCTTATTTTTTAATGAACTTCTATTTTTGAAAAATCTTAGATTTACGGAAAAGTTGCGGAATACAGAAAGTTCTCATATACCATTCAATTTCTCTAAATGTTGACATCCTATATAACCTTGGTTCATTTGGTAGACTTACAGGTTTAAACCATTCATTTTACTGCCAAATCATTTAACTGAGTTGCCAACTATTTACTGGGTACCTACTACATGCTGGCTACCCTTTCAAGCACTATGTATCAGGAACTCTTGTAGAGGGAGAAGAAGGGTGAGGCAGAGGGAATGAATTTCATGCTGTCAAGAAGCTTGCATTATAGGGGCACGTGGGTGGCTCATTGAGTTAAGCCTCTGCCTTCGGCTCAGGTCATGATCTCAGGGTCCTGGGATAGAGCCCCACATCAAGCTCTCTGCTCAGCCTGGCCCCCCTCCCCAACCTGTCTCTCTGCCTACTTGTGATCTCTGTCAAATAAATAAATAAAGTCTTTAAAAAAAGAAGCTTGTGGGGCATGTGGGTGGCTCAGTTGTTAAGCATCTGCCTTCGACTCAGGTCATGATCCCAGGGTCCTGGGATTGAGCCCTGCATCAGTTTCCTTGCCTGCATTGCAGGGAGCCTGCTTCTCCCTCTTCCACTCTCCCTGTTTGTGTTCCCTCTCTTGCTGTAATAAATAAAGTCTTTTAAAAAAAGGAGCTTGTATTATAGTGAGATAAAATATACAGTACTAGGTAAATAATAGATAGATGAAAGTATGTGCTAAAGAGAAATGTAAAGGAAGGAAGAAGGAAAGAGTTTGCCAGGAGGTCTTGGGATTGTAATTTTAGGTAGTGACAAGGGAGATTCCACTGTTAAGCTGACTTTTAGTTAAGTAACTAAAGGAAAATCAGGAGAACTTTGAAGGTATCTGTAAGAACAACATTTTAGGCAAAGGATAGAGAAAATGTAGTCTTAGAGTAGGAATATGCCTGATGTGTTTGAGAAACAGCAAGGAGACCAGTGTATCTAAACTAGAATGAGATTATATATAAATTTGTAAGGCATTATAATGAGTAGTGTGATGAGATGGAGACACTAAGAGTATTTTGGAATGTGCTTTTAAAACCTAGTCAAGAAGGGACAAGCTGACTGATTTTAAGAGGAGAAAAGAAATTAAGGATGACTGAGAGTTTAAGCATGAAAGAGGACAGGAAGGAAAACTTGGGTTTGGCCATGATAAAATTGATTCTTTTATTAGATAGTTGAAATTAAAGCCAATTGCAGCAATTCAGAGCTAGACATATGACTCTCATTAGCATATAGATGATATTAAAAGCCATGGGGCTGAGTGAGATTACCTAAGGAGAAAGTTTATACAGAGGATAGATGCTGAACACCAAGAAGAAACAGCCAAATAAGAGGGAAAATAGAGAAGTGTGGTGTCCCAGAAGCAATGTGAAGAAGAGGTTTCAAAGAAAAAAATGATCAACTGTGTCAAATTCCGCTGAGAAATAAAATATAATGAGAACCAAAGATCAACAAATGACTTTGTTGATGTGCACACCTTTGGTGACTTGGCCAAGAAAAATTTTTTCACTGGAGTTTTTGAGATGAAAGCTTGATAGGAGTGAGTTTAAGAGAGAATAGATACAGAGTAAGTAGAGGCAAGGGTTAAAACAGTTCAAAGAATTGTACTGAAAACTGAAGCAGAGAACAAGAGGGTTATGTCAGCATTTTTTTTAAGGTGACATATTAGGGAATGTTGATATGCTCATCAGAATGATTCAATAGAGAGGGGAAATTGATGATGCATTAAGGAAAGGATATTATTACAGTAATGAAGTCCTTATATAGGCAAGAGGGTTGATATTCAGTGTATAAGTCAGCCTTAGAAAGGAGACAGTTCATCCATATAGACTTCCATACAAGCATCCATATGGATGCTTATAACTAAGGAGCATGTACATTGTCCCTTCTGACTGTTTTCATTGGCTCAGTGAAATAGAAAGCATGGCCATCAACTAAGAGTGATAATAGGAAAAGTATGAAGGAAGTTTGAAGAATATGGAGAAAGTATAAAATTTGTTTCAGAGAGTGGAGAATAAATTAGGAATATGAGGTTAGACACTGCTGAGGGCCCACCTGAGGTCAGTACTACACATTTAATGTGAGAACAAATAGTATGGTATTTTGTGATGTTCCAACCACATTAAGCTCCTCACTTACAGTTAAATGTGGGATTTAACTTAGGATTTGGCTTTTGAAATCTATTTAGTTTAGTACCTCAACTATAAATATGGATGCAATTATGAATCACCAAACATTTAGTGAAAATCATTGCCATCAGAGAAAGCAATTTCAACAAAAAGAACTAACTCATGAAGAAATAGTTGTGAGGAGATTAAATCATTTAACACATACTGAGTGCTAGAATAGATCCTGGCACAGTTATTATTCAAAAATGTTTGCTATTATTATGAATTTGGAAGGAGATATCAGAAAATCTGTAAAATATGTAAAATTAAGATTCTTGGAGAGATTCAAAGGACTAACACATGTGGAAAATATTGCTATGAAAGAAGAAATAATTTCTAATGTAATGTCAGCAAGATGGCAGAATTGGAAGATTTGTAGGCTTCTTCCTCTATTAACTCAACAACAATACACGGATGGATTCATTTGGTGAGAAATCCAGAAAATAACTGAGTCTTTTGTACCCACAGTAACCTCAAAACTAGTCATATTAAGGCTAGTAGGAAAATTTCAGACATCCCTTACCATAATCCCTATTCCCAGAATAATGCTATAGGATCATAAGAAAACCCCTTACCTCTCAGCTTCTCCTCAGGGAAGGAATGAGTTGAACTATACATCAAACATTCCAACTTTTCCAGGGGATGTCCAAAGGACTGGTTTCTCTATCTCCTGCCTCAGAGCACTGACATGACCTGTGATTCTCTAAGCTCCAGTGAGAAGAAAGATGGCATTTTGAACTAATACACAAGCAGTCACCACAGCCATTTTCCTAGCTCAGTGCAGAGAAAGCAGGTGAAAAACTCAGATCATAGCTTCTCACTGGGAAGGAAAAGAGTCTGACCATATCACACCAAAAGCACAGGCAAGAAAAGCAAAACAGACAAGTGAGACTACATCAAACTAAAATGGTTCTGGCACAGCAAAGGGAGAAACCACAGAGAGGAAAAGGTAACCTACAAAATGGGAGAAAATATTTGCAACTCATAAATCTATTAAGGGATTAATATCCAAAACATATGGAATTCCTACAACTCAATAGCAAAAAAGCACATATTTTAATTTAAAAATGGGCAAAGGAATGGCCACAATCTTCAAACTGTGGAAAGGGCAAAGATGCCCTTCAACAGACGAGTGGATAAAGAAGATATGGTCCATATATACAATGGAATATTATGCCTCCATCAGAAAGGATGAATACCCAACTTTTGTATCAACATGGACGGGACTGGAGGAGATTATGCTGAGTGAAATAAGTCAAGCAGAGAGAGTTGATTATCATATGGTTTCACTTACTTGTGGAGCATAAGGAATAACACGGAGGACATTGGGAGATGGAGAGGAGAAATAAGTAGGGGGAAATCGAAGGGGCAGACAAACCATGAGAGACTGTGGACTCTGAGAAACAAACTGAGGGTTTTGGAAGAGAGGGGGGTGGGGGATGGGTGAACCTGGTGGTGGGTATTAAGGAGGGCACATAGTGCATGGAGCACTGGGTGTGGTACATAAACAATGAATCTTGGAACACTGAAAAAATAAATTAAAAAAATAAAATTGGGCAAAGGGCTTGAACAGACATTTCCTCAAAGACATAAAGAAGGCCAACAGACACACAAAAAGATGAAAAAAAAAGATGATCAACATTGCTAAACATCAGGAAATGCAAATCAGAATCACAATGAGATATCACTTCATAGCTATTTTGAAAACAACAACTATTGGAAAGAATGTGAAGAAACTGAATCTATTACACAATGTTAGTGGGAAAGCAAAATGGTACCACCATTATGGAAAACAGTTTGGGGGTTCTTCAAAAAATTAAAAATAGATCTATCATATGATCAAGTAATTCCACTTGTAGGTTTTTATCTTAAAAGAACTGAAATCACTATATTGAAGAGATATCTTCAACTCCCATATTCACTGCAGCTTTGTTTACTATAGCCAAGACATGAAAGCAACTTAAATGTCCATGGCCAGACTAATGGACAAAGAAAATGTTGTATGTACCTACAAAGGAATATTATTCAGTCTTTAAAAAGAAAGAAATCTCATCATATGTGACAACATACTCAACCTCAAGTACATTACACTAAGTGAAATAACCCAGTCAATGAAGGAAAAACACTTCATGATTCCACTTAAATCAGATATCTCAAATAATCAAACTCATTGAAGCAAATAATAGAATAGTAATTCCAGGGGTCAGGGGAAGGGAGAAACAGGGAGTTGCTAGTCAAGGATTATAAAGTTTCAGTTATATAAGGTGAATAAATTTTAGAGTTCTGCTGTATGATGCTGTGACTGCAGACAGTGCTGTGTTGTACACTTAAAATTTGTTAAGGTGGTAAATCTCATTTTAAGTGTTTTTTACTATAATAAAGAAGTAACAATTCATTAAAAATTTAAAATTCCATTGTCAAAAACAAAAAATAAGTCTGTAAATGAAATAAATAGGTGATCACCACTGAAGACATAATTTATGATAAGCTATCAAGATTAATATTATTTCTGAACCCAGTGCAAAAGAGAAGTGATGACAAATATGGGAATATTTAAGGGGCACAGAAAACAGATACAGAAGTTCCAAGATACTTGAAAGACAAATACTCAAAATATTCATAATATATTTATAAGCGACTACAGCGATAAAAATCAACATTTTAACAATGGTCACCTCTGAATAGTAAGAATAAAAGTAACTTCCCTTATTATTAAAAAAAAAGTAAGATACTCAGAGAATCGAGATTATGGAAGGGAGGAAACAATGAAAAAACTGAATTGAAAAGACTATTGGGGGCTAAGTGTCTTAAAACTCAAAACAATGAATAAACATTTGAAAAGAATACCTGTTTAATCAAATAGTATTTGAGTAAAGTTTTAGGACCCCAAAAGAAAAGGTTGAAGAGATAGAAAGCAAGTTACTTACAAAAGGATTTCTGTCTGTCCCTTTATCATATCAAGCTATTTATAGTTTCTCAGGTTTTTACACTTGCTATTTTATTGTTTGGCATTATCTAAATTTATTTCTCCTCATTGCTAGTTCATTCTCATAATTCAGGTTTCAGAATAAATGCTACTTTCTTTTTTTTTTTACTTTTTAAAATTTCTTTTCAGTGTACCAGAATTCATTGTTTATGTACCACACCCAGTGTTCCATGCAATACGCGCCCTCCATAATACTCACCACCAGGCTCACCCAACCTCCCATGCTACTTTCTAATAATGGCGCTTTTCTGACTCCATTTAAGTAGGCTGCCTGCCATTCTCTGTTATAAGCATCTTATTTATTTTCTTCCAATACAAATACATGTTATAATTATTTCATTTTGCTTGTTTATTTTTGTGTCTTGCACCATCATATAAACTCCATGAAGACAGTGTGTAATGGTCATGTTCATGTACCTACTGTGGGTTCTGGCAGGGAGCAGGTGTTTTAATATTTTATTATTTTTAATTTATTTTATTTTTACTGTATTTAAAGTTTATTTGACATGCTAATTCTTTTTTTAAAATTCCAGTATAATTAACACACAGTGTTATATAACTTCAGAAGCACACTACAGCAATTCAACAATTCTAAACATTACTCAGTGCATGTAGTTGTTGTTTTCCCAACACCATATTTATTTTAAACTGTATTTAATTATTTGACAGAGGGAGAGAGATATCACAAGTAGGCAGAGAGGCAGACAGAGAGAGAGGGGGAAGCAGGCTCCCCACTGAGCAGAAAGCCAGATGCGGGGCTCCATCCCAGGACCCTGAGATCATGACCTGAGCTGAAAGCAAAGGCTTTAACCCACTGGGCCACCCAGGCATCCCCCACAACACCATATTTTTGAACAGACTATCTTTTTTCCATTGTATATTCTTGCCTAATTTGTTGAATACTAATTGATCATATAATCATGTTTATTTCAGGGCTCTCTACTTTGTTCTAGTGATCTATGTGTCTATTTTTCTGACAGTGCCATACTGTTTTGATTACTACAGCTTTGTAGTCTATCTAGAAATCTAGGATCATGATACTTTCAGTTTTGTTCTTTTAGAAGTTTTTTGTTTTTTGTTTTTCAATCTGGAGTCTTCTGTGGTTCCATACAAGTTTTAGGATTATTTGCTCTAAATCTGTGACAAATGCTATTGGTATTTTGATAGGGACTACATTAAATCTGTAGATTGCTTTGGGTAGTATGGACATTTTAACAATAGTTCTGAGCATGTGCTATCTTTCCATTTGTTTGCATCATTGTCAATTTTTTCATCAATCTTTTATGGTTTTCAGAATATAGATCTTTCACCTCTTTGGTTAAGTTTGTTCTGAGATATTTTTATTCTTTTTGGTGCAATTGTAAATGGAACTGTTTTCTTAATTTCTCTTTCTGCTATTTCATTATTAGTGTACAGAAATGCAATGGGTTTCTGTCTATATATCCTGTTACCTCAATGAACTCTTATCAGTTCTAGTAGTTTTTTGGTGGAGTCTTGAAGGTTTTCTTTTCTTCTTTTAAAAAAAAAGATTTTATGTATTTATTTGAGAAATAAAGAGAACAGACTGAGAGAGAGAGTACATGAGCTTGGGGAAGGGGCAGAGTTAGAGATAGGAGCAGAATCCCCCCAAAGCAGGGACCCCAACATGGGGACTCAATCCCAAGACCCTGGGATCATGACCTGAGCTGAAGGCAGATGCTTAACCCACTGAGCCACCCAAGTGCCTTGAGGGTTTTCTATATATAGTATCATAATCATCTGCAAATAGTGAGATTGACTTCTTCCTTACCAATGTGAATGGTTTTTATTTCTTCTTCTTCTTCTTCTTTTTTTTTTTTTTGTTGGATTGTTTTGGCTAGGACTTCCAGTACTATGTTGAATAAAATTGGTGAAAGTGGACATCCTTGTTTTGTTCCTGGTCTTAAGAAGAAAGCTCTCATGTTTCCACCATTGAGTATGATGTTAGCTATGGATTTTTCATATAAGGCCTTTTTTATGTTGAGGTATCTTTCCTCTAAACCTACTTTGTTGAGGGTTTTTATCATAAATGTTGTACTTTGTCAAATGCTTTTTCTGTATCTATTGAAATAATCTTATGGTTTCTATCCTTTCTCTTGTTGGCATGATGTATCAGGTTGATTTGCAAATATTGAATCACCCTTGCATCCAAAGAAAAAAATCCCACTTGATCATGGGGAATGATTTTTTTAATGCATTGTTGGATTCAGTTTGCTAATATTTTGTTGAAGATTTTGGTGTCTATGTTTGTTATGGGTATTGGCCTGTAGTTCTCTTCTTTGTAGTGTCTTTATCTGCTTTTGGTATCAGGGTAATGCTGGCCTTATAGAATGAATTTGGAAGCCCTCCTTCCTCTTCTATTTTTTGAATAGTTTGAGAAGAATAGGTATAGAACTCATCTGTGAAGCCATATGGTTCTGAACTTTTGTTGTTGGGAGTTTTTCGATTCCTTATTCAATTTTGGGAGGTTATATGTTTCTAGGAGTTTATCTGTTTCTTCTAGGTTGTCCAATTTGTTGGCGTATATTTTTTCATAATATTCTCTTATAATCTGCTTTATTTCTATGGTGTTGGGTATTTTCCTCCTTCCTTTCTCGATTTTTTTGAGTCTTCTCTCTTTTTTTTTTGAGTTTGGATAAGAGTTTATCAATGCTGTTGATCGTTTCAAGGAACTAGCTACTGGTTTCATTGAACTGTTCTATTGTATGGTTTGTTGTTGTTGTTTAGTTTCTGTTTTATTTATTTCTGCTCTAATCTTCATTATTTCCTTCCTTCTACTGATTTTGTTTTTTTTGTTTTTTTTTTGTTGTTGTTGCTTTTTTTCTAGCTCCTTGAGGTGTAAGTTTAGGTTATTTGAGATTTCTCTTGCTTCTTGAGGTAGGCCTATATTCCTATAAACTTCCTTCTTAAACCACTTTTGCTGCATCCCATTTTAGACTGTGCATTATCATTTTCATATGTCTCCATGTATTTTTTGATTTCCTCTGATTTCTTCATTGACCCATTCATTGTTTAGTAGCAGGTTGTTTAACTTCCATGTATTTTTGTTCTTTCCAGATTTTTTCTTATGGTTGATTTCTAGTTTTGTAGCATTGTGGTCAGAAATGATGCAAGGTATGACTTCAGTCTTTTTGAATTTCTTGAGACTTGTTTTGTGGCCTATATATTACCTCTCCTGGAGAATGTTCTATGTGCACTTGAAAAGAATATGCATTCTGCTGTTTTAGGATATAATCTTTTGAATGTATCTGTTAGATCCATCCAATCCAATGTGTCATTCAAAGCCATTTTTTACCCTGTTGATTTTGTTTGGATGATCCATTGATGTAAATGGAGATTTAATATCCCCTACTACTACTGTATTACTATCAGTTACTTCCTTTATGTTTATTTTTAGGTGCTTTATGTATTTGGGTACATAAATATTTATAATTGTTACATCTTCTTAGTGGATTGTTTACTTTATGATTATGTAATATCCCTCTTTGTCTCTTGTTACAGTCTTTGTTGTAAAGTTTATTTTGTCCAATGTAAGTATTGCTATCCCAGCTTTTCACTTTTATTTGCATGATATATGCTTTTCTATGTCTCACTTGCAATCCAGAGTGTTTTAACAGTGATTTGTGGAATACATGAGAAAAGAATCGAATAGTTTTCAGACTTTTCTTTGGTTACTTTGAATATTACATTTCACTGGAATAATGTCTTTTTCTCATTCATTCAACAAATACTTAATGGGGTCCTACTATATACCAAGTACTATGTTTGGTGCTGGTAATACAGCATATGCTGTCTTCTGCCTTGCAACTCATGTACTGTATTTTATTGTAAGCTATCCTTTAGCCGCTTGAACCTAAGTGATGCCTACTCTGTTTGAACATCTTGTTCAGTGTTTGCTCCCATAGGGACATTAAACTCTTTATTATTTCAAATGAATATACCCCCATTTGTTTAATTTTCTTTCCTATGTACTTGAAAACTGCTTAGATGGAAGTGTTAAAAAGAACATGAGACCCTAAAGAAATTTGAGTCAATCCCACCTAAAAAATATTAAAATTACATATAAGTTATATCGTATCTGAGGACATAGGTATTCTCATGTGGATAACTGAGATCATCTGGAGAAAATGTCTTATTCTATGCAGTTCTATATGTTTTCTAGGTCATTAAATCCAAGTCCTTTTGTCATGCAGGCATCATGATATAAAAGTAAATGCCCAGAACATTTGCATTTTTAACACAGTTTTAGCCCTGAACTACTTGTCGCTTACTCTTGATTCTGTTTTCTTCTGAACTGATTTTTCTATGTACAAACTCATTTTGCCTCCTTTTGTGACCTTCTATTAGGTATATTCATCACTATTATTTTGTATATAACCTTACATTGCTTTTGTGACCTTTGGTTTCTCTGGGGAACATCAAGCCTGATCTCCTTTGTACTGTCTACAAGTCTCTGTGTGTGTTTGATCTTGTGTGTTTGATCTTTGTGTGTTTGGGTTTGCCCTAGCCATATGAATATAAACCAGACAGAGTAAAATTTTTTTGAACACTGGAAGGCACTTAAATATTGGAAAGTGTAGCATACTGGTGAGGGAGAAGTCTGGGGGTAAAGGTAAATTTGGCAACAACCTTCTTGACCCACCCTGTAGGTGGCATCTACTTGTGTCTATAACACCCATCCCAGCCAACTGGTCAAGAAGAAATAGCCCCTAGTACAGTGTATGAACATAATTTTTGATTCTTCAAAAAAGGGCCATTTTATTAATGGTCACCTCAAAATCATCAGGCTCCAAAACATGGCAGCTAGCCTTGACAGGTCAAAATGTTAGTAAAACAAATGGCTTATTACATGAATCTTCTTTTTCAATCAACTGAAAAATTTAAAAAATATATCCATCCCCCATTTTCACTCTCTATCCAAGATGCTCCCTTCTCAAGTTTGCCATTCTTCCTTCTGAGTATTGAACCTTGTGAGTCATCTTTGGCTTTTTTTTTTTTCTCAATTTCCTCCTTCCCACACTTCATTAATCACCTGGTTCTGTCAGTTGTTTCTACTCTGTGTCTTGGAACATGAAGCATCCTGTCTGATGCTACAGCTACTTTTCTAGCCTCAGTCTTCTTCACACTGGTTCTTCCTGCTTCATGGCTCTGCTCATTCTACCTTGCATTTGCTTGTCTAATTAACTGTAATCTTTCCACATAAGCATCTACTGCCCTGCTCAGGAATCTACAGAGCCTTCTTTATTTGTTATTCCAAATCTTCATCCAGCCTGGCTTTCAAGGATTTCTCAAAGCTGCTTCCATCTTACCTATATGTTATCCCAATATAACAAAATATAGGCTTCAAGAGTCAAATAAACTGGGTTAAAATGAGCCCTGTAAACTTGGAAACTTTGTAAGTTTACTCAAACTGTGAATGTCTTGGTTTCCTCATTTGGAAAATTAGGATAAAAATACTTTTGTCACAGGACTACTGAGAGGAATAAATTAGAGGATACAAAAACAGAATCAGAACAGTTCATAGTGTATGATAAATTCTCAGTAGATGATGATGATGATGATACTACGATCTGGATCATTCTTCTTCAAATAGGCTATGCTTTTATATTCATTACTTATTTGTTGGCTTGTTCTATTTTTGCTTTTTAATTGTCTATCCTCTTGGTGTTAGTTTTCAAGGAAAAGAAAATTGCTTAAATTCAGCAATACCCTTAGCAGATTCAGAAGCCTTTGGCACTCCTAGAGGGTAGTTTTAGGCAATGAATAGTTCTCTGTTGCTCTAGAGTTTGTCCTTCTAACATTTCTGGTTAATGAAATTGTTATATTAGACCAATTTTGACAGCATTCCCCTGACATACCAGTTCATTAAAAAAAAAAAAGGCTATTTACTGCTTATGGAATCCCCTAATAATGATGACATTGATTCAATCATCAAATCAATTGAATCAATGAAATGGTGAAACAGTATTGAAACAAAGGGAAGTCCTTGATGATCACAGTTTAGAACATGGTTCAGGTCACTGAATGTGATTTGCTAACTTTTAACCCTTAAACTATAGCCTATGAGGAAAACCAGTCACAGCATATTAAACGTTCTGGCTAGTTTGATGGAAGTTAAAAATTCAACCTTATATTCTGGAATAAAGACTGGGCATGAATCAGGGAACCAGGGTTTTAACCCTGGCTTTGATAGTAACTTGTCAGAATTGGTCGAGTCCCTTTCCCTCTTTGATCTTCATTTTTTCTCAACTGTAAAATTAGGATCCTAACTGTAAAGTTAGGATTGTACTAGAACACCCAGAGGCTTTTGCTAGCTCTAATATTTATTTCTCCAAATTCTGGGCAACTCCAAGTTGTGGCTGCATATTTCACTTTAAATAAGGAATGTTTGATGTAGGGGGGAGTAGCACTAATTGAGGCCAAGACCATGGGATTCATTTACAAATAAGCTTAGGCCTTCATAAATGGTTTTATAGTCACAAATGGGAAAAGTGTCAAGGATATAACATAACCTTAATATTAGCCATATGACATCTCTGTAGGAATTTGAAGTCCATACGCTCTTTCTTTGTTATTCATTAAAAAATACTTATTAAGCACATATATTTCTTTAGATACTACTGTATGTTATAATAAGATGATGAACAAGACAAACATAGTTCCTCATTTAATTTACAATCCACTGGGAGAGACAAAAATACACCAAAATATAAAATTATAAACTCAAAAAGTGAAAGATGCAGGATCAGTGTTGCCAAACCCTTCAACATATATTTTCTCATTTGATCTTTCTCAAACCCTTGTAAGTTATGAATTACCATTCATGTTTACCAATGAAGAAACACTGTCTCTCCATATAGCTTGGGTCAATATTAAAATGTAAAAATAGTACCATATAAATGATTTTTAACTGGCCCAAGAGAATTAAGGAAGCTTCCAGAAAGAGATAAAATATTTTGAAATACTAAAAAGCATATTTAGGTTCCCAACAAATCACTTGCCTTTTTAAATATGTTTTAAACACTTCCACATCTCCGTTCTAGGAATACCACTCAGGCTAGTAGGCTCTTTATCGTTTATTGAAATCCTACCCACCTTTCCAAATTCAAGTTAGATATCATGTACCTTAGGAGATATTCCTATAATCACATTCCCTTGCCCCCTTTACAGAGCATTGTTTGGATGTAATTACAACTTACTGCATTCTGCCTTATGTCATATTGTTTATGTCCCATGGATTCCACTACTGATCAGTTCCTTGAGGGAAAGGACTATGCTTTATGCCTCCTTATAACCCACATAGTGGTTTGTTAATAGTAGATGCTCAGTAAAATATGTACTAACCTAAGAATAAAGAATTGCTCCTGTATCCTCCAGATGCTCTCAGGCATTTTTATATTTTATGCAATATTGCTTCTCATTCTCACCTGTATCTACTATTCGCTTGTTCCCCAATGAAAGAAAAAAAACAGATCAGAACAAAATTTAGCTGGCAAAGTAGCCAGATAATATTATTTTGATGTTAGAATACACAAGAAAGGAAACAGGTGAGATTGACGTGCCAAAGGTTTAGGTCCATACACAACGTCAGTTAGAAAGCAGAGTCTTGGTCCTGGAAATTCTGGGGCCCTGCTACAAGAGAAAGATAACATGGAACTTATTTATCATGTATCTGATCTGAAGATAGGAAAGACTATAGATAACACAGCAATAAAACATTGGGAATTATGACTCAGGTATTCAGATACTCAGCCAAGATGCTGACATTTGTTAAAGAGGAAATAAATGGAACCAGAGCAGAGGATTGTGCCTGCATTAATTACATAAAAGGTATTATTTTTCTTTTTAGCAGCCAAGATGTTACATTTGAACACGTGACCTTGCAAGAGAAAAACAGGTCACTTTTACTTACTTCTTTTCTCTTTTTTCTAAACTTATGGAGATCTACTTTTTGAGGGTAGAGTGTGGGGTGGCAGATGGTAAGGTGGAGCAGAGCAATGTGGCAGAGAAAGAAAGATGAAAAGCCAAATATCTCGTGTTTTAAAGGCAGAAAGCTCACCGCTCTTACCTAACTGAAGGGAAACATCCCCTAGGATATAAATTGGATTAGCAACCAAACTTCAACAAATGGTAACTAATATTAACCCTACTGAAGTATGTCAACATGTGAGTTGGGCTATATTATCATATCTCCTTAGACACATTCTGTATACAGTAGGCAGGTTTACTGAAGCTGTATTAGAATTATAGACTGGTAGATCAGATCTAGTAATAAAAGGAAATAGTAACAGTGTAATTTAATTAAAATATCTTTCTGAGTTTCTCACCAAATACATTGGTATAGAAATCTTACAAGTAGCTTCCCAATGAGCTTCTTTTCTAGAGCAAATGCCTAACTTCTTTTTATTTACATTAACTGGATAAACAAAGTGATTTCTCTATGTGCATTATTATTATTTCTATGAAAGTAAAAACACTTAATTTGAATTGTATCAAACCATAATTTAAGCCCCAACGTAGGGCCTTGTATTTCCTAGAGAAATTTCTAATTCAAAGTTTATATATTAGGCAAATTTTATATAATTGCATGGAAATGGTTTTAATTTATCACAGGCATGCTTTCAGAAGAGACCAAACTCCTTCAAATCTAAGAACTGATTTGGGAAATATGAAGACAATTTCACAAATTACAGTCAGCCAGTCCTCTCCATTCAATGTTAGAAGGGAACACTCAGCCTGGCACCCCTACTTTCTGAGTTTAGGCCCTAGAGCTGCTGCACTGACCCATGGTCCCTTTTTGCTTCCAGCCCCATTTTCACTGTCTTAATTCTTATAATGGGTTGAATTGTGTCCCCCCAAATTTTAAGTCCTTATCCCCAATACCTGTGAATGTGACCTTGTTTGGAAATAAAATAGGGTCTTTGCAGATATAATCAAGTTAAAATAAAGTCATTAGCATAGTTCCTAGTCTATTGTAATGGTGCCCTTATAAAAAGGGAAACTTCTGGACAGAGACAGACGCGCATAGAGAGAAGATGATGTGATGATATAGGGAGAAAACCGCCATCCAGAAGTCAGACGGGGAGGCCTGGAAGAGATATTTCCCTTACAGCTCTCAGAAGGAAACAACCCTGCTCACACCTCAGGTTTGGACTTCTATACTTTAAGAACCATGAGATAATAAATTTCTGTGGTTTAAGCCACCCAGTTGGTGGTATTTTGTTATGGCAGCCCCAGGAAGATACTATAGTTCTGACTACCATTTCCCTTCAAAAAATATGAAAAAGAGTGGACTCATAGGAATTCTGAAACCAAAGTTCTTTTAGATGAACCCTGAACTGGCTTGGCTATGCTTTCATGCCATTTGATTCTTTTGGAATATATACCTATATCTAAATATATATATATATATATATATATGTATATATATATATATATATATGTTTATGGATGTATATTTATTCCTTAAGAACCTAATGCCATATGCTGTATATGCATCATTTCTTTTGCTTTTGACTTGGGGCACAGATTACATTATTTTTATACATGAAAGTATCGATGGCCAGAAATGTTTAGTAATGTGTCTAAGATTACACAGAAAACAGGTGAGAGAGCTGTGATTTGAACTCTGTTCAGTCTGACTCCATTGTCTGGGTCTCCAATTACTTACTTACTTGAAGGGGAAGGGATAGAAGAAAGCCATACAATTTTCTACATGTGCAGTATGACTATCGCATGTAATTGAAGTCTTGCCCATGAGAAAATTTTGAAGAAAACTCATTTTAGTTAGTTTGACCAGAGCATGCGATCAGAGTAGGGGCAATATGTGATGGGAACAGAGGGGTGGGCTGGTCCTGTACTGTGCAAGTCCTTCAATGCAAGACTGAGGACTTCTCAGAAACCATTTTATAGATGGTATTAATCAACTTTGTTTTTGCCACACTTACTTCACCCTTTTTAAAGTGAAGTATCAATAAAATCCTCATAGTTTTTGATGCTTAGAATAGACTATCATAATGAACAAAACCCTGGCCCAGTCCAACAATGGATCCTACCTGTCTTACATACCATGCCTGGAAATGACATAAAATTGAAAAATCCAGGAGCATCAAAAAGCTGTGCACAGGTAAGGAGAGAATCCAAAGTAGTTTCAGGGATCTCTCAACATGCCTTTCAAACTAGACTCCCAGAATGAAACATTGCTCAAATTTATGCTCCAAAGTCAAGAGCAATTTTGGTTTACATGATAATCATTGTGTGCTTTGGCTTTACATGCCAGCTTTCTTCACATCTACTTGATTTTTTGTTAAAGTACATTGCAAGAAAGCATGTCATGTTTTACTCTATAGTATATACTACATTTGAAAATAATTAGGCCTGCTCTCAACAACATGTCTTTCCATAACAAGGGTAAAGATTTAAACCTCAATATTAATCTCAATTTCTGTGAATGAATGAGGTCCCAGTAAGGATACAGGTATGCCCTTACCAAGGTGTCGTTCTCTCAGATATATTTATAATACAATTATACATATTATATATGTATATAAATGTATCCATATCTCATTAACATATCTGTCTCCACAAATACATATTTGAAGTGTAGATTACTTATGCCATTTAAAAATGTGTTGCTATATATAATTCATTGCCATCTGTTCCTCTGATTTCTCCTTTATATTCTAAAAATTCCCAGCAAATCATGAAAATTTACATGGATTCCTGAAGTCCTCTATGTGTTCAGTTATAGCATTTATGAGAGGATGACCCAAAACAGAGCACTGGCCTAGGAAGAAGAGCACTAGGAAATTCTTGATGACCAATAGATTACTATTTAGTTGAGTGTCTACAAATGCCTTAGCCCCTCTCAACCTGTTTTCTCATCTTTAATATGAAAATAATTAACCTCACAGCCCTATGGATTAGGCAAATTTTATCAAAGCTGACAATGATGAAAAAGATTTAAATTTTAGATGTCAATATAAATAACTAAGAGCGAATTGAGAATAATTAGAAAGAAAGAGTTAAACCTTCTTCCAGAGGTCCTTTTAAAAGTGAGAGATAGTCAGTGGATGTTTCTCAATACCTAGGAATACAACTTCAGTTCAGTTTGCTGAGAATATACTATTTTCATTCATGTATTCTACACCTACTCTATTCCAGACATCAGTCTAGATGCTGAGGACAGAAAAGGGGACAAAGCAAGTCTTTGCTCTCACGTAGTATCTGGGTGGGTGGAAAAAAGAAAAGAGACAATAAACAACAAAAATGATAGATAATATTAACCATATCTCATATCATCTAAGATGTCACTGATTATAAAGCCCACCATTATTTTATACACCACTAAGAAACAAAAAAATCATTGCTAAGTAAATACTACAGGCCATTAGTTGCAAGATACATTACAATTTCAGAGATAGTAAAATGTGGAAAAAAAGCACTGCATCTTAGGATTGATGGACTGTATTAGAAAATTAGTAGGTCATATGTAATAGGAAAAGAGAGAGTAAGTAAGGGGAAAGCAGAGTCTGGAGGATGTAGTCATATTGCTGTATTAAATAGGTTGATCAGTACAGACGTTTTCTAGGGCAAACTGATTACCACAAACCTGTGGCTTAAAAGAGTAGAAATTTATTTTCTCAATTGTGGAGGCCAGAAGTCCAAACTTAAGGTGTCAGGAGGGCTATACTCCTTCTGAAAGCTCTAGGGAAGAACATTTCCTTGCTTCTTCATAGCTTCTGGTCACTCTCAGCAATCCTTTGTATTCTTTGACTTGTGGCGGCATCACTCTAACTCTGCTTCAATCTTCACATTACCTTTCTCTCTGTATACTACGGTGTGTCCTCCCCTCTTCCTATAAAGACACCAGTCACTGGGGATAGGGTATGCCCTCATCAAGTATGGCTTCATCTTAACTAATTATACTCAGTAAAGACACTATTTCCAACTAAGGGCACATTCAGAGGTTCTGGGTGGATATGAATTGGGGGGGCACTATTAAATCTAATACAACTTTTTTGTGTTAATAGAGAATGGATCTAAAAAAATTAGAAAATGGATCTAATAAATAGACAAAAGCAGAGTTAAAAGAGGTTAAAAAAAAAAGCTTTAGTGATGTCCCTGTCTTAATACTAAGTGTTCCTCAGGCCTGGCAGAATCCCTGCCCTCTCCAAGGATTGGATGTCCCATTCCCTCATAAATTTTTTGGTCAACCAATTCTTCCTTTTACTGAAGCCAGTTTGAGTTGAATTACAATCACCTGAAACCAAAGCATGTTGACATCAAAGATCTTATTATAGGTCTATGTGTGTTGAATATAAAGTATGAATTAGGAAATGACAATGACACTGGAAAGGTAAGCAAGGCCCAATTCATGAGGAGTCCTTTATGCCATGTTTAGAAGCTTCAGCTTTATCTTTTGTGCAAAAGGGAGCCATTTAATGATGTTAGGCTGGGAGTCAGGGGTAAGAGGACAGGACTTAAAATGCCACATTTTAGCATTATCACTTTTGCTTTTGGATAGAGGATAGACTGAATGTTAAGGGAAGAGAAGAAGCTGTGGACAGATACTACATATTACTCATCTTCCCAAAGAACCAAAGTCCTACCTAGAGTCCTGCTTCCACATTTTAATTGCTACTAATCACTAGCCCTTTCAGAAAACCATACTTCTTAATATATTGACAATTTCTGGCCTACAACAACACTAAAATTTTGCCAAAAACATTGTCTCATGATCTGCTGCTTTACCTTGACCTTTCTTCTAGCAATTGATTTAGAATCTTTTGCCCCAAATCCATTTGTAGCCTCAAATCCATTTGTAGCCCCAAGTATATATTTATTTTCTCTTCCCACTGTCTAGTTCCACTGCTTGTATGCACCAAAAGGAATTACATCTCATGCATTACTCAAATAATGCTCAAATGTTTCCTTGCTATGATTTCCTCATCTGGATGGAGAGCTTTGGGTCATTTTTAAACACTGCCAGAATCTCGGCAGGTTTCTTAACACAAGGCAAACATTATCACCTGGAAATTATGTCACTGAATATTTTTTTTATCTGAAGCCTTTGGCATTCTATGCAGGTAATCACTTATATTTCAGTTGATAGCTTTGAATAGTCTAAAAATAAGAACACTTTATGTTAGAACACTTCTATTATGTCAAGAAGCTTGTGATTCATAGCTTTGGCATGAATTTTGAAACTAAATTTTTAAAAATACAAAATAAAAGAATAATAAAGATAATAACATTGTTTAAAAAACCTTTACTGAGCACAAAGTGTGCTCCAGTTCCTATGGTAGGTCATGGGATACAGAACTTGACAGGACATAGACAGCACTTTTTTAATGCTCCTCTATAAGAATGAGTAATGCTTAACTATAATAAATTTGGTAAGTGTTAAGCTGTTATGAAGGCATATATACATTTATCTCACTATGAGAAAAAAAAGATACAGCTGTGATAAATTCTGTTTGGGAATTTAAAGGTGTTATCCATGTGAGCTAGGTCTTGAAATATGGAGAAGATTTCTTGGATAGCAGGTTTACCATAAACTGCTCTGAATACCTAGAGCTAAAAATCAAGTGTAATGGATAAAACTTAAAGTCCATAAACCCTGCTCTACCAGAGATTCAGTATTTCCTTATTTTTTTTTTTTAGAATTAATTTTTACTTCAAGCCTTTATTTAGCCTGTCACACTGGTGGAAATTTCAACTGAAGTCACTTTTGAGGATACTTCCCCAGGGCAGTACCAAACTATATAGGGAATTATGCATCAATGGAGCACTGAGCAGTCTCCTCTGATCATCAGTCGTTTATCAGGAAGCACATTGTCCCAGTGCGTATGTTCCTTTTGAGCCCACTAACTGTTCCCTTCATGCCTTGGTTGCAGCAAAAGTATCGATAACTAACATCAGAGCCTACAGTCACCTTTTTTTTTTTTTTTAAATCTTGCCTTTTTCCCAAGGCACAGGCAGGAAACAGAGGCCCAAGCCTGTTATTCATGGGACCCAAAGACCTTTTTCCTTTTCATTTCAGGGAAATTTCTCTTTAGTCAGAGGGAAACGGCTTCCCCAGATGCATTCTTTTTCTCTATTCTCCCTATTAGACTCATAGCAGATTCTCCTCAATAGGCTTAATCTTTGGGGAAACAAAAGCCAAGGAGGAAATTTTCTTGACAGTAACATCTATTTTATGCTCAACCACATTCCTCCCCTGAGGCAAGAAAGCAGAATTTTCTATCTGTTGGAATAAAAACAAAGAAAAGAAGAAAACAAAGGGAGAAAACATCTAATTTTAATTTATTTTTTAAATGCCCACAAAGCTTAAGAGTGAGATTTATTTTATAGACAAGAAAGAGCCAGTCACAATATTTTGAACAAGTAAGTAACTTTACAACAAATTTCTTTAGGAGAGGTGATCTGATAATTGTGTATAGACTGAGTTGCTGAGAGACTGGAGACAAAGGACCATACTTTTTAACTAGTATACTAGTTAAAAAGATACTAGGAGATTAACAATTCACAAGAGTCTACAAGTGAGAAGGTGAATGAATTGGTGAATAGTGGTCCTGAGTGAGGCAGGAAGATAAAGATGGAAAGCACAAAATTTTGTTTGGTGGGAAGTATATTCTGATTCCAAAGAAAGATGGTAAGCCAATCAGTGGTGTTTCACTCCCCTCTTTTGTCCATTTTTTCATCCCCACATTTCTTGTGTAATTTTCAAATAATTTCACTTAAATATTTCCTGAGCTCCTGCCATAGGCTAGCACTGTGCTTGGCAAAAGTATTAAGAGTGGGAAAACACAGAGATTGTGACTGGAAATGCACCCTTCACAAGCAATTTCTGCTGAGACTTGCAGATGTCTCTTGATTGAAGAAGAACCAAAAATCAAACTCTCTACCTCAGAAGGTGGTCTGTGTCAGAGGAAGTAGGTAGAGAAGATACTGGCTGAAAATACTACTACTAGCTAATTTAGAGAGTTGAAGGATGGAGTGGGGTTGGTCATGAGACAGAAGATGGGCAAATTCCTTTGAGATTCCACTGCTGCTATGGATCATCAGAATGTGGAAGTAGCAATACATATCACTCCAAGAAGAACTCCAGCTGGCAAGATGGGCTCCTCCTAAATTAGCTTCTATCTGATAACTGAGGTAAAGATGAAATATATTAGGAATGGATAACAGATACCCAGCACAAAAATGGCTTGAAGTTTCTGAAGAGGTAGGATAAAGGCCTATATAGAAAAGCTAAAACTATAAAATTCTTACAGTAAAACATAGGAGTAGATCTTGGTATCCTTAGGTTAGGCACTGGTTTTGTACACATAACACCAAAAGTACAAGTAACAGAAGAAAAACTAAATAAATTAGACTTCATCAAAAATTTTTAAATACCAAAAAAACGCCACTTTGTAGCTTTGAAGTAAAATGCAAAGAAAATAGGTAGACAACTCAGAGTAGAAGAAAATATTTTCAAGTCATGTTCTTTGAATAACATACTCATATTCAGATAATATAAAGAAGTCATAATTCAACAACAAAAAGACAATCCAATTTTTATTTTTTATTTTTATTTTTATATTTTTAAAGATTTTATTTATTTATTTGACAGAGATCACAAGTACGCAGAGAGGCAGGCAGAGAGAGAGGAAGGGAAGCAAGCTCCCTGCTGAGCAGAGAGCCTGATGTGGGGCTCGATCCCAGGACCCTGGGATCATGACCTGAGCTGAAGGCAGAGGCTTTAACCCACTGAGCCACCCAAGTGCCCCGACAATCCAATTTTTAAGTGAGAAAAGTATTTGCACAAAAATTACTTCAAAGAAGATATATTAATGGCTAATAAACCCATGAAAATATACTCAAAATCTTTAGCTATTAGAATTAAAAAAAATACCACAATGAGATACCACTTCAAACCAAGCAGAGTGGTTATAATAAAAGAGTCATTAACAACTGTTGGCTAGTGGTGAAATTGGAATCCTCATACATTTCTGGCGGTTATGTAAAAAGGTACATCTTCGTTAGAAAAGTTTTGCAGTGCTTCAAAATGTTAAATAGAGCTACTACACAACCAAGCAATTCTATTCCTAGATAAATACACAAGAAAAATTAAAACATATGTCTATGTGAAAATATGTCCACAAATATTCTTAGCAGCATTCTTCATAATAGCCAAAAAAGGAAACAGCCAAAATGTCAATCAGCTGGTAATGGATACATAAAATGTTATATCCATACGGTGAGATATTTGGCAATAAAAGGAGGAAATAAAGTACTGATGCATTCTCCAGAGCTGATAGACCTTGAGAAAAATTAATTTAAGCAAAACAAATCACTAATAAAAGACATATTGTATTACTTCATCTATATGAAAAGTCCAGATTAGATAAATGTATAGAAACAGAAGGTATAAATATATGTTTATAAAAAATAAAATAAAAAAAATATGTTTATAAAAAATAAAATTTAAAGAAAAAAAAAGAAACAGAAGGTAGTTTAAGGGTTGTCAGGATCTAGAGAGAAGATAAAATATTAACAGTGGTGACTGCTAATGAGCATGTTTTGGGGGGGTCAGTGATGAAATTTTCTAAAATTGATTGTGATCATGGTTGCACAACTCTGTAAACATATTATATATCATTGAATTACACATTTTCAATAAGTGAAATTTATGGTATATGAATTATATCTTCATTGAGCTACCTAAAAAAAGGAAAAGAAGCCAACTCTTGGCACTACCATTCAATACTATACTGTGGGTTCTAGCCAATGTTAGAAATAAGCATTGTGATTCTGGAAAGAAAGACACATGAATCAAATGAATAGTTCTGTGGAGTGAAACTATAATTATACAAAAATCAAATGATTTTATTTAAATAATCTATTACCACTAAAAACAAATAGATAAATAAAATGGTATAAGATTCCTAAATTGGGATATGGCATGCCCCAAGAGTGGAAATCTCAACTTTGCTAGATTCAAATTATTTCCAAAGCTATGAGCCGGTAACTAAAACCTAATCAAAATATCAATAAAATTTATTTGGTTCTTAATACAATCTTCTAAAGGTCATATGAGATTAGAAATAAATTTCAATACTTTATTACATATTTTGTATTAATTTCTAAAATAAGCATTTTTGTGTGCTAGAGGAATTTTAAATGTTAAAATATGTTAATATATATTTAATTAGAATCCCAAAAGGAGAAGGTGAAGAGAATAACATATAAGTATTAATTGAACTACTTGAAAGAGATCAAGTCTGTGTTTCTTCCAAAAGGCATGAAAGACATTAATCTACATATGCAAGTAACCCAAGGAGCCCAAAGCAGGATAATTTAAATAAGAATATATTTAAAAGCACCTTAGAAAACCAAAAACTAAAAAAAAAAAAAAAAAAAAGACAAAGAGAATACTTAAACATAACCAAGGATTAAAAGAGAGAAACCTTCAAAGAAGCAAAAATTAGACTAAGGTCTGACCTTTTGATAGAAAAATGAAAACCAGCCAATCTGTAATAGTTTACTAAACAAAGATATCCTTCAAAGAATAAAGATGAAATGAAAACATTTTTGTACAAACAAAAACTGACAGAATTCAATAGTAGACACTTTATATAGACACACACACATATATATGTGCACATTATATAGATATGCACATATATATACATATATATAGATACACTTGTATGTACACAATACACTTATTATATGTGTATATACCAATATAATATATAAAAACACACATTCACATAGAAAGGTTATTTTTCAAGCAGAAGGGAAAGGACTCCAGATAGATAGTTGGAGATTTAGGTGGGGATAGATAAAGAGCAATAAATATTTAAAATAAATGAGTACATGTCAATGGGTGCTAAGTTTTTAAACTCATAATAATTCATGTCATATTGAATGGCAAATGGGGGTGAGTAGAAGATTTTTAAATGTTCTAATGTTTTTAATACTCTCATCTTCTTCCAAAGTCCTGCAAATAGATAAGGTATCAATGAACATTAAACATTGATAAATCAATGTATGCTGTAAATTGTATGGTAGTAAAATTGCTTTAAAAATATATATAAATCCCAAGCTGACAGAGAAGAAAAAAAGGAAAAGACAGTTCTAAATATTTGATTTATCTAAAAGAAATATAGGGTCAGAGAGGCCAACCCAGAGGTCCAGCAGGGAGTCCTAGGAGCTGGACATCTGTGTAAGGACTCAGGGGTCAGCCTTGGGAAGGCAGACAATAGGTGACAGGTCCAGGGGCACAGAGCATGGGTACATTGGTATGAAATTCTTTAGGAAAGAGAAAATATAAGAATCACCAGAATATCCAACAAATATGGTCTAGTTAAATTATGCTACAGATTCCAGGGGAAAGATGGTAGAGGAATAAGGGACCCTATTTCAACCAGTCCCCTGAATTGAGCTGGATATCTACCAGACCACTCTGGAAACTCATGAAATCAGCTTGAAATATAAGAACGTATATCCAGATCTCTACAAACTAAAAAAATAACTCCAGTGGCTGGTTTCAAGGTATGAAGCAGGAAGCTGTGATTCTACAGGCATATATTGGAAGATAAATGGAAGGGGGAGGGAACCTCCAGGGTCCTGCACTGGTGGGGTGCAAAAGCCTCCCAGGCTGGGGACCGGGTATAGACTCACAAACCGGTAGTGGTGGGGAAACGAATTTAAGGCAGCCCCTCAGATTGAAAAGTGGAGCTGCAGGGGTGCAAGTGCAAACTGGGGGTGGCTGGTGCTTTTAAAAGCACAGAGAGCAGAGACGTGCCTGGACCTGGAAGTGAGGGTTGGGAGTGCTGCTGTGAGGAGCACAACCTAGGACACAGCAGTTTTTAGCCGCACGGACAAAAATGGAGACAGGGTGGCCTGGAGAGCTCACTGGACAAGAGACTACAATCTCTCTGTTCTGAGACAGAAATTTGGTTATGGTCCCTTCTGCTCTGTCTCTTGGAAGAGATGCAGAAAGCCACCAGGAAAGGCTGCCAAAGAACAAAAGCCCCCCCAAACTGGTTTTCATTGAGACTATCCTCCCCCATAGGGTGCAGGGAAACTCTGCCCAAGCAGGGTTATCTGAGTAACAACATGGCAAGACCCCCCCCTAGAAGACAGTTTGGAAGAACAAGAGGCTTACAACCCTAAGGTCCCTATGAAACAGGTATACCTTTCTTGGGTTGTGGTAAAAAAAAAAATTTGGACACTTTTACATTCCCTCAACTACCCCTCAACAGAATGACTAAGAGGAAGAACCCCCAACACAGGAAAAATTCAAAGACTCTGACCTCTGCCACAGAACTAAAAGATAGGGATATAAACTAGATTTCAGGGTAACAGTTATGCAGACAATAGCAAGGCTGGAGAAAAGCATTAAAGCAACATAGATTCTCTAAGGGCAGAAATGACAGCTGATCTGGCAGAACTTAAAAATGCTATCAGTGAGATCCAATCTAATCTAGATACTCTTAACAGCTAGGGTAAATGAAGCAGAAGAATGAATTAGTGATCTAGAAGAAAAACTGATAGAAAAGAAGGATCAGGAAGAGGCCTGTTTGTTCCAGGAAACTAACAGCTTAAAATTCATGAGAACAGAATTAGAGAAATGTATGTTGGCATGGAACATTCCAATGTTAGAATTATTGGGATTCCTGAGGGAGCGGAGAGAGAGGGAGGACTAGAAGACACATTTGAGTAAATCGGAGCTGAGAATTTCCCTAATCTGGGGAATGAAACAAGCATTTATGTCCTAGATGCAGAGAGGACCTCTCCAAAGATCAAGCAGAACACACCAATGCCCAGGCATGTAATAGTGAAATTTGCAAATCTTAAAACCAAGGAAACCACCTTAAGGACAATTAGGGGGAAGAGATTCCTTACATACAGAGGGAGGAATCCGAATAATGTTAGACCTGTCGACAGAGACCTGGTAAGCCAGAAAGGGCTGGTAAGACATATTGAGGGTACTAAAGGAGAAGAACATGCAGCTAAGAATACTTTATCCAGCAAGGCTGTCATTCAGAATGGAAGGAATAAAGAGCTTTGAGGACAGGCAGAAAGTGAAAGAATATGTGACCACCAAGCCAGCCCTGCAAGAAATATTAAGGGGGATTCTAGAAAAGAAGAAAGACCTCAAAAGTAATATAGACCAGAAATTAACAGAGACAATCTATAGAAACAGGGACTTTACAGGCAATACAATGGTGCTAAATTCATATCTTTCAATAATACTATATTTCAAATAATACATTTTATGTTAATGAAAAAAAAAGGTATAAGACCAGGGCATTATTCAGCCATCAGAAAGGATGAATACCCACCATTTGCACTGACATGGATGGAACTGGAGGGGATTACTCTAAGTGAAATAAGTCAAGCAGAGAAAGTCAATTATCATATAGTTTCACTTCTTTGTGCAACAAAAGTAATAGCATGGAGGACATTAGGAGAAGGAAGGGGAAAGTGAAGCAGGGCAGGGGGAAATCAGAGGGGGGGATGAATCATGAGAGACTGTGGACTCCGAGAAACAAACTGAGGGTTTTAGAGGGGAGTGGAGTGGGGAGATGGGTTAGTCCAGTGATGGGTATTAAGGAAGGCATGTGTTGCATGGAGCACTGGGTATTATATGCAAACAATGAATCATGGAACACTACATCAAAAACTAATGATGTACTATATGGTAACTAACATGATATAATAAAAAAATAAAATGCAAAAAACCCAATAAAATAGAAAAGGAATAGCAAGACCAGTGGAAAAGAAAATTAGAGCAGGAAGGGCAAATATAAATCATAGTACAAGATGGCAGATATATGTTCAAATCTATCAGTAATTGCTGTATAAATATATGATTGAGATGCTACAATAAATACAGATTTTCAGTTTTAGGTGAAAATGCAAAAAATCAGAATGCAAATGTTATTTTTAGCTAAAACAATGGATGTAATGTCTATATAAAAGCAAAAACACCAAGAAAATTAATTTTTTAAAAGTCACATTTAAATAATATTAAATATACCCTATACCTAAGTATAAATGTAACTAAGTATGTGTAAGACCTTCTAAGTATGTGTAAGAAATTGCCAAACTATCATTCTGAGCTATCAATGAAGATTTAAATACACGAGGGGTGTACTAGTCTGGGTCCTCCAGAGACACAAAACCAAAAGGATGTACAGATAGATATAAAAGGTGATTTATCACAGAAATTAGCTCATGTGGTTTTTGAAGCTGAGAAGTCCCAAAAGAGTCTATTTACAAGCTGGAGAACCAGGAAAGTTGGTGGTCTAATTTAGTACAAATCTAAAGGGCTGACAACAGGACAAGGCTGGGGAAGGGGGACAGTATGCTGGTGTAAATCCCACAGTCTGAAGGTCTGAGAACCACAAGCTCCAAGGACCAAGAGCAGAGGAAGATGAAAATCCCAGCTCAAGAAGAAATAGGGAATTCTATCAAATTGTCTTTCCTCTGTCTTTCTGTTCTCCATAGACACTATGGATTGGAGACTGCCTGCCTGCATTGGTGAGGGTGGGTCTCTTTCTCAGTCTACCGATTGATATGCTAATCTCTTCCTGAAATACCCTCACAGATACGGAGAAACAATGTTTGGCTATCAGAGCATCTCTTAGCCCAGCCAAGTTGACTATAAAATTAACCACCACAGAGGGTTATGCTGTATTTATGGATTAAAACACTCAATTATGTGAGCATATCAGTTTTCTACTGGTTACTCTATAGATTTATCATAACTCTAATAAAATTTTAATTTTTTGTTGAACTTGACAAACTGACTCTAAAATATATATGGAAATGCGAAGGTACAGGCATAATTAAGATGATGTTAAGGAACAAGGTGGGTAAACTTGTTTTACTAGATATCAAAACTTATTTATAAAATGACTAATTGCGTTTCTGGGTGGCTCAGTCGGTTAACTGCTCACCTCTTGGTTTCTGCTCAGGTTGTGATCTTGGGGTTGTGAGATGGAGCCACGTGTGCGGATCCAGTCCTAATGCTGAGCCTGCTCGAGATTGTTTCCCTTCTTTCTCCTTCTCTGTCCTTTCTCCTTCCCCCTCTGCTCCTTATTTTGCTTGCACACTCTCTCATTCTCTTTCCAAAATAAATAAAATCTTAAAAAACTTTAAAATGACCTTAATTAAGAGAGTAGTGTATTAGAAAAAAGACAGATAAAATAGATTTCTGAAATGAAAGAGTCCAGAAAAAGACCCCTATACTTTTGAGTGTTTAGTTTATGGTGAAGATGGTATTTCAAAGTAGGGAGAAAATGACTGTATTTCAACTGAGAAAATTGGGTAACTATATGCAAAAAAAAAAAAAAGAAACTTGACTTTTACCTCACCTCATATACATACACAAAAATAAAATCCATGTAGACTACAAACCTAAATGCAAAAGGCATACATAGAGATAAGACAGAGATAAATACCATTAAGAAAGTTGAAAAGTTAAGCCACAGAGTAGAAGATATTTTGAACACATATGACTGACAGAAGGCTTTGATGTAGAATAGAAACTCCTCAAAATCAATGTGAAAATGACTGTTAATACAGATCTAAAATGTGCAAGAAACTTGGGCATTCACATCACAAAAGAGGTTAAAATAAATGGCCAATAAGTAGGAAATGTACCAAATCTATAAATAACCTAATTACCTACCAGCATGAGAATGGATGAATTGTGTGTGTGTTTGTGTATTTTACAATAGAATAATATACAGTGATGAAAATGAATGAATACATATAACACCCATGATGTAAATATTACATTAAAGAAGCCAAACACACAAAAAAATCATAAGGTATGATCCCATTTGTATAAAATACAAAATTAGTGAAGCAAAGTTATAGTCTTTAAGACTGCAAGTGTTAAAGTATTGAGAAAAGCAAAGAGACTATCTACCTATACATTAGGGGTATGGTAATCTTCAGAGAAGAGGTAGGAGGCTTGTGAGTGGGAAGAAACTAATAGGAGCTTCTGGGTTAGTGATAGGCACACAGATAATCACTTTCATTAAGCTGTACATTTTTCTTCTCTGTACTCTTCAATTGGGCATTTTGATTTCCTGATAAAAATGCTTTAAAAATTAAATTTGATAGAACAAGGGATAGATGTTTAAGCATATCATCTAAATATATAAATGTAGTCTACAGAAGAATTAAATAATATAATCAATAACATTCAGGAAGAAGGAAGACAGGTCAGAAGTTAGCACAATTGAGCTAAGTATCTCATCTTTCAAGCAAGATAACCATCTAAAATTCCTATATCGATAAACAGATTTCTAATCCTATAGTTTAGAATGTAGGTTGTAATCACCAAAAGTATGTGCATGTGTTTATGTACATTCTAACTGTTTACCACAAAGGAAAGGTCAGGGTAGAACAATGTTTACTGGGGTGCCTGGTCTCACAGTCAGCTAAGTGTCTGACCCTTGGTTTCGGTTCAGGTCGTGATCTCAGGGCCCTAATATCAGGGTAATGAGATTGAGCCCTGTGTCTGGCTCTGTGCTGAGCATGGGGTCTGCTTAAGACCCTCTCTCTCCCTCTGCCCCTCCCCACCACTCTCAAAATAAATTTTTTTAAGAAGGATTTTTTCTTCTCATTTAGGGCTATTACATACTATTTGTTTTTAACTACCTGCATGCATTACTAAGTAATAGTGGTAGTAGTAGAGTTAGTTTAAAATGACTAGAAGATCCTAGATAGGATTTATACCAGTAAGCAGTATTTGAAGATAGATTGATATAATTCTTTGAAAATTAAATTAAGGAGGTAATGAATTAATCCTGGTTTCCATCCCTCAGCTTGAGAAATAAGCCCTATAACTTAAGAGGCACCAAGATAAGTCATATTCCTATCATCTCACCATACACCCTGGCAACAGGAGGTGCTACCACCCATTCTTTGACTTTGGTTTCAACAGGTACCTCACTGGATTGGAAAGTATTTGTTTCCACTCCAAGCCCCATGCTTTTACCCCGGTCTGAAAGCCTCATTGTTAGTCCCCAGTCGCCTTCCTCTGATCTTGCGCTCACAGGCTCTTTAGCTTCTACTACTAAACGAACTTCATTTCCTTCCAACTTGACATCCCTGAGTTACAGCTATGAGCCTTGGGAGGTGCTAAAATGAACATAATATTTATTATCCCAACAGAGACACTTGCGAGGGGAAAAGGGGTTATTATTTATAACTACACTGAGGTGACAGGCAACATCATTGTTTATACCAAGACTGCCTAGCTCCTTGATCACTTGTTGCTAAACATGAATTATGTTGATATTTTTAGTTTGTAATGCACACCCATGTTTGGTTAGAACACATTTCCCCTATGAATTTGTGGGCAGTATTCCATCCCCATTAACATAAATTCTATGCTAGAAACTGTGAAGAGGGCTTCCTGGTTCTATGTCATGGTTCTATTTCATAGACAAAACCCAAGTCTTTTTTTTTTTTCCTTTTTTTTTCAAATTAGGATCAGGAGCACTAAGTAGTTAAATAATTCACTGTGAAAACATAGCAAGGCAGGGTCATCCACAAAATGATCTTGCCTACTGAAAAAGTGGTAGAATGACCTGATGCAAGACACCTATTTGTAAAATTATGACTACTTTTGAGTGTAAAACAACATACATCAGATGTCTGGCCTGGCCAAAAGAAAGCTAAAGGATTTAAGGGCATGCAAGAGGGTAGCAATTCGGTTTATTGTAGCATCCAGTGGAAATGTCCAAGTAGCTCATTATAAGTTGCTTTTCCTTTGAAAAGTATATAAAATAGAAAGTTGTCAATAACATTGTATTAGTGAAGCTATCTAGTCAGCTGCATGTAATTGAGACAGATAACCATGTCTGAAACTCGATTGAGGTTTCTTTTCCCTGTATGTCAAAGTCTGAACTGAAAACATGTATTTGCTCCATGAAATGCTGAGTTGTTATGCATGCCTGATGGTCCATAGTATCAGGCTCTTGGCTCCTTCCATCTCGCTCTATTTACTCTGGGGTGTTGTCCTTCTCTGCTTGGCTGAGCTCTATTATGACTCTTCATTTGTGTTCTAGTCTAACAAAAAGGAAAATGAGGTAAAGGTACACTCATTCCCTTCGATGACACAACCCAGAAGTTACAACTTCAACTTCTATCCCACCGGTCAGAACTTGGGTAGTATGGTCGGATGCTGCTACGAAGAGGCTGGACCCAACTGTAAATTCTATTACATTAGGAAAAGGGGGGAATGGACATTGAGGAGACAGCTGTCATTAACTTCCATAGTTTCCTTTTCTGCATTTATTCTACGTGATATGAAATAAACATTAACAATGCTCATTCTCGTTGCCCAGGAGCATAGAAGGAGAAAATATGCAGACTTCTGAGTATGCTCTGTGGTAGAGTGTGATAAATAATTTCTCTTAGGAAGAAAGAAAAAGATAGTGCTATAAGCACAGGAAATATATGAAGTGGAAATCAATTCTGTTTGGGAAACTGGGTGGACTTTAGTCAATCGCATTTGAGTAGGTGTTGAGAAAATAAAAATTAATTATTAATAGGTGGAGATTTGGAATGAGGGAATTTCAAGGAGAAATGTAGCAAGAGAAAAGTTGTTTTGGTAGAAAATATGGGGGTTAATGTGGCAAGAGAGCAGGCTCCATTCATCCTTTTAGAATATCTATTTGTGCTGAATTCTTATTTATTCAATATTCTTATTTATTCATGGGTGCATCAGATCTTATTGGCCACCTACTGTATGCTATCCTGTGAATTGATAGACTCCCTGCCCACAGGGAGGTTATGATCCAGTACGGAAAACAAACAGTAATCAGATATTCACACTAAAAGTGATCACGATTATTATGTTGGGTGTTATTATGCAGAATATTGGGGAATGAATTTAGGAAAGTTAGTGTTAAGAGTGTGTAAATTAGTGAAGGGTGTTCCACACAGCACATAAGAATATGGGAAGAGTGTGGCATGTCAAAGAAATTGATAGGTAATTAGAGATTTGGCAGATGTCCAATCATGTGTAATCTTTTTTTTAAATTTTATGTTATGTTAGTCACCATACGGTACATCATGAGTTTTTGATGTACTGTTTCATGAGTCATTGTTTGCGTATAAGACCCAGTGCTCCATGCAATGTGTGATCTTCTAAGCAAGTTTTTGCATTTGATACTTTATCCCGAGGTCAGTGGGAAATCACCAAAAGTTTCTGAATAAGGAAATTATGTGAATTAAGTTTTGTAAGAAAATCACTATAACAATAGTGTGGAGAATGTGATCTATAATGTTCCGGGCACTGTGGGGCTAAGAAGAGAAAAAGGTGGTTGAGATCAGATCAGGGAGGGACTTGAAAGCCATATGTAGAATTATGGACTCTATTCTGGGGTCAGTGGGGAAACACTGACTACATGAATTTGATTCATTGCTCTAACCTGTTCTCTTCAAAGTCCAAGCTTCAGTATCTCATTTTCTTCTTGCAAACTCCAGAAAATTAAGCTTAGATTAGAACAGCTGACAGATACTTGATCCAATGGGCACTCGCAAATATTACTCTGATGACAGTTCCTATGTGAAGAAGAACCAGTCAAAACTGCTCCCCTTCATAACTTTGTGAGTGGAGGGGAACTTCTGTGGCCTGAAAGCAACAGCGATATACTTTCAGGCAGCAGATCAAGACAAATGCCTGGCTGCTAGCAGACATTAAATGGCAAATCAGCTTTATTCACAACTAAGAAAGCAGAAGGCTCTAAAGGAAAAAGAGTATCAGCTAGTTGGTCATATTTCTGCATGCTGCAAAATCAAAGAGATAGCTGTACTTAGGCATCAGAGGCTCCTATTAATATAAGGAGTTCTTGTAATATTGCAAGATGAATAACACTTGATTCTCTCATTACAACCTTTATGCCTACTTTTATGTAATTTTTGATTTTGAAACATCCAGCCATTGGTCCAGAGGGAACTTACTCTTGAAATTAACACTTCATCTGCTACTTCCTTATTGACAATCTCTATATAAAAGAATATTAGGGTCTAGGGACTTGGTTTCCTATGTGAGAGGATGAATCATCTATTCCCTTCCCTGCCCCACCCCACCACCTTGAGCAGGAGGCAATGTAAGGTACAAGAAAGGAATTATATAAAGTCCAAATGTCTGGTCCCAATATTTGGACCTGCTTTGGCATGCTTACCTGATCCTTCAGTTAATGAAGTGCTTAAACATGCATCGGAGTTAGGATCTATAAAGTCTACAAAAGCCCCATGTGGCAATGACAGAGGAAAGGGGCAGTGCATGATCCTTCATCACCCAGTGGGGCTACAAGAAGATACAGGGGTTGTGGGCAAGAAGTTGGAATGGTCTTCAGAAGAGCAGATAATGCCCAAGATCATAAGAACCAGAAGAATCATTTCTCCCTCTGCCCAATAGAAAAGAACTTAAGATTTAATAGTTCTACTGAAAAAATAAAAAAAAAAAAGATTTAACAGTTCTAATGGCATAACCAAATACGGTATAAATGAAGAGAGGTCTTAACTTGGCATGTTTGTCTCTAACAACTCAAAATTAGCTAGGTGAACATCAATAAACCATAAAATTCTGGAGGTGTAACAAAAACAAAATGCCTCAAAGAGCAAATTAATTACAAGCCAGAAAAGCTGGACTAAGGTACAAGCACGAAAGCCTGCACTCTCATGAGAAGTCTCCTTTCACAAGCCACACCTAGAAAAAGGGATTTGAAGTCACAAAAGAGCACTCACATTCTTTTTATGGTGTGTCTTGCATTGGACGCAGATTCAGCGGACATGTCAAGGGCAACTACTCTTTGATATCCCACACATCACAATCAGATGTGTGAGTGTGTACGTGCTGTGCCTGCAGTGTTTATGTGTTGGGGAGAGAGGAGAGGTCATAGGGAGAAACAGAACTTGCTTAGATATTGTTTGTGAGGGATGCTTGCATTTTCTTTTTTTTCTTCCACTGAGGAGTTAAGCTGATACAGGCTGAGTTCAATTAATATGTGATGGAATTTTTAAAAAGGAAAATAAAAGAACAAAGCTTATTTTTAGTTAATGGTTAAACTGATCATTTCCTTAAAAAAACGTACTTTTGAGTTAGCGACTTCAGAGCATTATTAAAATTCACCATTTTATTCTTTTCTACTTGAAACTCTTTTTCTTCTCATATGAGGATCTCACAACTGAATATACCCATTTTTGTACTGTAAAATATTCAAGCTTTTTTATGTGGGGGCTAAATAGCAGGTTTTTAAAAATACCTTAATGAATAATTGTGTTCTCCTTACTGAATAGCTTCTGCTAACTAAACATGCCATCTATTTGTTCCTTTTGATTTTTGAGAAAATTGCCCAGGTTTGGTTTCCTAGGAAATCGTTCTCTGTCATGGACGAATGAATCTGGACTGATTAGCTGCCTCACTTATTCATCCTATCATTCTGGCACAGGACTGCACGGTCCACTGTGATGAGAGATGCAGTGTTAGGAAGCAATTGTATTCAGTTAGCTGACAGACATCAGGATGACTGAAATACAAACCAGACAGAAGCGGGTTGTAGAACGGACTTGTCCACTTACCGGTTGTGTAACCTTAAGCAGGTCACTTCAACTATCTTAAACATTAGTCTCCTATCTGTAAAATGATATAGGGAGGGCTGCCCAAACCACCTGCCTAAGAGAGCTGTTGCTCAGAGGATGGATGCAACAGTGCTATAGGAACAGGAAAATTATGAACTAACATTAACTCACCTGATGGTACGTTAGACCCGGAGCATGCAAACACGAATACTCCCCATTTCTAATCCCATGCAACTCCTAGTCAGGTGAGGCAATCACATGACTCCAGGCGATGAAGGCAGTGTAGGTGTTAGTACAGAAGGAGTAGAAGGCTCAGCAGGGGGAATGAAGAGGTAGGGGGTAAGGAAAGTCAGGAAGCACTGTGGAGGCAGAAAGCACGGAGCTAAGTGTTGACACAAGTTACTGTGGGTGTTTACCAGGCAGATAGGATGGGGTAAAAAAATTCCAAGCAGATGGGATAAAATGAGGAAAAACAGAAAACAGCACGGCACAGGAAGGACAGTAACAAAGGGTCTGGCATCACTGGAGTACAAAATGTACGGCAGGGCAGCCCCAGAGGGAGAAAGAGACCATACCAGGATGACTTTTCTAGTCACAGTAAGGAACTTGACTCTGTTCTACAGGAAATGAGGAGACTTGCTTTAGGAGCCCCTTCCAAATGCTCACATAGTTTCCTTTACTGCCTTATTTACAGCAGGAAGTTAGTGCAGCTGTTTATTTAGAGTACACGGTAATCAGTTTCCTAGTTGGTCTCTCCAGCTAGACTGTGAGCTCCTCTAAGCCCCCAGCACCTTAGAGTGTCCAGCATGTAGCAGAAGCTTAGCAAATGCTGATTAATAAATAAGTAAAGATTTCACCAGGGGAGCGACACGGTATAGATTTTCATGTTTTATTAGTCACCCTGGCAATACCAGGCAAGAAGGGTAGTAGATGAGAAAGAAGTAAAAATGGTTCCACGGTTTTGTACCTTCCTACAAAATTTGGTTGCTGATAGGGAGATTTAATTGGATGACCCCTACCACAAAAGTTACAAATCATAAAGAAGACGACGATGTGTTCAGTGAATATGTAAATAATATCACAGAGAAAGGAAGCAATAGGAAATTAAGAAAAGTAATAGCATGTTTATTCAGTAAAGACCTATTAATTGGATCTGACACCCGTTAAGTTATTAAAGAGCTTAGATTTCATGTAGTTTTTGTTATAAATTCATGTTACAGTAAAAGATATATATTTTTTAGATGTGCTTGTGAGAGCTGTGGAAATATGGCTGCTTAGAGGTGTTACAGAACTTCATTTAGCTTCTTATTTTGAAATTGGGTCTCCTCATAACATTGAATGTTAATCACATTTTTTTTCATTTATGACTATTTTAAGGTCACATTTTCACATACCAATATCTATTCAAACATAATCAATGAACACAGAACCTCATCTATAACTTCCTAGGGTGAGGAGTACACTAAATGGGTATAATTTCTGGGTTTAGGAAACCATCAGCTTTATGCCCAACTTCTTTTTCCATTAGCAGTATCTCAGCAACGAAGCCACCTGAATTACAAAAACCTTTACATACCCATTATAAATACCATGATATTATGATATTTTAAATTTAAAGAACAGGAAAAATGAATATTGTGTTTTTACTTCGCAGCCTTCCATTTTTTTTTTTTCTGGAAAATGATTATTTCCTTAAGATTACTAGACTACAAATTCTATGCTCAGAGAAAGATTTGAAAAATAACAGTCAAATTTAATACTTGGGCATTGAGCAAGTGGAGAATACGTTTGGGGAGAAAAGAGAAGCATTTTGACATGAATTTCATTAAATCTTCTGTCCCTTAAGTGAATGCTGTTTGTAAGTCATATGAGTTTCCAAAGTCTCTCTTTGTCCTAAATTTATAAATGGTTTCAACTGAGAAAGTCTAAATGTAGTCCAGGGGCTGAGGGAGAGGGGAGGAGAAAGGGAGAGAGGGAGAGGGAGAGAGGAGGAGAGAGAGAGAGGGAGAGAGGAATGAGCTGACAGGGAGAGAGAACTGTGCTTTTAAGATAAGGAGCTGTTCAACACTCTGACAGTTCAGTGTGGGGCTGAGGCCAAAGGAAGTTGCTGAAAACTATAAAACGCACACACAATCTCAATTACCTCACAATCACTGGCATATACATATTACAGGATAGCCCACAGTCCTTTGTCCTCCAAGGCACTGAAACTCCATGTCATGTTCTGCTGACAGCCTAAAAGGCCCAAAGCGTATTCAACTTTGTCTCCGTAGTCTCGTCCCAGTTTTTGATGGTGAGGACAGCTGACAGCTCTGTACGTTGGGGCTGCCTGAATCCGATACCATAATGTGGGAACTTGGCATCTTGGGCTCTGGTTTATGCCATGCTTATAACACATTCTCCTGCTAATATTAAAAGCGATGATGATCTGAGAGACACATTATCTACTGTAAACTTTCCATAGTCAAGTCTCCCTGTACTATTCCTATGCTATTCTTAAATTGCAACAGCTATTATTTTCTCATGATTTCACACATTTAGGTATTTTTCTTGGTCTTAAAAAAATCTAGATGTACAGATTTGATTTCATTTCTGCTTCTCATGAGATGGAGGAACTTGTATGATGACTCCAAATTCTTGAAGTATTCATGGGACAACTGACTGAATCAAAGCATTCTCTAGAAGCTTATCTTGAGATATTTGTAAACCATGGGATTTCCTACTTCTAAACCATTCGTAAAATCATCCCATTCATTCAGCAATGACACCGGTTTTACTTGAGTTGTGTTGCTCCACTTGAAGAGGGGTGTAATGGAATAGCATATTTTACATGGAAGCAGCAGGATGGTGTAATGGTTACGAGTAAGGTTTTTAGAGGCCGGATGAGAATGTTTAAATACTAGATCTACCAGTAATTATCTCTGTGACCTTTGGCAAGAAAATTGACCTCTCTGAGGCTTAATGTACTTTTTTATGAGTAGGAAAAACAATTATCTCCCACACAGAGGTTGTAAGGATTAAGGATAATATATATAATAGGCCTGACACGCTGGCTAACACGACGTAGGTGCTTGATATGCAGTAGCAATTATTGAGAATATGATTTTTTTCATACCAACACTATATTTATTTATATATTGACAACCATAGCTCACCTACCATTTCTAAGGAGGAAAAATGATTTTTTCTTCTACATACAATATGTCTTTTATTAAGCTGCCATTGTTGAGCAGTTTATGTAATATATTCTGGCAATATTTACTCAGTGTTATTTACAGCTTATTTACTGTCCATAATTGGCTTTTGGAGGCAGAGGTGGAAATTTAGAGCTTTTCATTACAAGATTTTTTACAAATAGTAGAAATCTGTATTCAGAAAGCAATTTGATGTTGACTCTCTGGATACTTTAAATTCATTACCGTATAGTTTTCTGTTTCAATATTTTTTAGAGGCTATATTAAAGCAAGATGCTTCGACCTGAAATTAATTCAATTTTGTCTTTTTCTGTAGGAACATCTAGAAACACTCGCTGTCTCTGATATTTTGGGATTAGTCATTAAGAGTTTGGACAGCCCAGATGCCTGGCCCGCTGCAGTGTCAGATTTGATGTCATTATACTTGAATGGCTACCAGGGCCTTCTGACATTCTAATTAGCCAGAGGACTGCTAGTGTTGATAATCAAGCAGCCTACCAGGAAGTAAGTGATGCTCCCAACTCTAGCAACTGTCAGAGTTCAAACCATCAGATAAATTCAGCATCATCATGTAATTCTTCACTCCCTTCATTTACATATATATATATGTATATATAATATTTTAATGTTAACATTAATAGTGTATTATACATGATCAATATATAAAATGATATATAACAATAAACTCACTTAATAAAATTAAAATAAACTGAATGTTTTTTATTATGTTCAATTAGCCAACACATAGTACATCATCAGTTTGGGGGTTTTTAAAAAAGATTTAATTTATTTATTTGAGAGAGAGCAGGGTGTAGGGGAAGAGGCAGAGGGAGCCTGATGTGGAACTCCATCCCAGGACCCTGGGATCACGACCTGAGTTGAAGGCAGCTGCTTGAGGGACTGAGCCACCCAGGTGTCCTTCCTTAGTTTTTGATGTAGTGTTCAATGATTCATTAGTTGCATATAACAGCCAGTGCTCATCACAACACATTCTCTCCTTAATACCCATCACCATGAATATTTGTTGTTCTTGATGATTTCATTTCTTTTTAGAAGAGAGAGTGTGAACAGGGGAGTAGCAAAGGGATAAGGAGAAAGAATCTTGAGCAAACTCCACACTGAACATAGAGATTGACACGGAGCTTGCTCTCATGACCCTGAGATCATGACCTGAGCCAAAATCAAGAGTTGGACACTCAACCAACTGAGTCACCCAGGTGCCCCAATAAACTGAATATTTGAATGGAGGATCAGTTGGTTTATTTAGAAAGAAAAAATATTCCCGAAAAGTTTTTTTTACTAATAATGGATGGGGAATGGGTATTAATAGTAGAGCCCTCATTATTCACTTTAAGTATTAAAAAATGTCATTGTTCTTTGTTTTTAGTGTGTGTCTCTTGTTTTATTACGATGAATCTGACTTCTAATTGTTTGTTCATGTTTATGATATTCAATAAAGTTTCAAAGTCCCAGGAATGATTGATAAGTAGGTATAGGGTCTTTCAGGAAGAAGTCAGGCATGAGGAAATTTTCCTCCCACTGAAATATTCACAATGTTAGGTTCACATGGGCAGTAAATATTCTCATCCTCTGGGCATCTACTCAGATAATCTTATCCACATCTTTTCCCCAAATCTCTTTGTCAGACATCTTCAAATCTTATTCATCCCAATTCTCTGATCATTTGAGCAGAGAAGACACTAGCCATCGTTTGTGATTTGGTGTCAATTAATACAATGAACCATGTTTCCTTTTTTTCTCACTCTAGCCTAAGCTTCCAGGACCCAAGTATTCTGGTATGGGAGAAACAACACTGTAAATCTGTTTTGGAGTTGGACTTTATACAATATTCTGTAGGATAGTACTCCAAACTCCAACAGTCATCTCCCTGATGTTTCCTTAATTTGGTCCTCAATTGCCCAGTTCATCATTTTATAAGAGCAGCTGCTTCTGTGTTATATGCCAGCGAATTTGATAGGTAATTGTCCATGTTTCACTTTTTCAGGGAAGAGATTTTAGCCATTACTTTGGAGAGCAACATTGGACATTAAAGTAATTTGTAACTTTATAGACAGGCAGGTTTACCACATGCAAATCCAGAATAAAGTTTATTCCAATGTAGGTAACACAGCAGCACAACGATGGAAAGAATCCACACATACTAATCTTGCTGCATGTAGCTGGCTGGTTTGCAATACCAGGAAAGATGCATAATATTGGGCTCTGTGGCTGGCAGTTTGGGCCCTCGGGATGGTAGAAACCAGATCATGTTGGTTGGGGGAAGCTCATGAAATACCTTCAGTTTAGGGATTATGTTCCCTCTGTTCATGAACTCACTGTGTTAGGAATGTTCTCAACATCTGCAGAAGGGGCTGTTTTGTTCACCTGTTTACTGGAGCTCTTCTGCACTCAAAGACCTTGGGTGAGTCTTCACACAGGACAGAGATTTCATCTTCAATCCTTGTGCCCATACTGAGAGGTTTATTCACATACATCTGCAGAAATCCTTGTCATTAATCATCAAATCCTATTCCTTACAAATTCCTGAGCATCCAGCAAAGCCCATGAATTCTCAGCTTTGTCTCCTAAAGAAACTGGATAATTGGATGCACTGCTTGAGTTTCCATCCATTGGGAGGATATTCTTGATCTGTTTATCATGGCCCCTTCTGAGTGTGGTTGTAATACCACCAGTCTACTCTTGGCTAGTGCCAGGATTTAGTATGGTTCCATCTGTAACAGCCGCAATATTTCCTCCATAGTCAGCTGGCCATCAGAAACTACCTAGGAGGTCATAGATGAGCACTGAGGGAGTTTTAACCATATGGCAGAAGTAGTCACACTGGGAATATAAGTTACCTGTTCCTACAACTTATTTTGCCTTCTGGATCTGCTCGTTACTGCTTCTATAAATCACACTTCCACCTGACGGTAGGTTTATTGCCGGCCCTGGCTTTATCACTAGGAGTTTAGAGTGTACAAAGTTTGTGGAGGGCAGATTGAGTTACGCAGTCACATACTGTTCGTGGTCAGACTTTCAATCTCCAGAAAACCCCCGTAACACAGTAGAACATTTTAATGAAAAAAGTTACATGATGAAAGAGTCATGACCACGCTGAAAACTCAACTCTAATTGTCTCGGGACTTGCCTCCTTTCCACGCAGCATCCACATCTGCCACAGATCCTTCTAGACCTATTGTATCTGAGGGGTCAGCCCTCTACTATTTAGTCAAGCAAGTGGTGTTTTCTCAATTTGGTTAACTGAGAAACATTTTTTAAAAATCCTTTTGGTGTTTAGTATATGGAGCCTAAGCTGTTTCTGGAAACATGTGTGCGTGTGTACGGGTGGCGGTGGCGAAAACCGGAGCACGGTCATGCAGTATATGTTGGCAGTATCGCGTGACGCCAAAACGCTGCTCAAGCTATTTCAGAGCAAACAAAAGTTAAACATGGCCTCCTTGTGGAGAACATGTGAACAGCTGATGCCAACTGTTAACTGAACAGAAGGCAGGGAAAGAGTCGGGGTGGCACAACAGGTAAGGGAAGCAGACAGCAAACGTTTGGTTTGTTATATTTACAAATTTCCCCCAGCATCTGCCCTTGTCCTCGTTGTTTCTACTGACTGCAAGAGAAAAGGCTTGTCAGATGTCTAGTGGAGAATGTACACGATCAGCACTTCATTAAGAAAGAAAATAAAGAGACAACGTTGCTTCATGAACTGAAGCAGAGAAAAGTTAAATGACAACAGCAATGAAGTCAGGTGATTAATAGAAACGAACACATTTTTGTGACAAAGGAACGAGACTGAGAAGTGGAAAACTGGTGGGGTTGTGTTCCTACTGTGGTATATTTAATTGCTGTCAGGCTGTTCCTTAGTGTGGATGCCGTGTTTTCAGTACAGCAGCTTATAAACGAATTTCCCCGATACCAAGCTGAATAACTCATTAACTTTTATTCCTTTTTTGCTTGAATGTATAATCTTGTGTCCTATTCCTGGGAAAGTATGGGGCAAAACAATGCCAGATCCTAACACCCGACTGACGGCCATGGTAGCAGTGGGCCAGATGGAACATTGGTTCCATTCCTGAGCCACCGAACATGTAGGTATGTAAAAAAGCAGCTGGCTTCCACCCCAAAATGGAGTCCTTTCTAAATGTAGGGTCACCGCCTTGCTTTGTTTCCCTCGGTGGAAAGATGATACTGTGTGGTTAGGTTTGGCTTTGCATTGTCTGTCTTTCTACCCTGACAAAAGGTACAAAGGAAGAGAAGGAAAAGACCAATGCTAATAATGATCGGTTCTTTTAATACGCAGGGTGGACTTCTGCCTTTCGAGGTGGTCAGTGAAGTAACTCCTCCATGAAAGAAGTTTGTCTCAGTGAACAAGTCAAAGGAAAATTACTATGGAGCTTTTACATGTATGGCTTACACGGGTACGGAAAAATACTGTTAATGAAAAGGTCAAGGCTTCCATGAGATTTCACGTTATGGGAACACAAGCACTGCCAGGATTGAGGTAAATCGTGTTTCACCAAAGAGAGTATGAGTTTGAGGAGGCTGCATTTGGACACATGTAAGCCATCACAATGGCAGCATTCAAGAGGTTTAATACAAACTATTCACGGGATCATTTGGATTCTTGTTCCTGTCTCTTCTTTCTTTACCTCCTGTCACCTGCCCTTTTTCTTTTTTTTTTTCCTTTCATTAAATTTCATTTAACTGTCTAACGTCTTTCTTCTTGGCATTTATAGTCAATTTAATTCCTCCCCTTAGAGTGCTTAGACTCCCCCTTCCTCAGGATTAAATGTTAAATTTTGGTGAAGAAACAGCTTAAGGTGATAGAAAGAACATGGACATTGCAGACACACCGGCCAGGGAGATGGGAGGTGTTCTTTAAATCTGCCAAGGCTCAGTTTCTTCTCCTTGACTTGGAGCTAGTAACACCTGTCTTGGTTCTCATGGTCACAACCCCAGGCATATGCTCAGGCTGACCTCTCTTCCTGAAAGGCCCTGCCTCCAAATCTGTACTTCACATTACCTCTACTTCCCCACCCTTCAAGGCTACCACAAGAAGTCTTCCTGGAGCCCACACATTAGGATGTGAGGGCTGCTTTTGTGTTCCCTCAACACCATGGGTGATATTTGTATTTTAGCATGTAAATCTGAATTTGATTTATGTGCCTATCTCTCACGGAACAGAGGCTCCATGAAGACAGGAGGCACGCCTTCTTACTCTTGAAACTCTAGTAGCTGGTATAATTCTGGGTCCAGAGGACGTGCTAGATAAGAAATTTTTACAGAACTGAATCATTCTTGGAATTATGATTTGTCTTAAAGATTAAATCACACATTTTATTTATATATATATAAAATATATATATACCCAGTGTGCCTGACACATAGTTGGTTGTCATTTCTACTTAATTTAATTAAAAAATCATGACAACTCGATGAGAAGAGATGATTTCATAGATTGCTTTTGTTTCTTGGATTGATGTTAGTCACAGAATAGATGGCCCATTTCAGGGACTGAAATGCTAAAGGCTAACTGGCTCTACCTCACAGCCTCAACACAAGTGATCTTTAATTGCTTTGATAGAGCTGGAGGGTGACAATGAGTGACACTAGTCTACAGACTTACCCTTTCCCCTGCTTTGCAGATGAGGAAATGGGAGGGCCCAGAGTCAGAACCCTATTCTTAGAAATCAATTGCTGTGACTGCTGCTGAGTTCATCATAGATGTCACCAGCCCGATTAATGCTACAGGCTGGAATAGAGCTGCTGCCTCCAACATGGAGGAGAGCTTGGTTCAGGCATGGTGAGAATACAAGGTGAGTGTCAGCTCCTAGTCCTCACCTGGGTTCCTTCTCCCAGTACGAAGATGGTCTGTCCCAGGCTTACTCAGCAATTACTACCTTCAAGCTCACGACTCTATCCCAGCTCTTCCAGGGCATACCCAAAGAGTCCAGATCAAGTTAGGGGTTTGAGCTGGGCCTGAGGAGGAGAGGTTGGCTAGGATTTAGGGTGACTGTCAGAGGACAGCCAGAAGGGCTATGTCCTCTACAGCAGGTAGCAAGCATAGAACATCAGCAGGTCATCAGGCACAGTAAGCTTTGGTGAGATACTCTCATTGGCCCCAGTGAAGAGCACCATGCCTCAGGGGGAGTGGTGCCTGGGCTGTGAAAATGCTGGCTGCCACTCCCCTGCAGCATAAGTAGGACTGGTAGAATCCCCTGTCAAGACCTTGTATTCAGGGATGGAGCCAGGGACAAATAGCTGGAACAAAACTGGAAGCATCACAATTCTAGACTTTGAGTTATACTGCAAAACTGTAGTAATGAAACAGTATGGTACTAGCAGAAAAACAGACACAGAGATAATGGAACAGAACAGAGAACCTAGAAAGAAACCCACAATTATGAGGTCAATTAATTTTGGACAAAGCAGGAAAGAATATCCAATGGGAAAAAGACAGTCTCTACAACAAATGGTATTGGGAAATCCAGTCAGCTACGTGCAAAAGAAACTGGACCACTTTCTTACTCCACACAAAAAAATAATTCAAAATGGATGAAAGACCTAAATGTAAGACAGGAAACTGTAAAAATCCAAGAAGAGAGCACAATTACTCTGACATTGGCCATAACACTATCTTTCTAGATATGTCTCCTGAAGAAAGGGAAACAAAGGCAAAAATAAACTATTGGGACTACATCAAAATAAAAAGCTTCTGCCCAGCGAAGGAAACAATCAACAAAACTAAAGGACAACCTATGGAATGGGAGGAGATATTTGCAAATGACATATCCAATAAAGGGTTAGTATCCAAAATCTATTAAGAACCGCCACAACTCAACAGCCCACAAAACAAATAATCCAGTTTAAAAATAGGCAGAAGACATTAACAGACATTTCTGCAAAGAAGACATCCAGATGGCCAACAGACACATGAAAAAGTGCTCCACATCACTCGGCATCAGGGAAATACAAATCAAAACCACAGTGAGATACCACCTCACACCAGACAGAATGGCTAAAATTAACAAGTCAGGAAACGACAGATGTTGGTGAGGATGTGGAGAAAAAGGAACCCTCCAACACTGTTGGTGGGAATGTCAACTCATATAGCCACTATGGAAAATGGTACGGAGGTTCCTTTAAAGGTTAAAAATGGAACTACTCTATGATCTAGTAATTGCACTCCTGGGTATTTACTAAAATACTAATTCAAAGGGATACATGCACCCCTATGTTTGTAGAAGCACTATTTACAATAGCCAGATATGGAAGCAGCCAAGTGCCCATTGATAGACAAATGGATAAAAAAAGATGAGGTGTGTGTGTGTGTGTGTGTGTGTGTGTGTAATGGAATACTACTCAGCCATAAAAAGAATGAAATCTTGCTATTTGTAATGACATGGGTAGAGCTAGAAAGTATAAAGGTAAGCAAAATAAGTCAATCAGAGGAAGACAAATACCTTATGATTTCACTTATATGTGAATTTAAGAAACAAAACAAATGGGGAAAAAATAGAGACAAACCAAGAAGCAAACTGTTAACTATAGAGAACAAACGGCTGGTTACCAGAGGTGGAAGTCAGTGGAGGGATGGGTGAATAGGTAATGGGGATTAAGGAGCACACTTATTATGATGAGCCCTATGTATAGAACTATTGAATCACTATATTGTACACCTGAAACTAATATTACACTGTATGTTAACTATATTGAAAATAAAATGAAAATCTTAATAAAGAATATTCTAGCATAAATTTTGATAAAGTTGTTTGAGGTTTTTAAAGTATTGAATATGAAAAAAAAGTTCTAAATTTGACAAAGGAGTGAAGAAGCCATTGATGACTTTTAATTTCCAATGTCCTTTCTATTTCACAAGAGGTTCCCTGGACAGAAATACATAGGTGATTTTGGAGAGTTACTCTATATTCACAACTCATTCTGTTTACTCTAAACATCTGTGCCTATTATCGGTAGAAATTAAGATAAATGACACCTCCCGGAGATCTTCTAGGGTTGAGTAAGAGTACTCAAGTACAGCCAAATGTGGAAGAGATTCCCTTAAAGCTAATAGGAAGGCAGGAAATGTGTAATCATTCTCATTGCTGCTTTCGGCCTTACTAGCACAGTGGGGCCCATTTGCATGCCTTCTGTTCAAGGAGGCAACATAGAAAATTACAAAGATCTTCACTGTGATGAGGCACAGCTCATGGACTTATAGTGCTTGATGTAACAATAAATGAATACAACAGTCAATTATAAAAACTAGTTTAAATACAGAAGAGCACAGGAAGTTTAAAGAATAGGGAAAGAGTTGACATTATTGTTTGGAGAATTAAGTGTTTTATTATGGGATTAAGAAAGGGAATGAAAATACAGAGAAAGTAGATGGATGAACGGCCAGTGGTCACTCTGAAAGCAAAAAATGAGATGTCATGTGAGAAAATGGAAGTGACATGGTTTTAGTCAAAGATCTAAATACTTCAATTTAATATACTAGGAGAGGAGAAGTACCAGATTATTATCAGCATGAATAAGTGACCATGGGAATGGCTGACTCATGTGCAGTGGAAATGAATATCAAGGTTTCAATATTTTGAGACCAAAGCGTTGAGTGGCCCATTTATATATTAATAGAACTTGGTGCAAAACTGAAATTATGAATAAGGCCAAAATTCTGCAATGACTATGGGGCATATGCAGAATGCTTATAGGTGACAGCAAGAAGAGAAGTAGGGCTTATACAGCTATTGAACTTTCTAAGAGTAAGAGGTTTTGCCAACTTAGAGGAGTAGAACAGTTTGGGGTGCTCTAACAAAATTACTATAGACTTGGTGACTTAAACAACACACATTTATTTCTCACGGTTCTGAAAGCGTGAGAAGTCTAAGTTGTCAGCATATGTCTGGTCACAGCCCACTTCCTGGTTCATAGATGGCCATCTTCTCAATGTGTTCTCACCTGGCAGAAGTGGCAAGAGAACTCTCTGGGGTCTCTTTTTATAAGGGCACTAATTTCAATCATGCAGGCTCCACTCATGACCTAATCACCTCCCAAAGGCTCCATCTCAATACCATCACATTGTGAATTAGGCTTCAACACAGGAATTTTGGAGGATACAAATGTTTAGTCTATAGACAGGAGTACTGGGATACAGAACAAGTTAGATGCCAATTCTACCCATTGACCTGAGGTAACTGAGAAGTAGGAGAATCAACAGACTCTACTTGACATAGCTGCTGGGAAGGCACTGCTTGTGGACTACAGCCGGGGTTTGGTTAAAAGAGGAAAGTCAAAGAGAACATCATGACAAGCTTCTAAAGTACAAAAAATCAGGAAGCGGTGAGACAGGAGGAAGCACAGAGCTATATAAGCAAGATAACTGAGGAACATGGCTTATATTTTTAGAGATAACTATGGATGACAAGGACATGGGGCATCACAAAGCAGTGAGCTGCAGCTCTCGATCTACATAGGCAGTTCTAGGCAGAGAGTGGGATTAACTAGCTTCCAGGATCCACATTGTATTTTGGAAATAGGTGATGCACCCAGAGAGTGTAGGTTAAGAAAATCAATAAGCCCTTAAAATAGGCAACCTGATCACTCTGGTTTCTTTAAGAATAGTATTACTAGTTTTAAATACACATAGAGAATCTCAGAAGGCTTTTGGCATAAAATGCATTTTCCCTGATTTGAAAGCCAAAATGTTAAATATAGAAGGAAGATGAAAGGAAACAGCATAATCATTCCTGGTGAGATAAAACTACTTGATATTAATAATGTCAGATTTCTGAGACGGTTGTGGGGAGATCAGAAACACCAAGAAACTCTTCTCCCTACATCTCTTTGAAATACCTATATTAGTTTTTATTGATTTGTAACAAATTACCACTAATTTAGTGGCTTAAAACAATAAACATCTATTATCTCTAAAATTCCATGGGTCAAGGGTGTAGGCAGGATTTAATTGGTTCCTCCGCTTAAGGTCTCACAGGCCAAAATCAAGGCTTCAGCAAGGGCTGCTGTCCCACCTGAAGCTGGCAGTTCATTTCAAAAATCATTCAGGTTGTAGGAAAAAGTGATTTCCTTGCAGCTGCAGAAACTCATGGCAGCTTGCTTCCTCAGGGCCAGCAGAACCACGTCTCTGCTGCTTCCAGATTCTGAGCTCAGGGAAAGCCTAAGCCTTCTTTGAAAGGACTCATCTGATGAGGTTGGGCCCATTCAGGACAATCTTCCCTTCTAAGTAACTCCAAGTCAACTGATTAGGGACCAGAATTGCATTTGCAAAAATCTTTCTCCTTTGCCATATAATATAACATATTCATGGGAGTGATATTCCATCATATTGCTGGGTTTGGTCCACACTCTGGGGGAGGGGATTATTTAAGAACAGTGGGTATCTCCCAAGCCCTCCTAGAATTTTCCCTACCTCAGTATCTAAACAATAAAACTCTAGGTTATCCACGATTCTGATAGAGTTATCTATAAATAACTACTCACTTATAAGGAGATGAAAAATCTTCCCCTTAACTTCATCTCTTTTGGTTACATGTTCTCTCATTAATATGTTGCATTTCTTTTCTGGCCCAGATCCAGAAAATGTTCTATAACTGTGTTTCTCAACCTTTTGGCCTATTTATTATTACTCCCCTAAGGAGCCTTTTTAAACTGTTTTTCTCTTCTCTAACATCCTGCCCAAGAAATTTTAAAACCAAGGATTATTGAATATCTAATTTTATGCTGTATATCGTGCTTTATACATAAAATAGTAAGATTATGCTCCTCCGTCTCCATAGAAATAATGTTTCCCCTTTGGAGTGATAAAGTCCCTATTGAGAAATCATGTTCTATAAGATCAAGGGTCCATTAATACATAAATATTCACTGTATCCTGTTTTTCCTTCTCTTTTTGATCTCCAGCTCTTTTGATACCAGCTCCCATGTCCTGTTCTATACAAATCCATAATAAAATTCTATCATGTAATGATGTGTGTAGTTTGTTGTTAAGTACAATTTCGATAATCTGTGTCCCAGTGCTGACTTTGCAGCTAATCTTCAATGTGAACTTCGGCAAGCCAAACAAGATTTTGGTACTGCCATTTCTTCAGTATGTCAAAGGGCACAATCTTGTAAGGTAAAACTTAGTTATGGTACAGAAAATTAATTTGATAAGTATAAAGTCCTGCTAGAGGGAGAAAGTATAAATCTTTATCACTTTAATAGGATAGATGAGAAAAATGAAGTTTCTATTCCAGGAGCAGGGATTTAGAGATAAAAAGATGTATAAATTATGTCAAATGTTCTTTAATGATGTTGGCAGTTCTCATTTGAATTCTGTGGAGGTTCATTACGGTGGAAGCAGGGGCCAAGGATAGCACCTGTGATCATAAAACAATGACTGAACTTGTAACCAACCAAAGTTCATGGGGATCTTAGGCCACTTTTTAACATATTATCACTTCCTATCCCTTGGAACAGATTTGACACCTGAAACATTAGTTCTGGAGCTACCATATTTGTTTTTATTTTATAAAACAAGGAGGAAGCAAAGGTGCTATTACCAACTATTCCTCTAGACAAGTCCATGCTAATTCTTTAGTAAACACACCAACCACAAGGCATTTAGGAAGTTCTTTGCAACAGTTCAACAAAAACAAGATTTTTAGCCTCTTCCTCAGATCCTGGGTTCTAATACCATGACTTGAGCAATTTCCAAGTATGGGCCAATTCCACACAAGATGAAACTTTTATTTACCGACACTCCAACTTAACATTTTGAAATTTCTACCAGTCAAAAAGTACATGAATAGTGACATTTGCAACGATATGTTACCAAGATACATTAGGAGAATGAAAAAGTGCAGAGTCCAAAGCATATCTAAAGAATGTTAGAATTAATTAATATCATGCTTTTAAATTAAATTTTATGTTTTATATACCTTTGTTGAAAAATGTGCCTCCTTTCATTCTGCCATAGGCAAAATGTTCACCATGTGAAAGCCCCCCTTCTGTTTTCACTGTCGTCTCTACAGCTGTGAGATTCTATTTTTCTTGATGAAATCAACATTATGGTTTCAGACACAGTCAGGATTCATGGTGCATATAAATTATTCCAATATCGTTTTGCACTCAGAACACTAACGATACTATTATTTTCTTGAGTATCATATAGGGAAATTCTGTCACTGTCTGGCTGAAAGTGACACATACATTACACTTGAGTTGATGGACACATTATGGAATTATCCTTGCCATGGTTTAGCAGCTTTGAAAGTGGGGCACTAGACTTCGAGAATGTTAGATAAGGATTTCTAAGCACTTAGAGAACAGAACCCATCCCCTGCAGGTTCAAAGGAAAGTTTTGTTTATGAAACACTATTTTCAAATGAAATATCCATTTCAGACCCAAATGCTTGATTTATCTCCATCTCTGTGGAAAGCAACAGTTGACCTAATGAAAACTGGGCTCAGTGGCAAGATCTGATGAGACAGGAAAGCAAACCATGAAGTTAGAGATTCAGGCTTCAAATAAAGCCTTTCTACCAACCTCTACCCCATAAATACGTCCTCCATTCCATCTGTGATCATCTTTATCTCCCTTTAAAGCACTAATGAAACTGAAATATGTAACCTCGAAAGCCTTATGAGTTATCTGACATACCTCCATGGATGACTTATTTGGTCCTCCTCATCAGAGTGTGGCCACAGGGATGGGGTGAAATGATAAACTGCAGAGGACAGGTGATAGGCCATGATATTTCACCAACTGAAGACTCTGTCGAAAAAATAATAATTCAACTTTTCACATGTGATATTCCTAAAATTGGTCCTTCTATTAACCACAGTGAACATGCCTGGAATGGCTTGCCTTGCCTTTAATCATTTGTTCAAGTCTTGCTCATTCCTCAGCACACAGATCACTGTTTCCAAGTAATCCTGGTTCCTCTCTCCTTTGTACCACCACTATCTCTACTTTTAAAGTAGCACTTACAGCACATATTGCAATTATGTTTATACTTCTGGCTCATCATGCAAGCTGACAGCTCTTCTAGAGTAGAACCAGTGCCTTATTTATCTTTATTTGTAACATCTTCTTAGTACCTGGCACTTAATATGTGATCAGTTGAATGAACTCATATATAAATTAGTGAATGCTCAAAGTCTTTAATTCTGGAGACTGAGTCTTATCCAAGCCATTTTTCCTATTGCAATAGATCAACTATTTTGCACAGACACACGCATAGTGATTGGGCTATAAAATATGAACAGATATGTGGAAAGACCACAATTTTGAGAGACAGTCATCTTTCAAAACCACTTACCCATGAAGGTAAACAATAGAGGGTATTTCTACCACCACTTAATTCCATGCATTCTAAAACTGTTTTTTTTTTCCCAAACTATTTATTGATCACGTGACATGACCAAAACTGCTTTATTTTGTGAACAATAGTGAAAAAGTAAGACAAAGGCTTTAAAAACATGCAGTTTATAATACATCAGATAGCAATTCATTTGTGCTTATTTTTGCAGTAAGTACTATAGTATTTGATATGAATTATCTCATTTAATCTTCACTATCACCCAAAGTAGCCAAACTTATTCTCATTCTTACACTGGGGACACTAAGGTACAGAGGGGTATATATAATTTTCCATGAAGTTTCAAACTTCTTTTCATGGCTTAAGTTTCAGAGCTTTTGAAACTTTATAATTGCTGTCATTCTTGCTATGCTATGGTTGCAAAGTTCCTAGCATTTACAGCAAGAAGGGATCTCTGAACATTCTCCTCTAAGATCAGGAACAAGACAAGCATGTCCACTCTTACCACTTTTGTTAAGGATGTCTACTCTCACCACTTTTTATCAAATGGTAATCCTAGCCACAGCAAACAGGCAAGAAAAAGAAATAAAAGGCATCCAAATTGGTAATGAAGAAGTAAAACTTTTACTATTTTCAGATGACATGATACTACATACAGAAAACTCCAAACACTTCACCATAAAACTACTAGAACTAATAAATGAATTCAGCAAAGTCACAGAATACAAAGTTAATGTACAGAAATCTGTTGCATATCTATACACTAATAATGAAAAAGCAGAAAGAGAAATTAAGAAAACAACCCATGTACAATTGCACCAAAAAGAAGAAAATACTTAGGAATAAACTTAATGAAGGAGGTGAAAGATCTGTACTCTGAAAACTATAAAATACAGAAGAAATTGAAGATGACACAATGAAAAGATACTACATGCTCATAGGCTGGCAGAATCAATATTGTTAAAATGTCCATATTGTATAAAGCAATCTACAGATTTAATGCAATCCCTATCAAAATACTAGCAACATTTTCAGAGATTGACAACAAATAATCCTAGTTTGTATGGAACCACAAAAGACCCTGAACAGTCAAAGCAATCTTGAAAAAAAAAAAAAAAAAAGAACAAAAGTACATTACCACGATCTCAGATTTCAAGATATATTACAAAGCTGTAGTAGTGAAACAGTATGGTTCTGGACAAAAATAGACACAAGAATAACAGAACAGAATAAACAGCCCAGATATAAACCCATGATTGTGTAGTCAATCTACTACAAAGGAAGAAAGAATATCCAATGGGAAAAAGAGTCTTTTCAACAAATGATATTGGGAAAATTGGACAGCCACATGAAGAAGAATGAAACTGGACCATTTCCTTATACCACACACAAAAATAGACTCAGAATGGATCGAAGACCTCCATGTGAGACAGGAATCCATCAAAATCCTCGAAGAGAACACAGGCAGCAATCTCTTCCACCTCAGCCGCAGCAACTTCTTACTAGACACGTGGCTAAAGGCAAAGGAAGCAAGGGCAAAAATGAACTACTGAAACTACACCAAAATAAAAAGCTTGTGCATAGCAAAGGTAACAATCAATAAAACTAAAAGGCAATCTACAGAGTGGGAAAAGAAATTTGCAAATGACATATCCCATAAGGCGTTAATATCCAAAATATATAAGGAACATATAAAACTCAACACCAAAAAAAAAAAGTTTTAAAAAATAGGCAGAAGACATGAGCATTTTCCAAAGAAGACACACAGATGGCTAATAGACATATGAAAAGATGTTCAACATCATTCAACATCAAGGAAATGCAAATCAAAACCACAATGAGATATCACCTCACAACAGTTGGAATGGATAAAGTAAAAAACATAAGAAAAAAGTCTTGGCAAGAAAAAGGAACCCTTTTGTACTGTTGTTGGGAACACAAATTGACGCACCCATTGTGGAAAACAATATGAAGGTTCCTCAAAAAATTAAAAATAGGATCACCATATGACCTAGTAATTCCACTACTGAATATTTACCCAAAGAATACAAAGACATTACTTTGAAAAATATATATGTACCCCTATATTTATTGCAGCATTATTTATAATAGCCAAGATATGGAAGCAACCCAAGTGTCCATCCATAGATGAATGGATAAAGAAGATGTGGTGTGTGTATATGTATGTGTATGTACATGTACATACACACACACACACACACACACACACACACAGGAATATTACTCAGCTATAAAAAAGAATGAAATCTTGCCATTTGCATTGACGTGGATGGATCTAGAGAGTATAATGCTGAATGAAATAAGTCAGTCAGAGAAAGACAAATACTATATAATTCCACTCACATGTAGAACTGAAGAAACAAAACAAATGACCAAAGGTTAAAAAAAACCCAAACAAACAGATTCTTTTTTTTTTTAGATTTTATTATTCATTTATTTATTTGACAGAGAGAGAGAGATCACAACTAGGCAGAGAGGGAAGCAGGCTCCCTGCTGAGCAGAGAGTCCAATGCGGGGCTCGATCCCAGGCCCCCGGGATCATGACCTGAGCCAAAGGCAGAGGCTTTAACCCACTGAGCCACCCAGGCGTCCCCCCAAACAAACAGATTCTTAAATACAAAGAACAAACTAGTGGTTGTCAGAGGGGAGGTGGGGAGGACATGTGAAATAAAGGGGATTTTACCTTGATGAGTAGTGAGAGATGCATAGGATTGTTGAATCATGTTGTACACCTGAAACTAATAAAATACTAATATACTAATTATACTTGAATAAAAAAAGCGTTCTCTGAACTGAGGATGATAGATCAATATATCCTTATAATGCATGGTAAAGAAAGACTCCCACAATGGAAAGGAAGAATCTCAGAAGGAAGAAGTTTCTAAATATATCTATCTTCTCAAAAAGGAAACTATTACCATTAAATAGTCAAATCCAATAACATGTTATAAATAAGTAACACAAACTGCGCTATGATAGAGAAAAATATACCAGACCCATTCATTTCTTTTACTAAGGTACACCATGTTTCAATTTAGCATAATTTCCTTTAAGGCTGACGTAAATAGAATCTCAACATTTTTTTCGACATGTATTTCAAAGCGTCCACATAATGAATTTGTCGATTATTTTCATAGCATGCATTATTCAGTCAGATCTCTGGGACTTAATACATGTCTGTTGCACTGTGACCACATGACTTTAAAATGATTAATAAAAGCCAATACACTAGTTTGAGAACACAAGCCTTGAATACAAATTTTCATATAAAGTCCTATGAGGTGATATCAGAAAATAATATAGATTCACAATTCTAAACCAATAATAACTGCATGATTATCAAATTCCTATGTCTAAATTACTAATTTCTTCATGTAAAAACAACCATAAAGATGTCCATTTGTCTTTTTCACTGGCTGTCATTCTACCTGTCTCATGTCCCTGTCCTCCCTCTATTTCTCACTCAGAGACAGTCTGCTGTGGTCTGTGTTCCCACTGCATGCTGCCTGCACTTCTGGTAAAGGCCTTACTCCACAAGGCCTGGTATCTGAAGCTGGTTGTTTACTTGTTTGCCTCTCTAGTTAACTTGTGAATTCTTTGAAGGTAAAGGCTGTGACTTTTTTTGTCTTCCTCCCCTCCCATGGCCCTTAGCACAGTGATTTACACAAAATAGGTGCTAAGAAGGTGTTTGACAAATGAGTGATGATCATTCTATTTAAAAAAAAAATCAAGAGCATTAAATGGCATCAATAATTTATCCATATGGCGTTTTGCCTCAAAACATTGTAGAAACCTCTTGGTGGAATACATCAACTCTTTTCATTTATTTTTACAAGACCCAAGTCCAGGGATTGATTCAGGAATTATAAATCGTTGATTCCCCTAAGCATCTCCCAACTTTAAGGTCATTATGATTTCTTTAACAGATCCAGAGGATTAGAACTTGAAAGCAACCATTAATCGACCCTGTTACAGCAGCCTGATAATAACCTTGAGCCAAAGTGAAGGGCGCTGTTTCAGGATGAGGGGCACAGACTCTGGAGAGAGACTACCTGGGTTCTAAACCTGCTCCATTATTAGGTAGCTTGGAAACCTTTACTGACTAAATCTCTTTCTTCAGAACATTACATTGGTGGAAGGATTTTTGTGAGGACTAAATGAGACCATGCTTATGCACATACCATGTCACCATCACTGTCCTGCTTTGTAGCAGAGACTCTGGATCTCTAGATCTCAGCTTTTTTGTTTTTGTTTTTTGTTTGTTTTTTATTTAAGACAGAGACAGAGAGACATAGAATGCACAAACAGGGGAAGGGGCAGAGGGAGAGGGAGAACCAGGCCCCCTGCTGAGCAGGGAGCCCAATGCAGGGCTCCATCCTAGGACCTTGAGATCATGACCTGAGTCAAAGGCAGATGCTTAACTGAATGAGCCACCCAGGTGTCCCTAGATCTTAGTTTCCTTGACTCCCATCTCCAGAACTTCAGTTTGCTGTCCACCTTTGCTCAGCCTCGCATATCATATGCCAGTGGTTGTGAGTAGGGGTAGGGTTTCCAAATAAAATACAGGATGCCAACTAAATTTGAATTTTGGATCAACAAAAAATACTTTTTTTGTCAGAAGTATGTCCTATATAATATTTGGGATATACATATACTAAGAAATCATTCACTGTTTAGCTGATATTCAGATTCAACAGGACACTCTGTATTTTTTTTTTTTTTACTAAAACAGGCCACGCTAATTCAGTAACTCCCCCAAAACAATCCCTTGCCTCAAGCCCTCACAGATAAACACAGGGTTGCAGAGTTTGCATTTAATTGCTTTTCCATTCAGTCCATTTTAGGTGTTAGTGATTAATTAAAAATCCAACACAGGGACACAGGCTAGTGAGGAAAAGCTTTATTCCAACTTAATCCAGCACAGGGACACAGGCTAGTGAGGAAAAGCTTTATTCTGACTTAATGTGATTGAGCTTTTCACTTTGGGAAGACATGACATATTTGATAAGAACTAGTTCTGTGTCAATTGCTAAATCTCCAATTCTGTTATTTTTCTACCCTTACAATATTTTCAGGTGGCTAAATAGGGGTAGCCTAGAATTCAGTGTCTGTACATTCTAGAAGCTTTCTCTAAGAAAATAAGGCTGCATCAGCACACAAACCAATAAAAAATAACCAAAAGCAGTTCAAAGCATTGTCTAGGGAAAAGGTTTTGGTTACATTTCTAACAACGGGCACACACACAATTTCTTTCTTTCTTTTTTTTTTTTTGCTTAGTTGTTCTTGTTATGACACAGAGTTTTAGTGTTCCCTTGGTGAGGCATGTCTTAGGCTGGGCTCAAAGAAGCTATATGAACGCTATTGAGCAGACTCTATCCCCAATGTTATACTTGTTTCTGACACTCAGAAATTTTACATAATGGATCTTTTTCAGAATATGTTGTGAAGTGCTACAAATACTTAATAGATGTCTGCAGTGTGGAGACTGATCATGTGATTATCTTTTATTTTATTTTTTATCAGTTTGTTTTTATTATGTTCAGTTAGGCAGCATATAGGACATCATTAGATTTTGATGTAGTGTTCAATGATTCATTAGTTCTGTATAACACCCAATGCTCATCACAACACGTGTCTTCCTTAACACCCATCACCCAGTTACGCCCTCCACCCTCCCTTCCCTTTGTAACCCTTAGTTTGGCTGAACTCCTGGAAACAAACTGAGGGTGATTATCTTTAAAAAAAAATGCATGCCTATATGCATGTATATGTATGTGTATGCATGCACATATATTCAAGACTGGACAGGCTATTTTATTTTTCCTTTTTCTAAAAAAGATTTTATTTATATGTTTGACACAGAGAGAGAAAGTAAGCACAAGCAGAGGGAGTGGCAGGCAGATGGAGAGGGAGAAGTAGACTCCCCATTGAGCAGAGAGCCTGATTGGGAGGGGGGGGCTCAATCCCAGGACTGTGGGATCATGACTCAAGCCGAAGGCAGATGATTAACCAACTGAGCCACCCAGGCACCCTGGACAGACTATTTTAAAGGAATTTTATTTTGGGTAAAATGAATTACTTCAATAGCTGATACTATAAGTTGTTATGATTCAGAGAGTTTTCTGGATATTCCTTTTGCAGATACTCTAAACAGTCCACAGGATTCTTGAGATTTTTCCTGAGTACCCCACTTTAAATAGCCAACTATATCTCTATCTATCCCCTTATTCTGCTTGATTGTGTTTCTTAGTACTTGTTATATATTAACTTGATATCATAGCATGTATCCTTTTTGCAAAGTGTTTCCTTCCATTAGAATATAATATCAAGAAGGACGGGGGTTTTGTTTATCTTGCTTATAGGCATGATCTAAGTGTCTAAAATAGTGTAAGTACATGGCAACCACACGGTAAGTATTTTTGAATGAACACCTGAATAAAATAGTAGGATAATAGCAGCTACTCTTTGTTGAGTGGTTATTATGTGATATGCAGCTGTAAAATGTTTTATGACAGGAGAAATACATGTTTTATTGTTCATGAATGTCCCCAAGAATGGATCCTGGTGACTGAGCAATCTTTATTTTCTTGAAGGAAATAATTGATAATTGTAGAAGGTGAGAACAAAAAGAGCTTTGTGGCTCTAAATGGTTTTGCCTATAACAGAGAAACATGTAAAATACAGATCTTGGAAGATCAAGGAGCTGCTAATGGGACTTTGGGAGAAAAGAGGCAAGATTAAGATTAAGGGGCACTTGAAAGAAAGTTCTGGAAAAAGAAAACCCTGTGGCTGGAGTCAAACGAAGGATAGCAGTAAGATATATGATTGGAATTTTAAAGGGAAATTTTCTGAACATCTTATATAAATCATTCTTTTCTATTTCTTGAATTGGATGTTCTATAAATTGTGTATTTCTTATATGAGTCTTATTCTTAAGACACTCTTAAAAGATGGCTCCTGTATTAGCATGCCAACTGATAACAGACACATTTTATTAGGAAGTCTAATAGGATTTTTGGGGGGGCACAGGTCCATTTTTCTGCTATTCAGATCCTTTTTGTAACTGACCTGAAACCTACTTGTCCAAATTTGCTCAATGTTATTTAAGTAATATTTTTTTAAAAAAGATTTTATTTGTTTGAGAGATAGAGAGAGCATCAGTGGAGAGACAGAGCGTTAGGCAGAGGGAGAGGGACAAGTAGCCCCCCCACTGAGCATGGAGCCCAGTGTGGGGCTTGATCCCAGGACCCTGAGATCATGACCTGAGCCAAAGCCAGATGTTTAACTGACTGAGCCACCCAGACGTACCTAAGTAATATGCTTTTTAAAAGTAAAAAATGTATTTGACAATTGGATCCTCTCTTGGACCTTTAGAGAAAGAGACACTGAACATTCCTTCCTTACATGTGACAGTTTGTCAATGCAATGAAAATACAATAACATGGACTCAACAAACATTTGTTATATTAGTGGGCTTTTGTGCTATCATGTCCTTAGTCTTAGTTCTAAGAGTCTAATAATTCTTCTCCTTAGGGACCCTTTAAGTGTTGTGAAAATAACAACAACAAACACAGTGTCATAACATCTGAGAAATCTCTATACTCTAGTGCTAACTTTAAAGAGGTGTAAACCAAGTCAGAGAGCAATAGGCTTTGTTTAAAGTCATAATGACAAGTAGCTGTGTGCAAAACAGATATTATGAGCTATGACACTCTGTCCATTTAAATATCTACTTGAAATGTCTAATGGGACACAGCACATCAACCAAAATATTAAGCAAGGGAAAAATTAGTCCCTTGACATATTTTGGCAGATGGAAAGTAATAAAGATATTCAGTAATGATACCAACCTAAGTCTCCTGAATGAACCCCAAAACTATTCTATATTTCGCTCACCAGCATTGGTTTTAAGCACCACTCTCTTTCTTAAAATATATTAGCGATTGGATTTAACAACTACTGATTTTCAAAGGACCAAATCCATGTCTGATCATGTATTAAAGGACTATGTCCCTCCTTATTTGTACACAGAGCTGTAATTGAAAAAAGTTAAACATACTGATATGTGAAGAACAGAAAAGGGGTGGGGGCAAAATCTTCAAGGATGCAATATGAATACTAATGCCTTTTTTGGGTACTAAAAATGCCTTTTTTGGGTACTATCTTTTCTGTAGACACAGAAAAGATAAGTCCATAACACTGTCAAAATATTGTGTTGTTAAATTAAGCAATCAACATGCTCAGAAAGGATTAAACCTGGACAATGTTTGTTTAAATTTATGAACAGTTAAATGCCATTTATTATATTGATCAGACAGAACCCAGCAAAGTCCTTTCATAGGAAGAAAAGGGCTTATCATACTGCAGAACAAACCTCGGTGTAATAAGGAGGTATTTCACCAAGTGTTTCCAGTTATCCCAGAGGAGGAATGTGTGAGGGTTATCTGCTAACTTTCATAGTAAAGGGAATTACATCAGAAACCTGGCACAGCCCCACCATTTGGCATTCAGGAAAAACTGTCTTTATCTTTCCAGCTGCAAAGAGGTAAGAGTTATTTAGCTGTATCTAAATTATTAGTGTGAGTAGCCAAATATGGGCTCTTGTTCCAAATAGAAGCTCGTTTCTATAGTCAGATGTGAGCATGGCAACAATCCATTGACATCAATAGATTTGTCTGATTCTAATTCCAGAAATCAGATATGAATGTGCATGTGAAGACCAAAGGTGAGCAAGACACTTAGAAGATACTGTGAAAGAAAGGATGGAAGAGGATTATAAAAGGAAACGTCTCACAATTCATCTTGTTTTCTCTATCCTCACTCCCAACGTGAAGCAAATAGAACACTTGGAGTTTATTTTTCCCTGCCTCCAGTCTCACTGTATTTCTGGACTATCCTCCACACTCTAGCCAAAGAATTCTTTCCAGACCATAAATACAATCTTGATTAAAACTCTCCAATGGCTAAAAAGAAAAAAAAAAATCTCCAATGGCTCATCACTGCCCTCAGAATAAAGTTCAAGTGTGGCAGTGTTATGTGAAAGTCCCTTACCTACTGATTCTAACTGCTTTCCATTAGCCTTTCTGGTTAATCTCTGCATGGCCCTTCGGACCACCGATACACACACCCTGCATTTCAACTACAGAGAACTTTATTCTCTTTGCTAGATTGTCTGTTTTCTTTCATGATTCCATTTCTTTAAAAATCAGCTCCACTAGATCTGAAATAACTTTTCCTTTTTTACGTGCCTAACAAGGTCTAAATACCTCCCAGGATAATTTTATCTGTATGAGATCTTCTCAGACTTTCATGGCTGAGTTACTTGTTCCCACCTATTAAATATAACTTTTATTACATTGCAATATAAATATCTATGTGTATAACTAACTTGTCTACGAGACTTTGGGTACCTTGAGGGAAAATATGGTGTCATCTCCAATTTTTTCATTAACATTGTTTGTCATGGGTAAGGGGCTCAGTAGTGGTTATATGTACTTATTTCGGGAAGGTAATTCTCTTCAGAATATTTGCAGTATCCCTTTCTGTATGGAGATGGTATTAACTGAGCTTGAGAAAATAATAGTGCAAACCGAGAACATTGTAAAATAAGTTCAATTGTATTTTAGATGAGCCTGGTAGCTCTGGAGTCCACTGTGGGTTGTCCTTGGATAAGAATGCTCTACTTTTTAGTACTCACATACATAAATGGGGATGATGTCTTTGATAATTCTTCACTTTTACTTCTTAAGGATAATATACATAGTTTAAGGGCCTATTTAGCCAGAGCAGCTCTATCTCGGTTGAACAGCCATTTTGTTGTTTATGCAGTAAAACTTAAACTGACCCTGTCCCCCTCCCCCCACCACAGAGGAACTTACTTAGAAGAAAGTCTGGGAAACCAGTAAAATGTGGTCGACCAGTCCCTGATAACAGAGCCCAAATACAAGGGCAGGGTAGGTCAGATGGAGATAACAGAGCCCCGAAAGCAGGGATGAGTCAGCAGGTGGAGACATCCAATTGGTGGAGCGCGCATACTGTCTCCTTAGCTACCAAGGAGTGTGGGCCCTGACTTTTGGGTGCCAATTCTGACCAAGGTGATAGGCTAGTTCAAATAGCTACTATGGGGTATTTGGCTGCCCGTGTGTGACCTAGCATGACTGTGCAGCTTTCTCTGTGTGTTGCAATTTCATCGGCCACCTGTGTGTGGCCACGCTCAACCACATGGCCTTTGCTCTATAAAAGTTAGTCTGTAAGGCAGGGAGGGGTCACCCTCTCTGTAAGAGGCGGCCCCGAAAGGTCGGTTTCTGGTACCAGCATATATACCCGCCTAACAACAGTGTAACAAAATTCATGAATCAAAACTTAGAGACATGAAGGGGGAATGTAGAGGACTTAGCAATAATTAGAGACTTTAATATTCCACTTTTGTTAATGGAAAGAATACCTAGGAAGAAGATCAACAAGGAAACAGAAGATGTTAAAAATACTATAAACCAACTAGGTCTAGAAGATATCTATAGAATATTGTTTGAAGAGACAGGTTAAGATTTCCAAACATGAGGTTAGTGCCATTGGACTTGAACACATGCAAACTTTTGAAGATTGAGACAAGGTAAGAGAACATATGGTTCTAGAATGCAATTTAATTTCTGCATGACTATTGTAGACAAAGTTGCTCTTATCTAATTTAAGTACTAGTTCACAAGCCCAAAACAAGGCGACACACATACACAAACACAGTACAACATACCAGATCAATGAAGCTAGAAAATAAATATGTAATAATTCATATCAGTTAATAGGCAAATTTTTTTGCAAGCTTATACTACTATAGTCAAAACCCAAATCAACACTTCTCCCTGGAAAACTTTTTCCTCAATTATAGATTTTCTTCTAAAGACACTTAAAACCTATATAAGCCTGTCCCTAAACCCAACTCTGTCCTTCTGATTTTTAAAAATGATTCTTGTGGGTATTTAGAATACAGGAGGTTTTTAAAAATGTCATAGAGAAATAAATATGAATAGCTAAAAGGTTCATGAAGGAAGATTTTTCTTGTGTATCAAGAAAGAAAATAAAAATATAAAACATAAATCTTTTTTGCATTCTTTTAAAATTTATTTATTTTTTATTGTGTTATGGTAGTTACCATACAGTACATCATTAATTTATGATTCATTGTTCCATGATTCATTGTTTGTGTATAGCACTCAGTGCTCCATTCAGTCCATGCCCTACTTTATCCATTACCAGGCTCACCCATCCCCCACTCCCCTCCCTTCTAAGACTCTCTTTGTTTCCCAGAGTCCATAAAACATGAATCTTTCAAAAGTTTAAACTACCAAACATTTTTAAGAAGAAAGATCTTGACATTGGTCACCAGTACTTCGCAGCAGAACTACAATGATGTTGTTAAGATTTTTAAGCCTATGCTGCCATTTCTGATATGGTAAGAAAAAGAGATGATGCTGATGGGTGTATAATCAATCAACCTTGCTTGATCTGGTTTAAAGGGTGTTTGCGGGTTTAAAAATACTTTTGCACAGGAATCACAGAAGTCATCAAAGAATACAGTAGTGTTCTAACATGTGACATGAGAAATGGAGCCTGTTTAGAGTTTGAATTAGACGTCATACTTGATATGTGGATATAAGTGATTGTCCTGAGACTCTTCTAAAGACTCTTTGTGCTTAGCACAAAGAGGCAAGCACAAAACTCAAGAAGAATAATGTTTGAAGTGGTCATGCTAAAAACATATTTAAGTATCTACATCTTCAATATAGCGGAGCTGATATGCAATTGTAAAAAGAAATGATTCATTCATAATGATCTGGGTTAATTTCACACTATAGACAGTACATCCATAATCCTCTGTGGAGTTACTGATACCACAGTAGGTTTTTGAAATTTTCTCTTGAATGAAACAATGATGTGAAAACTTCAGGAAACAAGCTATACTTATATTCTCCTAAGATCAGATTTCCAACCACTTTGGGCCAAATGTTCCTGCCAGTTCCTTAAGAAGTAATTCTTCTACTTGACAACAGGGTAGTTGTCACTCAGTTGTCTTCCTTCCATCCAGCCTGAGTTCTTTGGTTCTCTATTCCTTCCACTTGCTTTATGCTGATCTTTGTACTAAATCAATTAACACATTCACTCATTCTACTATTTATTGAAGGACTAAGACAAGTCAGTCACTATGATTTTTATGGGGTATTCAATGATGAATACAATGAAACTCATGCTCTTTCATTTCTGATTAGAGTAGCATAATAAATGTCAATGACATTGGTTTCCACAAACACCATTTTGTGGCCTGATGCTAGGCTGGTGGCATGAGAAACACTAGGGGACACACTTAAAAATAAGGACCCCTTGGGTCCCACACATAAAGATTCCATTTCAGTAGATTTGGGTTGGAATCTGGTGATTTATATTTAAAAACAAACAAAAAGCTTGCCGAGTGAGCTTTTTGGCACATATCCAGGCTTGGGAACTAGTCTAGTGTGTAATTAACTGATTTTTTAAAGGAGAAAACAACAAACCATGTATTCATTCTTCTCCATCAGAGAGCCTGAGGGCCAGCACAGTTCCTGTGAGCTCCACGGGGTGAGGTGGGGTTGGGGGAGGAACAGAAGAAGAAGTGACCAGAGCATAGCTGACTAGAAGTGGGGGATTCATGCAATCATGATGTAAGAGAGTTTGAAAGTCACACAGAGCAGATCAAAATCAGTAAATCCAAATAGCATATGAAAATTGTATTTTTTAAAAAGCCAAAAGATCTGAGACAAACTACTAGAAGCTGAAAGTCAATATCTGAGAGTCAGAGAAAATAAAAGTAAGAGGCAGAAGATGGACGGGCAAGATGGCAGAAGAAGAGTGGAAGAAATTTCCAACTTTGTGTACCTGGCAATGTATGGTTAACCATCTTGCTTTAAAGTTCAGTAAAAGTATAAAAATCTGTGTGGTCAGATAAAAAACCAGATACTTCTCTGGCTACCATAACATATTTTATATATTATAAAACAGCTCTAGGTATAATTATTCACAACCCATAATTCAGGAAACAATACACAACTATTTGACAGAAGTGCCCAGAAAGGAATCCACTTACAAGGCTATGGTCTTAGTGATATGGTTTAGTATCCTTTCTCATTTTTGGCTTCAGCCACTAGTATACAAATGAGTCACATTCACTGTTTAGTCACTAGGTACTGAAACTTTGTACTAAATGCTTTTTCCTATGCAATAACTCATATTATCCCCACAACAGCTTTATGTGGTAAGTAGTTATTATCCCAATTTGACAGATGAGGAAAGGGGTCAGGTGTAAGTGCTAAGCTGTAGGGCCAAAACTGAGGCCCAGGATTGTCTGGCTCCAGAGCTTATCCTCTGGAGAGAACTCAAATCTACATCACTTTCCAACACACAGAAAAGAAAAGCGACTTCCTTAATCTTTTTTTTTTTAAAGATTTTATTTATTTATTTGACAGAGAGATCACAAGCAGGCAGAGAGGCAGGCAGAGAGAGAGGAGGAAGCAGGCTCCCTGCTGAGCAGAGAGCCCGATGCGGGGCTCGATCCCAGGACTCTGAGATCATGACCTGAGCCGAAGGCAGCGGCTTAACCCACTGAGCCACCCAGGCACCCCTCTTTTTTTTCTTTTTAATTTAAAACACTACACCCTCATTTGCCTGCTGGGAGATAACATATTTAATGTTAAAGATAGTAAGCTGTGAAATTATACCCCTGATTGGGTAGTGTCTTGAAATAAGACAAGATTAATGGTTTTGACCTTGAAATTATATAATGAACCATATATATATATGTGTGTGTGTGTGTGTGTGTGTGTGTGTGTGTACATAATTAATTTTATTTTCTTAAACCTCATTAAAGCTAGATATATGACACTGGAAGGATACCCTTTCTAATAAGGAAGTCAGTCTCTCTCTGCTTATTTATAACTTGGAAATCTCCATTCCACAAAATTTTCCCAGACTGAAATGATAATTTTCAAAGCCTTTTCCTATAAGGCATCTCATGTAGTCACCCAATATCTTTCTGAGTTGGGGAGTCCAACTGTTACATTTTCAGTTAATATATAATAAAACCCAAAGATCAAACAGGTAAGGTTAAGTAGATGAAGCAAAAAACAAGCCAAATAAAAGTTATATCTGATAGTTCCAGAACTGGGGTTAAAGGCCAATGTTCTGGTTCTTCATCTTAAGCTTCCACTTCAGTATGAGAGGAAATGAGGGAGAGATTGACATCAATTTTCATGAAGATTAAAGACAATCTGAATTACAACACACCAGAAATTAGTTAAGCATTTCTGAAATTTAATGTCATCATTCTTTATAGGCCTTATAATATATATCAAATGGATAACCAAAGTTAAGAGACTTTGATTACATAATCTGTGTCAATATGGCAATATTATACTTAATGGGTCTTTATTCATACAAATTGCAAACTGTGTATTTTAAAATTGACAAAGAAGCCAGCATTGGTCTGTTTAATCTTTGACATTATTTTGATGATAATGTGGATACATAGCAAGTGTACTTGATCGTATGGCAGATGTGAGCTGTTTGTTGTCACCATTTAAAGCAAAGATTTATGGTTGGATGTACTTTTTTTTAGCATAGCATAACTTATATTTTCAGACCCTTTATATGAGTGAATTTTGAGCTTTAGATATGGGAAATTTTATATTTATAACTCTATGTGGATGTGATCAATACTAACATAATGTGGCACTGTTTTGTTTTTGTAAAATAGAACTAGGTTGATATTGAAGCCCAGAAGTAAACATATGCACTCTGTTTGAATTTATTTTTCACTGAAGTGCCAAAAGATGTAGTCACATTCATATAAAAATGCAAAAAGTATTTTATTTAGAATGTCATCATATGAAAAATACTAGTGTCATAGTAACATTTTATTTAAGAATTTCATAATTTAGAATATGTGTAATTTTATTTTATTTTTTCCCTTTTTTTATTCTGTTATGTTACTCACCATACAGTACATCATTACTTTTTGATGTAGTGTTCCATGATTCATTTTTTGTATATAATACCCAGTGTTCCATGCAATATGTTCTGTCTTTAATACCCAACACTAGGCTCACCCATTCCCCAACTTGGCTCCCTTCAAAAACCCTCAGTTTGCCTCCTGGTCAAAAAATTAAAAAGAGAGCTACCCTAAGACCCAGCAATTGCACTACTGGGTATTTATCCCAAAGACACAGATGTAGTGAAAAGAAGGGCCGGATACATGTAATTTTAAAAGAGCATTCAACTTTTAAAATTTCAACATTTAAACACGTAGCCTCTTAATAAAAGATAGAAATGCTTGAACTTTAAATTCTATAGCATACATGGTGGAAAACTCAATGCAGTAACATGTAAGCATCTCTCAAGTATATTTAGAGTTTAATCCACTTAAGCATTGAATTTTACAAAAATTTATTCTCCAATAACACATGCATCAGAAGTAAAAGCAATAGGTTAACCAATACAACACTGCCTGAAACTATATATTTGTATGTAAAACAGTAGTCACTGACTTAGGCACATGAAATTGAGAGACTGTGAACTCTGAGAAACAAAATGAGGATTTTGGGGGTGGTGTGGGTGGGGTGATCCTGGTGGTGGGTATTAAGGAGGGCACGTATTACATGGAGCACTGGGTGTGGTGCATAAACAATGACTTTGGAACACTGAAAAAAAATTAAATTAAATTAAAAAAATTGATTAATCTTCATTCTGTGAAGATATAGTATAAAATTTACCAAGATAGGACTTCAAGTTCAAAATTACAATCTATATGCATTTATATATTTTCCCTCCTAGGAGACCAATAAATAAATAAAAAATCTTTAAAATGACAAAAACAACAAACAGAATGGGAAAAGAATGACCAAGGAGAATTAATTTCAACATCTAGAAGAAGTAAGCAAATAAAAGAATGACGACACAAAGCAGAGGAAGCCACAGCCTAGAATACATGCTGGGGACCTACATTCAATGCAAAAATCTGCCTACCATGCTCAATTCTTGACAAGACTGACATGTACAAATCCAGGTATGAAAGACATCAGCTGTGGTATATGTATCTGAAAATAAAGGTATTAAAAATACACAGATGCACCAAACAGGCACAAACCATTCATTGATTTTTCTGTATTGTTTTTCTATTCTGTATATCATTAATTTCTGGAATCAAAATCTTTATCATTTACTTCCTTCTGCTTTCTTTAGGTTTGGTATACTTGTTTTTGCAGTGTCTTGAGATGGAAATCTAGGATACTAATTTGAGACCTTAATTTTTTAATATAAGCATTTACAACTGAACATTTTCCTCTAAGCACTGCCTTAGCTGCATCCCATAAATTTTAGTAGGTTGTGTCATCATTTTCTTTCATTTCAAAGAACTTCTAATTTCTTTGTGATTTCTTCTTTGACCTGTTGGTTATTAGGAGTGTGCCGTGTTATTTCCACATATTTATATATTTATGACTGCCCCAAATTTCTTTTTGTTATTGAATTCTAATTTCAATAGAGTGGCCAGAGAACATACATTCTATTATTTCTACCCATTTAAATTTATTAAAGTTTATTTTATGGCATAGCATATGATCTATCCTGTAGAATGTTCCAGGTGCACTTGAGAATAATATACTTTCTGTTATTTAGTGGAGTATTCTATAGATATCTTCTAGACCTAGTTGGCTTATAGTATTTTTAACATCTTCTGTTTCCTTGTTGATCTTCTTCCTAGGTATTCTTTCTATTAACAAAAGTGGAATATTAAAGTCTCTAATTATTGCTAAGTCCTCTACATTCCCCCTTCATTTCTCTAAGTTTTGATTCATGAATTTTGGCACACAGTTGTTAGGTGGGTATATAATTAAAATTGTCATACCTTTCAAAGGGATAGACTCTTTTCTCATTATAAGGTTCTCTCTCTCTCTCTTTTTTTTTTTTTTTTTTTTTTTTTTTTTAGAGAGAGAGAGAAAGAGCATGAGTGGGAAGGGGCAGAGGGAGGAGGAGAGAGAATCTCAAGCAAACTCCCTGCTGAGCACAGAGTCTGACACAGGCTCAATCTCATGACCCGAAAATCGTGATGTGAGATGAAATCAAGAGTTGGGCACTTAACTGACTGAGCCACCTAGGCATCCCATAAAGTATCCCTCTTTACCTCTAATAATATTTATTTTAGAGTCTATTGTTTCTGATATTAGTACAGCCATTCCATGTTGTAGTCTAAGAGTTTCATAGTTTTCCATTTTACATTTAGGACTGTAATCCCTTTTGAGTACATTTGTGGGAAGTATATAAAGTCTGTGTCTAGATTTTTTTCTTTTTGGATGTAGATGTACAGTTCTTCTAGCACCATTTGGTGAAAACTATCTTTGCTCCATTGTATTGCCTTTACTTCCTTGTCAAATAACTGTTGACTTTATTTATATTGATCTATTTCTGGACTCTCTATTCTGTTCCACTGATCTAGTTGTCTATTCTTTTGTCAATAGTAAATTGCCTTGATAGCTTTATTATTAAGTCTTGAAGTCAGGTAATATCTATCCTCCAACTTTGTTCTCCTTCAATATTCTGTCTCTGCATATAAACTTTAGAATTGGTTTGTCAATATCCACAAAATGACTTGCTGGGATTTTTATTGGAATTGAACTGAATTTATAGACAGGAAAAACTGAATTCTTAAAAATATTGTGGCTTCCTATATGTGAATACGGAATATCTATTCATTTATTTAATTCAGTTTTTTCACTTTGTTCACTAGAGTTTCATAGTTGTTTTGTAGTTTCCTTCATCTAGACCTTGCATATTTTTTTGTTAGATTTATACCTAAGTATTTCATTCTGGGGGGTGCCAATGTAAAGGGTATTGTGTTTTCAATTTCAAATTCCACTTATCCTTTGCTGGTATATAAAATGATTGACTTGTTATACTAACCTCATATCTATAACCTTGCTATAATCATTTATTAGTTTTAGGAGAGGTTTTTTTTTGACTCTTTAAAATTTTCTATGTAGATGATCACATCATCTATAAACAGTTTTATTTCTTCCTTCCCAATCTGTATACCTTTCATTTCCTTTTCTTGTCTTACTGAATTTGCTAGAACTTCCAATACACTGTTGAGAAGGTGTGGCAAGAGGGGACTAATGTAGCATTTTAATATTTAATTTTTTCCACTACTATTTTTAGTGATTTCCTTACTGGTTTGTATGGAGTTTACCATGCCAATCTTAAGTTATCAGACTAAGCTTAAGATTTACAATGACTTACTTTGTTCCAGTGAGATCCAGAAAAAAAAATACTCCTATATATCTCTATTCCCTTTCTCTGTTTTAGTGATATTGTTATACATATCACATCCATAAATGTTACAACAATTATATAACATCACAATTGTTGAAATTATGCTTTATATAATTTTGTGTTTTAAAGAAGCTCAGAGACAACAATGTAAAAAAGGAAATAATTATAGCTTTTGTTTTGTAACTTTTTAAAAAATCATTTCTTGATTTCTTCATTTGTTTTTATGGTTTTAAATTAACCACGTGGAGTAATTTCCTTAGTCCAATACAGCTGGTGCTTCTATTGCCTCCTGGAGACTTTCAAACAGGAGCTGGGTTTGCAATTTTGAAGCATAATTTCTTCTTCTAAGGAAACCTGGTTTTGTTCTTAAGGTCTATCAACTGACTGGACTATACCCATCACATTACTGATGGTACTTAAGGAAGACTGCAGATGTTAATCATATTTATAAAACACAACATCATCTAGATTAGTGTTTGAATTAATAACCTGGTACTAAAATCTGGCCAAGCTGAGTTATAAAACAAACCAATAAAATCTATATCGGTGTGCTGAATGATGCCCTGGATCTCTCTCAGGTTTTCTTAATTTTTCTTCATTCATTCCTCTGTTGTTCAAATTGTATAATCTCTATTGGTTTATCTTCAAAATCTTTAATTCTTCTGACAATTAAGCTTATTGTTGAGCCCTTCTACAATTTTGCTGTTGTTAGTTTTAGTTACTGTAGTTTTCAAATAAAGAATATCTATTTGGTTCTTTTTTTCTGATTTCTGCTTATTAATGTTCTTGGCTTGATGTGACTTTATTGTCATATTTTGCATTATTTCCTTGTTCCTCATTTCCTTCATTTTCCAAATATACTTATAATGGCTACTTTTAAAGCTTTTCCTTTAATTCTGACGATTGCTTTGGTCTGCAGTTTCTACTTCCTGATTTTTTTTTTCTTTCCAGTGTATGGCCCATACTTTCCATTTCTTTTCTTTTCTTTTTTTTTTTAAGATTTTATTTATTTATTTGACAGAGAAAGAGATCACAAGTAGGCAGAGAGGCAGGAAGAGACAGAGGGGTAAGCAGGCTCTCCGCTAAGCAGAGAGCCCGATGCAGGGCTCAATCCCAGGACCCTAGGATCATGACCTGAGCTGAAGGCGGAGGCTTAACCCACTGAACCACACAGGCACCCCTCCATTTATTTTCATGTCTTGTAATTTTTGTTGGAACATGGACATTCTAGATAATAGACTGTAACAACTGTACTGGGCTTGTTATTTCCTTTTTTGTTTAGTGACTGACAGAGTTAATTTAATAAAGTATATTTCCCCCAGAAATGTGAAGCCTCTGATTTTGTACTTCATGGTGCATAACCTTAACTTTGCCCAGGTTCTTCCTGGGATGACAGTGGTTTTGGTAGGGCTCTCTCTGACTGTCTTGGTCCTTACGCACCCTCAGCTATTAATCTTTAGTAGTCACTGGCTGATTGCTCTATCATTTCCCAAAAATGTCCTTGGGCATTACTCAACAGATTAATTCAGTCAAATGTAGTCTCTTTTAGAAAGCATAGTTTGCAAGGTGGAGTTAAGATAGAGGAGTAGTATGGGGATCCTGAACTTACGTCTTCTGTCAAATACAGCTAGATCAACATGAAATCATTTTGAACAACTGGGAAATTGGTCTGAGAGTTACAAAAAACAATCTGTAGAACTAGACGGAGAGAACTGGCAGATGCGAGGTTCAGAGCCACAAATGGGGGAAGGGGGAGAAAGCCATGGTGCCCCAAAGGGGAGTAAACTTTTCTCACTGAGTGAAGTTTTATTTCATTTTCTTGTCTTCTCATAATAAAGGGGGTCTATCCAACAAGAAGTTTTAACAATTTTAAATATTTATGCCCCCAACTTGGGAGCAGCCAAATATATAAATCAATTAACTAAAAAACCATAAATTAACTGGTAACAATACAAAAATATAGGGGACTTTAACACCCCACTCACAGCAATGAACAGATGGTCTAAAATGACTATCAGTAAGTAAACAATGACTTTGAACGACATGCTGAACCAGGTGGACTGAACAGACATATTCAGAGTGTTACATCCTAAAGCAGCAGAATACACATTCTTTTTTGAGTGCACATGGAACATTTTCCAGAATAGATCGTATACTGGCTCAAGAATCAGGACTCAACCAGTACAATAAGATTGAGACATACCATGCATATTTTCATACTATGATGCTATGAAACTTGAAGTCAACCACAAGAAAAAATTTGGGAAGGAACACAAATACATGCAGGTTAAAGAACATCCCACTAAAGAATGAATGGGCTAATGAGGAAGTTAAAGAAGATATAAAAAAATACATGTAATACATTGGAAGCAAATGAAAGTGAAAACACTACAGTCTATAACTTTGGGATGCAGCAAAGGTTGTCCTAAGAGGGAAGTACATAGCAATACAGGACTTAGGAAGAAAAGTCTCAAATACACAATCTAACCTCATACTTAAAGGAGGTAGAAAAAGATGAGTGAACAAAGTCTAAAACCAGCAGAGGAAAGGAAATAATTAAGGTTACAGCAGAGATAAATGATATAGAAATCAAAAAACCAGTGGAACATATCAACAAAACTAGGAGCTGGTTCTTTGAAAGAATTAACAAAATTGATAAACCCCCAGCAAAGCTTATCTGAAAGAAAAAAAAAAGGGACCCAAATAAAATCACAAGTGAAAGAAGAGAGATCACAACCAACACTGCAGAGATAGAATTATAAGAGGATATTATGAGCAATTATATGCCAACAAATTGGGCAATCTGGAAGAAGTGGATGAATTCCTGGAAACATATAAACTACCAAACTGAAACAGAAAGAAAGAGACAATTTGAAGAGACCTATAACCAGTAATGAAAGGGAATCAGTAATAAAAAATAAATAAATAAATAAATAAAATAAAAAAAAAAAAAGATCTCCCAACGAACAAGAGTCCAGGGCCAGATGGCTTCCCAGGGGAACTCTACCAAACATTTAAAGAAAAATTAATATCTATATTTCTGAAGCTGTTCCACAAAATAGAAATGGAAGGAAAACTTCCAAATTCATTCTATGAGGCCAGCATTACCTTGATTCCAAAACCAAAGACCCCACTAAGAAGAAGAAATTCCTGGCCAATGTCCCTGATGAACATGGATGCAAAAATTCTCATGAAGATACTAGCCAATAGGATCCAATTAAAAGGATTACATTTTAAGGATTACATTAAAAGGATTATTCACCCTGACCAAGTGGGATTTATTCCTGGGCTTCAGGGGTAGTTCAGTATCCATGAATCAATCAACATGATAGACCACGTTAATAAAAGAAAGGAGAAGAATCACATGATCTCTCAGTAGATACAGGAAAAAAAAGAACATTTGACAAACTACAGCATCATTTCCTGATAAAAACCCTCAAGAAAGTAGATAGAAGGAACATACCTCAACCTCATAAAGGCCATATAAAAAAAACTCACAGCTAATATCATCCTCCATAGGGAAAAATGGACAGCTTTTCCCTTAAGGTCAGGAGCATGACAGGGATATTCATTCTCACCACTGTTGTTCAACATACTGCTGGAAGTCCTAGACTCAGCAATCAGGCAACAAAAAGGAATAAAAGTAAACCAAATAGGCAAGGAAGAAGTCAAACTTTCACTCTTTGCAGACAACATGATACTCTATGTATAAAACCTGAAAGATTCCACCAAAAAATTGCTAGAACTGATATATGAATTCTGCAAAGTCGCAGGATATAAAATCAATGTACAGAAATATTGCTTTTCTATCCACCAATAATAAAGCAGCAGAAAGAGAAATCAAGGAATGCATCCCATTTACAATTGCACCAAAAACCATAAGAGACCTAGGAATAAGCTTAACCAAAGAGATAAAAGATCTGTACTCTGAAAACTATAGAACACTTATGAAAGAAACTGAAGACACAAAGCAATGGAAAAGATATTCCATGTTCTTGAAGTAGAAGAACACATATTGTTAAAATGGCTATACTACCCAAAGCAATATGCACATTGAGTACAATCCCTATCAAAATACCACCAGCATTTTTCACAGAGCTGGAACAAATAATTCTAAAATTTTTATGGAACCAGAAAGGACCCTGAATAGCCAAAGAAATATTGAAAATGAAAAGCAAAGTGGGAGGCATCACAATTTCAGATTTCAAGCTCTATTACAAAGCTGTAATCATCAAGACAGTGTGGTACTGGCACAAAGGCAGACACATATATTAATGGAACAGAATAGAGAACCCAGAAATGGACCCACAACCACAACTTATCTTCAACAAAGCAGTTAAGAATATCCAGTGGAAAAAGGACAGTCTCTTCAACAAATGCAATTGGAAACACTGGACAGCCATATTAAGAATGAAAGTAGACCACTTGCTCTCACCATACACAAAAACAAATTCAAAATGGATGAAAGACCTAAATGTTAGGCAGGAAACCATCAAAATCCTAGAGGAGAAAGCAGGAGGCAGCCTCTTTTATCTTGGCCATAGCAACTTCTTACTAGACCCATCTCCTGAGGCAAGGGAAACAAAAGCAAAAATGAACTATTGAGATCTCATCAAGATAAAAAGCTTCTGCACAGCAAAGGAAACAATCAACAAAACTAAAAGGCAACTGATGGAATGGGAGAAAATATTTGCAAATGACATATAAGATAAAGGGCTTGTATCCAAAATCTATAAAGAACTCACTGATCTCAACATCCTGAAACCAAGTAATCCAGTTAAGAAATGGGCAGAAGATTGAATAGACACTTTTCTAAAGAAGACATTCAGATGGTTAATAGACACATGAAAAGATGCTCAACATCTCTCATCATCAGGGAAATACAAATCAAAACCGCAATGAGATACCACTTCACACCTGTCAGATGGCTAAAATTAACATCTCAAGAAACAATAGGGGTTGGTGAGGATGCAGAGAATAGGGGACCCTTTTGCAGTGTTGGTGAGAAAGCAAACTGGTGCAGCCACTCTAGAAAAGAGTATGGAGTTTCCTCAAAAAGTTAAATATTGAACTACCCTGTGACCCAGCAATTGTACTGCTAGGTATTTACCCAAAGGGTATGAAATGTTGATTTGAAGGGGTACATGTACCCCAATGTTTACAGAAGAACTATCAACAATAGCCAAATTATGGAAGGAGCACAAATGTCCAGCAACTGATGAATGGATAAAGAAGATGAGGTGTATATATATACAATGGAATATTACTCTGTGATCAAAAAGAATGATATCCTGCCATTTGCAATGATGTGGATGGAACTAGAGTATATTATGCTAAGCGAGATAAGTCAGAGAAATACAAATACCATAGGATTTCACTCATATGTGGATTTAAGAAACAAAACAGATGAACATATGGGAAGGGGGAAAAAAAAGAGGGAGACAAACCATAAGAGACTCTTAACTATAGAGAACAGAAGTAGGGTTGTTGGAGGGAAGTGGGTGCAGGATGGGCTAAATGGGTGATGGGCATTAAGATAGGCACTTGTTGGGAGGATCACTGGGTGTTACATGTGGGTAATGAATCACTGTATTCTGCTCCTGAAACCAGTGCTGCACTATATGTTAACCAACTTGAAATTAAATAGGAAAAAAAAAAAACATAGTTTGCAAGACCAGTGCTTGGGATTTGTCTTGATGACAGGAGGACTCCTTCCAAATTACTCTTTCCCAATTCTGTCTAGAAAACTGGTCAGCCTACAGTTTAGCCTATATGTCAAATTAATCTACTAATCTCCTCCTAATTGCCTTTCAGCAAACTTCTACTGTTTTTGAAAACACCTCTCTTAGCTTGGGATGCCATAACAAAATCCTATAGACAGGGTGGCTTACATAACAGAAGTTTATTTTCTCACAGTTTTTGTGGCTATAAGTCCAAGATCAAGGTACTAGTGTGGGCTGGTTCTAGTGAGAGCTCTCTCAGTGGCTTATAGATAGCCACCTTCTCACTGTGTCCTCACTTGACAAAAAGAGAGTTGAGCACACTTTCTGGTGCCCCTTCCTATAATGGCATTAATCTCTTCACCAACCTTATGGTGAAGGCACCACCCTTATGAAACCTCATCTAAAATTCATTATATCCTAAAGGCCCCATCTCCAAATACCATGGCACAGTGTGTTATGGCTTCAACATATGACTTGGATCCAACACATGACACAATTCCATCGTAATATCCTTAGGATTGAACTTCACATTCTGTTGCCAATGAAGTCAGTTCATTTTGGAAGGAATTTGGAGTTCTCTGTTTTATAGCCTGCTTCTCTGCCCCAAACAAAATCTCTGAGTCAAGGCTCTGGACCTGGGATGGGGATAATGTCCAACTTATCCATGAGTGATAGCCACAGTTTAGGGGCTGGGTAGTAGTGGAGAGGGGGCGGTAATATCTGTTTCTTCTGGCTTGCCTCTTCCATTATGGAACTGCCATGTGAAAAAGCAGGACCAGGGTGACCAGTGGCCCAGGATTCCTGGCAGTATTTTACCCAAAGTATAATCTTAGTCCCCAAAATGTTAGGCTGTGCAGAAGGGTTCCTCCATCTCTCAGTTGCACAATTTATACTTAGCAACAGGTGGCTTGGGGCAAGATGAGAAATGTTAATATCCTGCCCGTCCCAGGAAGATAGCCCTCTGACTGGGAGTGGGAGGCAGAAGGGCCCTGTGTTCTTGGCTGCATCAGTTTGGTACGGAGTTTCAGTCTCAGTGAGCTCTGAGAGAAAAAGGAGGAAATGGTTCTTAGTTCAAAAACCACAGACTCTCACTGTTCTTCCAGAATTTTAGATTTTCTTGAAAAAAATGTGTCTTCATTTTCTGTATGTCCTTAGGATTATCTCCAGAGACTTAAATTTACATATCAGGCCAAAAGAGGAATTCACCCAGCAGGAAGATATTTAACTGTTCAAAAAAAATTATGCTCTCCACTAGGGAAATTGAATTAATTGGAGAGAACTGTGGTTATCATTTGGATATCTGCATCTCATAGTAAAATAGTGGAGTTTCTATGGTTTAGTAGTTCCCCAACATACATCCAAGCTTCCACCCTGTGTGCAATAAATTGAAATTCATCAGTAAAAATCTTTGCCCATGTACACAGCATTTCCTAGTAGCCTTTTAAGGCCTCATTATGAAATACAAACAAAGGAATATCACCAGACATTTGATGAAAAACATGTGCAGAAAAGGAACAAGGAAAATAAAAAGTAAATTGTCTAGAAAAACAGACAAAATAACTTAAAAAAGATCTATAATTAATTTCCAGAGAGGGTACAAGAAGATAGCAAATCTGTAAAAAGAATATAGGAAGCTATGGAAAAGGAACAATCAGAAATGAGGAAAGAGGGCTTAAAGTTAAAAATATAATTGACAGTGAGATTTTCAATATAAAGACAAATTTAAACAAATCTCCAAAAAGTAGAAAATACAAAAGACAAAAATATGAAGGAAAATATCAAAAGGAAAATTTATTTTGTAGTTTCAAATTATGATTAACAGGAGTTCTACAAAGGGAGAACAGAAAATTTGTGAGTAGAAAATATCCAGTAAATAATAGAAGAGAATTTCCCAAAGTATAAGTACACAAGTTTTAGATCAAAGGACAACACAATAAATGAAAATTAAGAATCTTTTCTATCACTATAATTGCAAAAAATATCTTTAAATAGAGAAGAAAATGAAAAAAAAAACCATAAAATTTCCCAGAGGGCTGGGGTATACGAGGACCGAATCACATACAAAAGAATAAGCATCAGATTAATATCAAACTTTTCATCAATTATGCTGGACACTAGAAGCCAAGAAAGAAATGTTTCATAGCTTGAGAGGAAAATGTGTATGTGGGTGATAAATGTTATGCGGACCAGACTATCAAACATGAAGGCAGAATAAAGAAAATTTTAGGCAGCTAGGACTTCAAAATTTGCACCTCATGTATTTAAGCTTATTTGAAAATGTACCTCATGAAGAACTCAAAAGGAGTAAACAATGAAGACAATGAAATCCAGTGAACATTAAGAGTAATTGCAGGATTACAGGTACTCAGAAGTACTACAGAATCAGCAGTACAAGGGATTTAGGATGGAAGATTCTGGAATATAAAAAGGAAGTGATAGACAAGATACAATGTCTGAGAAAATTTGAGGTCATGGTAAAATCAATTGTGGTTTATGGAAAAGAAGCATCCAATTGCAATTTACTCTTGGAACAGTCTCCTATAAGTGACTGTGACATTGGATCTGTAGAGATACAAATGTAGTCTTAAACATAGTACTTGACTCTAGTAACTACCATTTATAGGCTCCTAATAATGTCAGTTGATTTTTATTATATTTTTAAATTTCAGAGTTTTGTGCAAAACATACAACTCTTTTTTTTTTTTTTTTTTAAAGATTTTATTTATTTATTTGACAGACAGAGATCACAAGTAGACAGAGAGGCAGGCAGAGAGAGAGAGGGAAGCAGGCTCCCTGATGAGCAGAGAGCCCGATGCGGGACTCGATCCCAGGACCCTGAGATCATGACCTGAGCCGAAGGCAGCGGCTTAACCCACTGAGCCACCCAGGCGCCCAAACATACAACTCTTAATTATGATTATAGAACAGACAAATCATTAACTTTGAGAAGGTAAACATATATAACTAATACAGATTGGAAGGTGGACAAGATAGAAGGGAGTATGGAAGCACTAATATCCTCATCTTGCAATCAAGAGAAATGAAGCACTTTATGTAATGTTTAAAGTTGCAAATGACATCATATAGCCATACTGGGAGAAGGGAAATAGAAGAGGTAAGTGATAATAAAAGTGCACGAAATTCCAAATATTTAAAAGTAATATCAACAACAATAATAACAACAGTTAAGACAGTATGAGCCACTGTTTTAAGGACTTCATATATGTTAAATCATTTAATTCCCATAGAGATCCTCTGGGGAAGATGCCATTTTTAATTCCACTTTACAGATGAAGAAACAGGCATAAAGAAATAAAGTAACCCACTCAAGATCATGCAACTGTAGAGTGGTGAAGTCATATCAAACCTAGACAAACCAACTCTAGAGTTCTTGTTTCTAACCTATATGCAAATTGTTTCTCACAACAACCTAAGACAATGTCCAAAGTTGATATTTAAAAGAAATGAACTATTAATTTCATTATATATTGCACTCTTTAATATTTAATCGTATTCATAAGTTATTTTGAGAAATTAACATAACAAGTGAAGTTCATACAACAGGGCAATTTATTACTTTATAAAAGAATGAAACATAACTTTATAACTTTAACCTGGATATGCAATGTTAGATATATCACACAACAATTAATCACTTCTTTCATTTAAATTCAATTAGCCAACATATAGTACATCGTTAGTTTCAGATGTAGAGTTCAGTAATCATCAGTTGCATAAAACACCCAGTGCTCATCACATCACCTGCCCTCCTTAATGCCCATCACCCTGTTAGCCCATCCCCCATCCACCTCCCCTCTAACAACCCTCAGTATTTTTCCCATAGTTAAGAGTCTCTCATGGTTTGTTCCCTCTCTGATGACTTCCCATTCTTTTTTCCCTCCTTTCCCCTATGATCCTCTAGTGCTGTTTCTTATATTCTTCATATGAGTGAAACCATATGGTAATTGTTCTTTCTCTGATTGACTTATTTCACTCAGCATAATACCCTCCAGTTCCATTCATGTTGATGTAAATATTAAGATTTCATCCTTTCTGATGGCTGAGTAATATTCCATTGTATATATATATATACACACCATCTTCTTCATCCATTTATCTGTTTATGGACATCTGGGCTCTTTCTATAGTTTGGGTATTGTGGACACTGCTGCTATAAACACTGGGGTGCAGGTGCCCCTTTGGATCATTATATTTGTATCTTTGGGGTAAATATCTAGCAGTGTAATTGCAGTGTCATAGGGTAGCTCTATTTTTCATGTCTTGAGGAACCTCCATACTGTTTTCCAGAGTGGCTCTACCAACTTGCCTTCCCACCAGCAGTATAAGACGGTTCCCCTTTCTCCTCATCCTTGCCAATATCTGTCATTTCCTGACTAGTTAATTTTGGCCATTCTGACTGGTGTGACATGACATTTCATTGTGGTTTTGATTGGTATTTCCCTGATGCCAACAATTAATCACTTAAATGTCATGTAAAACTCTAAAATGCAGAGAGAGCTAAATGAGGAGAACAGATAGCAATATTCTAGTAAGATAAATAACCACGGAAATCTAGAGTTAATGGAGAGAAGTATATATTTTTGGGAAACTCAACTGGAAAAGTTTGGTGAGCGTTTGTTGTTTCTCACCCTTGACTTTTCTTTCTTTCTTTCTTTCTTTCTTTCTTTCTTCCTTCCTTCCTTCCTTCCTTTCTTTCTTTCGTGCCTGAAACATTCTAAATCACCCTTCAAGAATAAGCTCTAGTTCCATCCGCGTCGTTGCAAATGGCAAGAATTTGAGGTTTTTTGATGGCTGCATAGTATTTCATCATATATATATATATATATATATATATATGCTATAAAGAAGATGTAATATATTTTTCACATCTTCTTTATGCATTTCTTTATCCATTCATGTGTTGATAGACATCTAGGTTCCTAGGCTAAGTGAAATGTGTTAATCACAGAAAGACAACTGTCATATGATCTCTCTGATATGAGGAACTTGAGAGGCAGGGTGGGGGTCATGGTGGGAAGGGAGGGGAAGAAATGAAACAAGATGGGACCAGGGAGGGAGACAAATCATAAGAGACTCTTAATCTCACAAAACAAACTGAGGGTTGCTGGGGGGTTGCAGGGGAGGAACAGAGTGTCTGGGTTATGGACATTGGGGAGGGTATGTGCTATGGTGAGTGTTGTGAATTGTGTAAGACTGAGGATTCACAGACCTGTACTCCTGAAGCAAATAATACATTAAATGCTAATAAAATAAAATAAAAAATTTAATGAAAATAAAATAAGGTCAAGCATTGCTATTTCCCTCAATGTTATCCTGCCCTGTGACTAATGACTGTGATAGAGTCATATGCTACCCAGAGGCTAGGCTGCAAAAGGCAGCCACTATGGCTAAAATTATCAATAGTCAAAATTCAACTTGACATTCCTATAGAAAAATGCTGTAACAGAAACCACTATATTGTATCTCAGTAGATCTAACATAGTCAGTTTTCCTCTAAATTTGGAACAGATTGTTGTTTCTTTGGGTGAGCTGTATAAAAAAAATAGTTGGCTTGTGTTTTTAGGCCATGTAGTATGAAAAATACCTGTTTTTAAATTTTCAATTTCATTTAAAATGACTTCAGGAATAGCATATAGCTCATGTTCTATCTCTAGACTACACTGATTACACTGGGTGACGGCATTAGTTATTATTTTTCTCATCTTTCATTTTTATTTGCTGAGTTAATATAGTTGAATTCATAAAAGATAAATGGAAGAAAGATGTAAATTCTCCATTATGCTTTCATTGAGCCTTTCACTGAAAATTGTACACACCTATCATTTTATGTTAAAATGATGCATAATATAATTTAGGTAGGAAAGCATGGTAGAGAATGATGGATTGATGAGTGACAAAAGAGATGAAAGAGACATCAATACAAGGATGAATAGATGAAAAAATCCTGTAATACATTAGTAAAATGTTAGATATCTGCTTAGATGTAGATAAAGAGGTTTAGAGATAAAAATGCATAGATATATAGTTGGGATTATGAATGGCAAACTTGACAGACAGCCTGTTGGAAGGATAACAGATAATGGAAAGATGATGGTAAGAGAGAACCTGTTGATGAAATGATGGTGGAAGGGAGATAAAAGTGGGTGAGGATACAAATATATGCAAACATTTATACATTCATTCTACAAATATTCACTGGATGATTAGCAAGCGTAAATCAGTATATTATGCATTGGGGACACAATAAGGAATGGGAAGACTTGTGACCTTTGTCTACACTGAACTCAGAGTTAGACATATTATTATGAAGGCATTAGGTGCTAGGATTTAAAAAAAAATCAAAAGGTCAGAAAAGGTGATGCAAGTTTAGGAAAGGTGGTCAGTAAAACTCCAAAATAAAGAGGTAGATGAGTGATATGATACTATATGGACAAGTATAGCGATCAAAAGTTGATAGGGATAGGCATATGCTGAACAGTAGAGCTAAGTAGATAAATGCCAAGAACAGAAGAAAAATAGTTGCTGGTGAGATAGAAAAATGATAGTATAGATAGGCAATTGATGTTAAATGAATGAATGGAAAATGAAGAAATGCAGAGGTAAATAGGTCCATGCTATAGTGGTGATATGTAAATCTAAAACTCTGAATAAATTGATGGATGGTTCAAGCAGAATGGAGTTTTAAGCCCATGCTCTATATATGCATGCTTTTACATGTTATTACAGGTCTTTCTTTACCCCATGGAAATACATACACATGAAGACATGTCTACTCAAATCAAATATAATTAATATTTTTAAACAGAACTCACATGAAAATAAATCAATGCAAATGAAGCTTTGAGGAACAGCTTTTGCTGTGCAAATGACTGAAGATTCACACACAATTGTTTTTAATCCATTTCAAAGCAGAATCCAATAGTAATTATCAACCAGAGTTATTGGCTTTAAAAGCTCCTTAAGCTTCCATGGTCCCATAGTATGATGGCTGTTCCCTATTTTTAGCCATCAGCAATGGTTGCTTAACAGCCCTGGAAACTCCTCTGTCAGAAACCACTATCACATTGTGGATGGCCATTGGAAAAATATGCTGCTTGCAAACTCTCACCCAGCATAGAAGCCACTCAGCAAGAGCTGCCAGAGGAGAACTTCCACAAGACACCCAAAAAAGAAATCTGCTCTGCCAAGGAGGGAGAGAAGTGCTACATGAAAAAGGAGAGATTTAAGGGCACCTGGATGGCTCAGTCAGTTGAGCATCCGGCTCTTGATTTTGGTTCGGGTCGTGATCTCAGTGTCATGAGACTGAGCCCCGCGTGGGACTCCATGCTTGGGGCAGAGTCTGCTTTGGACCCTCTTCCTCTCCCCATATCCCTGCTCGCTTGTTCTCTCTCTAAAATAAATTAAAAAATAAATCTTAAAAAAGGAGAAATTTAAAAAGTTCTTTATTTTAGCTCAAACATCCTCTAACTACATAATGATGGAAAAGTTAGTTGACATTTAGGTGTACATTAGGTGAGTATTGACAAAATTTTCAAATAAATTGAAAAATGCCTTGAGTTTGTAGGGTGCCTTGTTTTATCTACCCCATCTAACTTCCCTTTCCTCCATTCACTAAACACTAGGAATATACTATAGCAGAAACCTTATTATTTGATGTACTTGTGATGAATACTTGATTTTCTAATTGAAAATATTGGTTGAAACTGGAAATTATTTTTAAATGATAAACATACATATAGATATGTATATATCTTAGACAATTTATCTAATATTAAATCATATTAATAGAACTTGCTTCTTCTCTTTCTTGATGTCTACATCAAGGCCTTTTCAATGAGTGGTGGTCCTTTGATTTAAATTTCTCATGGTCATTATTACATCAACACCATGATATGACATCATCTCTGACATCAAGTTTCACTTTCTTTGAAATGAAGCAGAAATTTGAGGACACTTATGAAGGAATTAAGGTACAAAATGCTTCTAGATTTTTGTTTTATTTTTTCCAACCTCTCCCCAAACCTACTTCTAAAACAATTTTTTCCTTAACAATCTGCATGCATCAAGTCTTCCCTAGTCAATTTACATTTTATAGAAATAGCAGTTCTTTTAAATCCATATTAATTACTTTATATATTGAATTAAATAAAATTATTACAATAATAAGTACACTTGGCATAAACAGGTTTGGAATCAATCATAACAGCTCTCAATAAGCATGAAACAACAGGTAGTACCAGATGTGTACAAGTGGGTAGGCTATTAGCTGTGAGTTTTCAGTCTGCCTTAGAGTATTAGCATGTTTTACAGAAGGCATAAAGAGCATTATTAATCTAATAAGAGGCCAGGTAAGTTTTGACTCTCTGTGCCAAGTTCACATGTATGAATTTGTTAAGGCTGTTCTCAGGGAACCAACTACATTAATACCAAATCTCAAAAATGCTTTCTTCATACAGTTAAATTTGAGTCTTGCTTCCTCTTTAAAACATGTTTGTCAGCTTTCTTCCTTCACAAGACTCAATTTTCTCCATCTATATAATGAAACTCTAGGACAGATAAAGTTCTTTGCTGCTTTCTGGTTCCAAGAATTGGGTTTTGTTTGTTTGTTTGTTTGTTTGTTTGCTTTAGTTTTAGAGTTGATACTATTTTGCTTAAAATACAAGAGAATAATTAAATCATTGATCTTTAAATTTTGTTAATTTTTTGATTAAGATTCAACACTGCTTTTAGAATTACGTATTCCAGGTCTGGAAATAAAAGAAATATTTTACTTACATATGACTGATGTCAGTCTAATATAATTAGGATCTGAATTTCAGCTCTGACAAATTATAGCTTTGCGTTCATGGTATAAGGCCACTGACTGTTGGAATTTCAGTTTATCCTCTATCAGAAAAAGTAACCATAAGTGTATTAGCTATTAACTTATATGTAACAAATCATCTATATCTTAGAAGCTTAAAACCAAAAGAAATTGCCATTTCACAGTCTCTGTGCATCAGGAATCCTGGAATGGCTTAGCTGGGTGGTTCTGGCCCTGGGTCTCTCTTGAGCTTACAAGTAAAGCTGTAAACTGGTGCTGCAGTCATTAGCAGGCTTAATGGGACTAAAGTATCCATTCCCAATCCTGCTAATTTGGCCTCAATTCCTCCATTCCTTACTGGACACTGGCCAGAGGAGAAGGGGAGAAGGGGAGAGATAGGGAGACAGAACCAAGAAAAAAACCTACAGTCCTTTTGTAACCATTGGAAGGGATACCCTATCATTTCTGCCATATTTTCTTCACTGGAGGCAAGTTATTAAGCTCAGCCCACACTCAAAGTGAATTTAGCTTCACCTCTTGAAAAGAGGAGTACCAAAGAATTTGTGAATATAATTTAAAACCACAAAATAGATAGCACTGATACTAACTCTCCTCCACCTTCTAAAGTGATCTCCATCTAGTATATTTGAGGAAAACAGCAGCAGCAACAGCAACAATACAAATGTATCTATAAATGAATTATTTTCATTTGGAAGCTGCTTCTTTGCATCTCCCCTGAGTCCACTATCTGGGAGTTCTGGACTATTGTCTTCTTCCTGACAACTCTGTTATCTCTAGAGACATCACAGAGAGATGACTGTAGGGCAGTGCACAATTACTTCTACTGGCCTATCTTAGTGATCCCCACAACACAGTCACACAGCCTCTTTAGCTGCATTATATTGTAATGGTTGAGAAACAGAATATCACAGACGTAGAATCAAATACTGGACATATCTGTTATTAAAAGACTCAGTGGATTTTTCTCAGGCAACACTTTTCTCTAAAACGCTCCATCTTTCTGTCATGTTGACTAAACTCTATGCTTTCTCTGACTTCAGATATTCTTGCTCAACTCTTATACAGAGCAATTTAACTGTCTCTGTTTTTCCTTTGCATCCTTCTCATAACCTCAAGATGTCACTTTCCACTCTCAGTGACATGTGGAAACACTGTTCTTAACCCAGTTCTCTCCGTAATAGTGCCACTATTAAGATAATATTTTCTCACAAATATTACCTGCTCATTCATTAATTAGCTCATCCATTTCTCCATTATTTACTGACCCAACTATGATATGTTAAAAGCTATGCTAGAAATGTAAAACCAATGAAGGCAATATCTGTGCTTCTCAGAATATCAGGTTAAAGGGATAGGTGAACACACACATTAGAAAATAAATGCAGAGAGCTTTCTTGGAGAGTAAGAGATAGGATCAAATGTGAGTCCAGGAAGTTTCTTAGCAATTAGCCAGACAAAAAGATAAAAACTTGCAAGAGGAGAAATTCCCAATTACGAGTTCTAAAACTTGTGTATCAGAATAACCTGCTGAGCTTCTTAAGCACAGACGCTGGGACCACACCAATAGTTTCTGATTCAGTTGGTGGAAGGTTGTACCTGGTAATTCACATTACCAGCAAGTTGCCATGATACCCATGCTGGTTGTCCAGGGACCATACTTTAAGTACCACTTCCCTAGGCCAAGAGAGAGGAACATGGTACACTTGAAATATTGCATAGTTAAGAAGAGTTTTGGCACATCCAAGGAGAGTAGTGATGAGAGATGAATCTAGAAAACCAGGACTAAACTATGATACACTTTGGAAGTCACGTTAAGTGGTCTGAACTTTATCCTGGGGGTGGTGGAGACATTGACTATTATTAAGCAAAAGTATATACATGATCATATTCAAGCTCTAGAAAGATCACACTGACAGCAATGCTGAGAACTGACAATGGTTGAAGGCAGATCCCCAGCAAGAATACGTGGCAAATTGTTGTATTATATCAGGTGAAAGGTAAATTGAAGTAGTGGAAATGTGATAATGACAATTACCATTACAAATATAATAATATCAATGAAAGTGATGATAGCCAGCAATTTTAAACACTACTGGCCATGCAGGAATTTAAGAGCTTTCCATGAATTACTACATGTCATTCTCACAATAATCCTATAGAATACATTGATTGTTAGACTCATTTTATAAGGGGAGACTAAGGCTTAAAGAAAGAGGTAATTAGCGAAGGTCACACAAATAAGAAAATACAGGGCATGTGTTGTGATGAGCACTGGGTGTCATATGCAACTAATGAATCACTGAACACTACACCAAAAACTAATGCTGTACCATATGGTTGCTAACTGAACTTAATAAGAAAGAAAGAAAGAAAGAAAGAAAGAAGAAATATGGAATCAGAATCCAAATACAGACAGCCTAACTTTAGAATCTCTGTTCTTATTCTCATGCTTTGAGGTAAAAGGAAGTTAATGGTGATGGGCAAATCCATATTTTGTACAACCAGGTTAATCATGGTTCCATTAAGTCTAAACCCATTTTCACTGTTATATGTTGTCACAGAATAGGATTCTTTTTCTTTAGGGCACTCATGTAAGTAGAAAATTCTGCCTTTCTAAGTGATATTACTTGATCAGGTATGCCTTCCTCACAGATCTGAACATCCTGAAAAATGGAGACTATATTTCCTTTCGTTCACCATTCATATCCCCATCCGTAGTACAGATAGCAAACATTTAATTAATAGTTTTCGAGAGAATGAGGAGCAAATGAAGATGAGAAGGAATAGGTTCTTGGTGGAAGAAAAATCCACTTGGATCTAGCATATAACATACAGAAATCTGGAGCTTAGAGAAGAGGAAGAAAAGCAAAAAAAAAAAATATCTTGGGAGTCATCGGCTCAGAATCCAGTAGGATCTAGCATATAACATACAGAAATCTGGAGCTTAGAGAAGAGGAAGAAAAGCAAAAAAAAAAAAAAAATATCTTGGGAGTCATCGGCTCAGAATATTAACAGAACCCAATTAAATGAATGTGAATTAAACCAGGGCTAGTACAAAGAAAGCACCCAGTGATGGGTATTAAGGAGGGCACATATTGCATGGAGCACTGGGTGTTATATGCAGACAATGAATCATGTGGAACACTACATCAAAAACTAATGATGTACTGTACTGACTAACATAATAAAAAATTAAAAATAAAATCTAAAAAAATAAGGCTATATGTGATAATGTGGAAAACTGTATGCCATGTAGATCATTAAAATTATAATTACTAACTAAATTAATATAAATTAGACCCATCCAATTACACATTTTTATTTTTTTTGCTATACAATCACAAAGTCAAGGAAAGCCTGGATGTTGCCTTGGTACAAGACTTACTAAAAACTTAGACATCACAACAGGTGATGTCTCATCATAACAATATGTGCTCATCACAACATAATGAACTGCCAAGCAAGTGCTTAGCATAGACATGTAGAAAAAAATGGCTGAATCTGGCATCAAATATAAGGGGATGCCTCCTGGTCAAGTTGTGTTGTGACCTGGCCTACATGAGCTCACCATGTCTCTTGCATTCTGACTCTCTCATTTCCTGTCACAGTGTCTGAGTATAAAAGCCCAACCAACCAGAGACTTTGCTACCCATCTCTACTTTCAGTTGCTGGGATTAGAACCCTACTAACCATTCACTCTGACTAAAGAGTAAAATGCAATAGCCTTGAGTGGCTAGAGGGAGAAAGTGCAATGTGATATTAGTAGCATAAAATCATGTCACAGACATTTACAGACACATTCTCCTTTGGGACAGTACTCTCCATGATCAGGCTCTTAATTACCCTACTGATCTCAGCTCCAAATACTCTGCCTCGCCCACTCTGTGACAGTCACACTGACCTCACTGTTTATCAAATTCAGGAAGCATGTTCCTGCTCAGACCTTTGTACTTTCTTTCTGTTAGGAATCTACAGTTCATTTACTGAGTTCTTCCTATTACTATGCAGATAACATCTCATTAGAAAATGTTCTCCAGTACAGATCCTCTACCTCTTTGGTTAGGTTTATTCCCAGGTATCTAAGGGTTCTTGGTGCTATAGTAAATGGAATCCCTTTCTATTTTTTCATTGTTAGTGTATAAGAAAGCAATTGATTTCTGTACATTGATTTTGTAACCTTCCATATTACTAAATTGCTGTATGAGTTCTAGTAGTCTGGGGGTGGAGTGTTTTGGGTTTTCCATATAAAGTATCATGTCATCTGAAAAGACATGTCATCTGAGAGTTTGACTACTTCTTTGCCAGTTCAAATACATTTTATTTCTTTTTGTTGTCTGATTGCTGTTGCTAGGACTTCTAGTACTACGTTGAACAACAGTGGCAAGAGTGGACATCCTTGTTGTGTCCCTGATCTCAAAGGGAAGGCTGTCAGCACTCATGAAAGAAACTGAAGAAGACACATAAAGATGGAAGAGCATTCCATGCTCATGGATTGGAAGAATAAACATTGTTAAAATGTCTGTACTGTCTAGAGCAATCTATAATTTCACTGCTATCCTGATCAAAATTCCACTGGCATTTTTCAAAGTGCTGGAACAAACAATCCTAAAATTTGTAAGGAACCAGGAGAGACCCCAAATTGCTAAGGAAATGCTGAAAAAGAAAAACAAAACTGGGGGAATCACATCGCCTGATTTCAAGCTTTACTACAAAGCTGTGATCACCAAGAGAGCATGGTACTGGCACAAAAACAGACACATAGACCAGTGGAACAGATTAGAGAGCCCAGATGTGGACCCTCAACTCTTTGGTCAAATAATCTTCAATAAAGCAGGAAAAAATACACAGTGGAAAAAAGACAGTCTCTTCAATAAATGGTCCTGGGAAAATTGGACATCTATGTGTAGAAGAATGAAACTCAACCATTCTCTTACACCATACACAAAGATAAGCTTGAAGTCGATGAAAGACCTCAACATGAGGCAGGAATCTATCAAAATCCTAGAGGAGAACATAGGCAGTAACCTTTTCAACATTGGCCACAGCAACTTCTTTGAAGACATGTCTCCAAAGGCAAAGGAAACAAAAGCGAAAATGAACTTTTGGGACTCCATCAAGATCAAAACCTTCTTTACAGCAAAGGAAACAGTCAACAAAACAAAGAGGCAACCCAAGGAATGGGAGAAGATATTTGCAAATGACAGTACAAAGGGCTGATATCCAGGATCTATAAAGACCTCCTCAAACTCAACACACAAAAGAGATAATCACATCAAAAAAATGGGCAGAAGACATGAACAAACACTTCTCCAAAGAAGACATACAAATGGCTAACAGATACATAAAAATATGTTCATCATCATTAGCCATCAGGGAGATTCAAATTAAAGCCATGTTGAGATACCACCTTACACCAGTTAGAATGGCCAAAATCAACAAGACAGTAAACAACTCAAACAGAGGTTGGAGAGGATGTGGAGAAAGGGGAACCCTCTTACATTGTTCGTGGGAATGCAAGTTGGTGCAGCCACTTTGGAAAACAGTATGGAGATTCCTTAAGAAGTAAAAAATAGGGCTTCCCTGTGACCCTGCAATTGCACTACTGGGTATTTACCCCAAAGACACTGATGTAGTGAAAAGAAGGGCCATCTGTACCCCAATGTTCATAGCAGCAATGGCCACAGTCGCCAAACTGTGGAAACGACCAAGCTGCCCTTTAACAGACGAATGGATAAAGAGGATGTGGTCCATATATACAATGGAATATTATACCTCCATCAGAAAGGACGGATACCCAAATTTGTATCAACATGGACAGGACTGGAAGAGATTATGCTGAGTGAAGTAAGTCAAGCAGAGAGAGTCAATTATCATACGGTTTCACTTACTTTTGGAGCATAAGGAATAACACGGAGGACATGGGGAGATGAAGAGAAGTGAGTTGGGGGAAATTGGAGGGGGAGACAAAGCATGAGAGACTGTGGACTCTGAGAAACAAACAGAGTTTTGGAGGGGAGGGGAGTGGAGGGTTGGGTGAGCCTAGTGGTGGGTATTAAGGAAGGCACGTATTGCATGGAGCAGTGGATGTGGTGCATAAACAATGAATTTTGGAACACTGAAAAAATTTAATTTAATTTAATTCAAAAAAAAGAAAGTAAAAAAAAAGAAAATGTTCTCCATCTCCTGCCCATCATTCTCACAAGTATCACCCTATTCAGTCAGATTTCTTTTTTAGCTTTTGTTTATATGGTTTACATCTACTAATACTTAGTATTTAGAAATTAAAACTGAAAAAAGGTTAATATATTTATGTTTTTATTAATTTAAATGTAATAAACCATTAGACATTAGCCTAAATGACACTTTTACGAAAAATAACTACATTTTCAAAACATAAAATATGTAGTGAGAAGAGTGATATTATTTTATGTTTCTGAAAATATCCTTAATGTGTTGTCTAAAAGAAGACATCTGGGTCTTCATTTCCATTTCGTCATTCAATCTGAAATGATATGTCTTGCTGAAGTATATCATTGAAATCCAGCCACACAGACAAGTCAAATCAGAAAAAAGAAGATGGTTTCAATAGCCTTTTTGGATAACCATGGATATTTCTCTTTGATAGTATACCAAAACTCAACAGATGATGGTTTCTTAAAGTCTACTTCTAATATGGAATTTGATACCAAGTCAATGGATTTTTTTATACTCATTTGCACTAAACTCTATTGGTTTATTTTACATTGTTGATCCTTTACTAATGCCTGCTCTGTGATATTGTGCATTAGTCATTTGGAAAACAGAAGTTCACTCAGCTATGCAGATCTTCCAAATGCTGAAACTTTTCATTTATGCACTATAAAGAGGGATATTTGTTGCTATCACCATCAATCTCATCAGAAAATTTTCAAGTACTGGGAAGTTGTCAGGCTCACAATGTCAATATAAATATTCCAAAATTCCAATTTTCACTTGGATTTTCAAATATTATCATTGGCAAAAACTGTTGTCATTTGTTTTCCCTGAAGTGATAGATTCCATTTTTTTCTAAGAAACTATTGCCAAAAGTCGAAGTCTAAATAAAAATAATTTCTCTGTCAGTCTGTCAAGTAAAATGACAGTCCACAAATGAGAGGAGCTACTTTAGTTTGGAACTGTAATAATCATGAAACTGCTTTCCCTCAAGAGAACGTTATTATTTTGGTATGCAGCAGAAGTATTTCATGTTTTTATTTTGTCACCAATATTTTTAAAAGATCTGTACTCAAGGTTCAAGATATAATGAAATTATTAAATTTTACTGTTTCATTAATGATATTATTAGGTGAGAATTTTTTTCTTGTCTTTGTAAAAAAAATGTTTTGGTACTACTGTTTTGATTCACATTAGCACCATTGATTTTACTCTATCAGTCCAAAAGCCAATAAAGTAAAAATGTCAAATAATATCTTAGTAATATTACAGTAATAACTTTGCCTTTGCTGACCCTCTAGAAGAATCTCAGAGACCATCCCTGATGGTGTCCTCAGGATCACACTTGGAGAACCAGGATTCTAGGTATGTTTCTTAGAATAAAATTTCTGGGTCAAAGTATGCACATATTCAACTTCACTACAAACTGTGAAATGCTCCAACTGGGTTATATCAATTCATGTTCCCACTGGCAGTATATTAAATTTCCTACTTCTATCTCTTGGTATTGTCTAATTTTTCAAATTTTTACACAATTCCCTTCCTCAGGTGCAAGCAATTTTTTTCTTTTCTGTTGCTTTTTTTAAAAAATTTTTTTATTTTTTTCAGCGTAACAGTATTCATTATTTTTGCACCACACCCAGTGCTCCATGCAATCCGTGCCCTCTCCAATACCCACCACCTGGATCCCCCAACCTCCCACCCCCCACCCCTTCAAAACCCTCAGATTGTTTTTCAGAGTCCATAGTCTCTCATGGTTCACCTGCCCTTCCAATTTCCCTCAACTCCCATCTCCTCTCCATCTCCCCTTGTCCTCCATGCTATTTGTTATGCTCCACAAATAAGTGAAACCATATGATAATAGACTTTCTCTGCTTGACTTATTTCACTCAGCATAATCTCTTCCAGTCCCGTCCATGTTGCTACAAAAGTTGGGTATTCATCCTTTCTGATGGAGGCATAATATTAGAGTATCCTATGAATATAAAAGATAGTCTAGCAAAGATGTTAGATATACATTCAAATATACTCAATATGTACAAATATTCAAATAGATAAATATATATTATATCTATGTACATACAATAGCATGTATGTATTGTACAAAGGTTAGCATGCTATAAATATTGTTCTGAGACTTATTTCCATTAACATCTTTTAGCTATATTTCTTTATCATAAAGTATAGAACTGCTTTATTATTTAATAGTTGCAGAGTGTTCCATTTTGTGAATGTATCATCATCTAGGCATTATTTTTCTTTTTATTGTAGATCTTTATAAATTTCATATGTTAATCCTTCTTCAACAAAACATGTTGCAAATAAAATTTCCCAACCCATCACTTTTCACTTATCATGGATCTTAACCAGAGATCTTATTATAATGTAAGCCAGATTTAGAATGTTTTTTTTTTTCTTTTGTTCTGTGTTTTTAATGTATACTTTCCTATCCTGTAATCATGGAGCCAGTCTTCTTTATTGTATTCTAAAAGTGTTGAAGTTTTGATTTTCACATTCAGTTCTCAAATCCACCTGGATTTATTTTTGTGCCTGGTGTTATATACGATCTAATTTTATTTTTTCCATATGGATGACCAATTTTCCAGCATAATCTCTACTATCTCCCACAGCTTTGAATTGCCATTTCTTTCATATATTAAGTTTCCATATGTACGTGGATCTGTTTCTAGACTCTGTCTTCTGTTCCACTTGTCTATTTGCCATCTTTCCACCAATATGACTCTGTCTTATTTACCATGTTTTAAAAAAATAATGTTAGTATGTGATAGGACAAATTCCCATATTTTATTATTCTTGCAAATGGTCTTAATGATTTTTGTATATCAGTGGTAAATAAATGACATTGTGGATATTCATCTGTAGTTTTCCTTTCTTTAAACATACTAATTTTATAGTCTTTATATTGCTTCACAAAATTGATTTCATTTATAATAAATACGTGTTTTAATGATTTTGTTGTCTGCCTTTCTTAGCATGTTTCTTACTGTATTTTAGAATTTTGGTGTTCAGGCTTATTTTTAATAGGAATGTTTTCCTTTCTCATTCTCTTCCTCTTCTCTCCCTACTCCACACACAGCTTCTCTCTGATGATCTTTCTCTGTCTCATGTTTATATTAGTTGTATCCACCAAACCCACCAGGACCCACCCAGACACTAATTTTACTTATGATGCCAAGCATTAGCCATAGTTCAGAGAATCACAGAGCCACCAAAAAGATACTGCCACTTTCTGTTCATTTATTTTTATACTTTTGACTCCACAGAAACTGACCTCCCCCTAAGTTTCATAACTGCAAACAATTTCCCAATTAAAGAAGACGGGAAGTGCCAACTCAGGGTTTTATTTCCATCAGTGAACTTTTCTCTAGGACAGTATCTTTAAAGAAAGGCTTTTAAGTTTCTAATACCACACAGGAGCACAACTCGTGGTTACATCTGCCTGCTTACAAACAGAGCCTAGAAGAGCTGCCCCTTCAGTGCATCTTGGAATCCTGGTTTTCTGTTTTTCTTTTGGTTCATACAGATACTACATTGTTTTTAATTGCCTTTTCATTTTTCTGGTTTGGATTTTCTTTCTTATAGTTTATCTGTCACTGCCGTACACTTGGAGTGTAAAAGGTGGGTTAAAGTGTGTGCTTATTGCACCATCTTGACTGGATCTGGTATGCCTCTACAATGGTTTCAGATAGTAATGTTCATAGGAACTTTTGCTAGTTGTGTGTGTGTGTGTGTGTGTGTGTGTGTGTGTGTGTTTCTTTTTAATGGAAAAATGGCGATGATTTAAAAGAATATTTGGAGGTTAGTGGATTTTTCAATTTCTCTCATTTTGTTTCTTGTTTATGGGCTTGCTCATATTTAAATTTAAATGTTCTGAGCTCTCTATTAAATAACTGATACAAACAGCACAATCAAGCAAATAGCTTATCCCTAATCCATTTTGTGAAAGTTCCTCCTAAGCTATTTTTCTTTCTTTCTCTTTTTTTGCATTAAAGAAAGCCAGACAATCCTAGGCTGTCATTCCCATTGAGAGATAGGCTGTCACATGAGATCACTGATCTTGTCGATTTCAGAGTTACTCACTATATGGGCCATCTTGTATTTCAGAGAAATGTGCAGGTAACTCACAATGCAAGCTTACAGTTTCAGGTAGAGCACAGCATTTGCTTTGAACCCCCAAGTCTACAGTAGTTGTAACGGATTTCTATGTATATCCAGGTGGTGCTAGAGACAACATCTGACCCTGATAGTATTTGCACTGAGGCGTTAAGTTAAATTAAAGGCTTGTAGACAATAAGACATTTCAGAGCAGCTCACTACTTTAAATGTTAATACTGGGGATTTTAATCTCAAATTATTTCTAAAAAGAAGCTGAAATACTTTGAGAATACAATGGGAAGGTAATATCTTGGTGTCATGATTTTCACAGTTTTTGCAATCCACATTGAAAAAAAATCTTTCTTTGCTCTTAATGGAGTTAAAAATTAAGCTCACTTGCATCATTAATAGCAGTAAATTGGATCCCTTCAAGATTTCATTTTTTTTTATAAAGGAGGAAGAAGTCCCAATCAGTCACATAGGCTCCCTTTTGCCCACACACTTACCATTAATTGACATAACATTAGTTTCCATGGCTTCATTGGAAATGATTCTAAATATATTAGTCTGAATACAGAACTGAAAAATTAAACTAGATGTAAAATTGTTTCAGTTAAGAAAGAACCTGAAATATGTTTCCATCATCATCTAAACACACGCATGCACATATAGACATATGCATACATTCTGTAAAGCTCCATTGTTCCTACACAATATTCAAGATTTGAGAAACCTGGAGCATGCACTTTGGGTAGGGCTGGAGATATATTTTAAAAAGAGATGATGACGATGATGATGATGATGATGATGATATAATAAATGGGAGAATGTATAATAGTTAAAAGTACATGATTTATATCTTCTAGAGAAATATATAGCATGTTTAATTCATCTAGTACATAAAATATTTATTTCTGGCTATAACTTTAATAAATGCTAATTATTACAAGTTAAAAATGGGGAGTTGTGTATTAAAAAAGGAAAGGAAATTAAAATCACCAGTGATATCACTGTTCAAGATGACTGCTCAACAGTTTCTGTTCTTTCCAGGCTTTTCCCAGTGTTTCTGTATATTTGAGTAACAAAATAGAAATCACATGGTTTCTATATTGCATTGCACTTTATGTTTTTGACTTAAGATTAATTTTTAAGCAGTTTTTTTCATTGTTATTATTAGACACAACTTTAAAATTACTTTACATTACTTTAAAATGCTTCATAATAATCCACCCAAACCCTAATACTCTTCAAGCTTTTCATTATTTGTTTTGGGAGATTTAGGGTCCTTTCTTTTTGGGCTAGTTCAAAGAAAGCCAAGTTTAACATCTCTATGAATAATCTAAACTTTTTCAAAAAAATCTTTAATTACATCATTTAATAATAATTTCTCCTGTAGACACTGATGTATACCATATTTAGTCCCATTCTAATGTACTCAAGCATTAGCATCTTTAACAATTATCCTGTGGTTCCACTTCTCACTTCAGCCTGTGCTCTATTGGCCTTCAAAGCCATTTTTAAAATTTTGTTGACTCTCTCAGTTCCTCACCTCCCACACTGGCATTCCAATCTGTTATCATTCTCGCTACAACAAAACCTGTCCAACTAGAGTTATGTCTACTCTGTGACAATAATGTAAACTTTCTCAACCTCTCAGTGATGATCAGTCTGACATCTGTCCTCTTGAACTCTCTTTTCCTTCAGCCTGCATCACCACATTCTCCATTTGCTCTTTTTTATTTCCTTTGCCAATTTATCCACTCCACCTCACCCTTAAATGTTGGGATTATTCAAGGATGCAATCCTAAACTACTGTCTCTCCTTCCCGCAGTCTAGCTGTTCTATTTCCTTTTGCCTGTATCTACTCATCCTTCAAAAAAAAATTTACATTTCAAGTCTCATTTGACATGACTCTATGAGACTGCTCAGATTCAACTAATATTTAATCCTTGTCAGCTGACAGCACCCACCTCAGTTAGCACTCATTAAGTAATATTATATTTTATTTATATATTTTTCTCTGCTATCCATATTCCTACTAGCTGGAACCACATTTGTCCCTCTTTGTATTTTCTAACAGTCCAGGCCCTTAGTAAGTGTTCATTAAATGCTTATAGAATAAATGAGTAAATCATAGCTGCTCAATTAGAGCAAATATGGTTGCATGGAGGAGGAACCCAATCAAACAAGCTCAACCAAATATAAGATGTGTTGTGTAAATATACATGAGAATTTTGGGGAATATAATAGGAAAAATAAAGGCTCATGGGAATTTGAAATTCGAAAGAACTGTTCTCTGTGAGTGGGTATGGGTGGGTGTGTTTTACTTCCTTCTCCTGCTTCTTTCTCAGATGTGTCTTCTCTGCTTAATTCTCAGCAAACACATATAGTTAATAAGGAAGGATACCTCAGAATTGAAGCCTCAACCCATGAATCTACATGACTCTTAAACTTGATTCCCTAGTAATGACTTATTCAGTCACTGGGTCTCAGTTACAGCTTCCAAAAAGAAGAATGTTGAGTTGTCAGATGAAAATCTAATGGTCAGGTGTTCATCCTTATTCCACTAACCTGTGGCCCAGGGTTGATACCATTATGTAGTACTTGTATAAACCTGCCCTTCTAGGCTGTAGACTGGCAATATTTTCTAAGGTTGGCATGGGTTGGATGATCACAATGGTCATGTCTAAAATAAAGAGTGCCATGAATGCCTTTTAAGCTTGTAATGTCATAAGAATTTTCACTTCTTCAGAACTCTATCCCATGCAGTTCTGGGCTCTGTACTTCATATTCCTTTCATGATTCCTGGTGATTTTAATATTCCTAAAGAAAATTCTCATAATACTCTGAGCTCCCAGTATCTTAACCTCCTTTCTTCCATTGTCCTCCATCCCATTTCAGATGGTCATTCATACTTGTACCTGGCAACTATGGATAATTGTATCCCCTCCAAAATCTCAATTTCAAATAGTTCACTCTCTGTTCATCACTTTGTATCTTTTCAGTTCATTTCCTCTGGAAATATGATTCCAACCTTCTTCCAGGACAACAGATCCTACCATCTTTTCATATCCCTCATTTCCTTGATATATTTTCTTCCATCCTTATCCATATAAACTTGATATTAAATTATAATAATCCCTTTTTGCACAAATCCTCAATACCCCTGCCACCTATCACTTCATTTGTTCTTGGTGAAATTATAACTTGTATTAAATCTAACTCTCCCTATTCAACATATAAACCAGTAATCCTTGATACTTCTTCCCTCCTCCATTCATAAAATCTTTCACAAAGCCCTATCAATTTTATCACCTTAAAAATTATTTTCTCTCTTCCTATTAACACTAGTTATTGCAGTCCATCATCAGTTCTTGCCAGTATGACTCCAACAGCCTTCTCACTCTACTTTCTTCATGTGCATCCTCCTCTAATCCAGTCTCCATGAAAATGCCAGAGCTACCCGCAGTTCAAATCTACCTACGTCACTGCATTGCTTAAGACTATTTAATAGTTCCCAACTGCCTGTTGAAGAAAATCCAAACTCTTTAAAATAGACTACATCTTTTCTAATTCTCGTTTCTTACAACTTTTGACTTACACTTTACACTGCTGCAACACTGAAATGCTTGGAGCCATGGCATATGGTTGTGTACAACGACACTTGATGGACTGACAACATTGTGAAATTCCAACACACACTCTATTTCATGATTTTGTTCTTTTTTTTTTCTCTGCATGAAATACTCCATTTGTCTGTTTATCTAGCGATACCAGGAAGAGAGAAGCAGATATCATTTAGGGATATTTAGGTCCTACTCTCATTTCTTCAAGTCCAACACTACGCTCATCACTACACAAGTGAGAATATGGTTTTTCTGTGTTAATTTTGGTTAAAACACTGTGCACACATGCCCTGAAATAATACACAGTAGACTGTTTTTATCAGTCTCTCTGCAATGGGATTACAAACTCTGGGTATAAAAGGGCAGTGGGAAAGGGAGTCTAGAGTTTCATGAATCAGGCAAGATGCAAATTTATCTAGAAAGTATAATTGGCAACTGCATGGAGCCAAGAAAAACTACATCAAAATATGCTACATCTGTTCCCACCTTGTGTGGCCATTTTACTTAAAATACAAACTTGTATTCTTGGCAGATTAAATTGGAAACTTTATCTAATCTTACACTTGGGATGTGTGTGCTAACTTCTCTGGCATTTAAATATAGTTTTAATGAGATATGAGCTTCTGCGTGTCAGGTTTGTAACGATTAAGCAGATGTTAAAAGTCGAAAATGGCTCAATATTTATAGTGACTCTTTTAGAAATATATATCAAGATTTTAATTTGTAATAACTTTTGGTTCAATGATTCCAAGTCTAGAAATGCATCATAATGAAATAATATGATAATTGGTAAAGGTACATACACACACACACACACATGCTCACAGACGATTTAGTTGAACACTTGTTTAAATAATGAGAAATTGGAAACAGATGGTTAATAAACTATTATAGCAAATCCATTAAATGGTGCACTGTGAAGACACTGATGATAATGAGGAATATTTATATTAATTGACACAAGAAAAGCACCACAACATATTGTCATTGAGGAGTGAGAACAGCAGAATGCATAAGTGTATAGAGCAAGACTCTCTCTCTCTCTCTCTCAGACATAATGTAGACATGACGAATATATCTGAAAATATATTTTCAACATATTTTAAGTTTTTAATCCTATTGTTTTGGGCTCTTTTTACTTTCTTCATCATACTTTTCTGTATTGTTTGAATTTTTCAAGATGATCACGTATCAATTTCTATAATCTGATGAAAAGCTATTAAATTTTAACTTAAACTTTTAACCACTAAAATACAAAAACGTAATAGCAAATGGCTTAGTAATGTTTGGATGGATACAAAAGGCTTTTTGAAGGCTAATATTTAAGTCAATTTAATACAGAAAGAGATACACGGTTTTGACTACATAATAAGAACTTCGGCAAGGCCAATCAAAAAAACAAACACAAAGAACCACGAGCAAAAGTACATCTACCTGGGAATTGAAGGAAGTATTCACAACATGTTTCCAAGACAGTGGGTGAATATTCCTAAAATATAAGAACTTATAAATAAATAAGTATATATGATTCAACTAGTTTACATCTAATGATGTTCCTCACTTATTTAAAAATGTAACATAATGTGAAATTGATCACTTATCTATGGCTAATAGAATGCCAAAACATGACTTTTCCTTATAGCATTCATTGGGATAAATAAGCATTCATTGAGATAAATAAGCCTCTCCTTAAAAGTCTTACACAAAATTAGTGAAAATATTCAGGGCCTGGCTATATGCTTCTCTATAGGAATGACCTTTGTAAACTATACACAATTTTCCATTTTCTTTCCAGAGACAAAATTGTTTTTTTCTTTAAAAAAAACAAAAACAAAAACAAAAACCCAGGGGTGCCTGGGTGGCTCAGTGGGTTAAGCCTCTGCCTTCGGCTCAGGTCATGGTCTCACGGTCCTGGGATCAAGCCCCGCATCCGGCTCTCTGCTCAGCAGGGAGCCTGCTTCCCTTCCTCTCTCTCTCTGCCTGCCTCTCTGCCTACTTGTGATCTCTGTCAAATAAATAAATAAAATCTTAATAAAAAAATAAAAATAAATAAAAATTGAAAAAACCCCATGATACTGCTGCTATAAGCATATAGCAGCACTGTCAACAATAGCCAAATTATGGAGAGAGCCCAGATGTCCACTGATGAACAGGTAAAGAAGATGTAATGTATATATACAATGGAATATTGCTTGGTCATCAAAAAGAATGAAATCTTGCCATTTGCAACAATGTGGATGGAACTAGAGGGTATTATGCTGAGCAAAATAAGTCAGTTGGAGGAAGACAAATGACATATGATTTCACTCACATGTGGAATTTAAGAAAGAACACAGATGAACATATTGGAAAGGAAGGAAAAATAAGATGAAAACAAGAGGCAAACTGTAGGAAACAAACTGAGGGTTCCTGGAGGGGAGAGAGCTGGAGGGATGGGGTAACCGGGTGATGGACATTAAGGAAGGCATGTGATGTGATGAGCACTGGATATTATGTAAGAATGATGAATCACTAAACTCTACCCCTGAACATAATAATACACTATGATAACTAACTAGAATTTAAACACAGTCTTGAAAGAAAAACAAAAAACCTCATGATACTCTCAGCTATAACTCCTGACACTCCAAGCAGTACAATATAAGCAAAGAATATCTTTAGATGTTTTCAAACTAACACTGTAAGGGTTTGCATAAAAAAGGCAAGCACACTTCTATTCTGTGCTTTTTTATTAACCTAAGAAGCTGGGCATAGCTTCTTAGGTTAACATAGTACATGTCCTAGCTCTTCCTCTCATTTACTTCAGTGGAGCAGCTACAATCTGGTGACAAGCACATGGACTTTCAGAGTCAAGGGAATGTTTTTTGAATACCAATTCTGTCATTTACTAGTTGGCTGATTCCTTTTGTATGACAAATGCTATAGCATTTGGAATAACTGAATCAAAAAATATGATGTTAATAATATCTCCTCACAAGGAGAACGTAAATAAAACACCTAGCATAATGCCTGGCACATAGTGTGGCATCAGTAAAAATAACTAGAAAAATAATGATAATCAATAATAATAGAATGGTGGGGGATGAGAATTGTACTTTCCGTCCCTGAAGAGGAATTATAACTTTATCATTTTAAGCCTTTAGCTGGGGTTCAGTTTAAAGACAATCACATAAGAGTTGTGCTTCTCAATACAGGCAGTGTGAGGATCTTCAAGCCTTAAAATTTTGTCCTTCTGAGACAGGCATTGGCATATTTCTCTGTATGTGAACAGGTCATTCAGCTCATGCATGAAGGGCTAATTTTGTGGAATCCTGCTTTGAGCTAGTAATATTTTTAAATTGCCCTCATTTTAAATTTGTGAACATCAATAAAAATTATTTAAACACAATGAAAAACAAAATGAAGCACCAGAGTTATAAGATATCTATTTGTTAGACTACTGGACCGGGAATTGCTAACCACTGTTTTAATTACAGTTCTTGCTCACTAGGGAGATATGGGCAAGATTTTTTTTTTAAGAATTAAGTTTATGCATTGGGAAATTTGAACTACATCTTTTTTCAAAAGGATGTAAGGAACACAAATTTCTCTATGCCTGGCATTAGCTTAAAAAATATGACAGGATAAAATAAGCATGAGAATTATATTTTGATTTTGAACATAGTGATCAAGATGCAGGAGCAAGAAAGGGAGGGCACCAAAAGGAGAGGTCACTGAGGAGCTCAGTGTAGTGGCCAGTTCATGTGTGTTGGAGTCTGACTTGAGTATGAATCCTTTCTCTGCACCCTTGCACAGGTTACTGAAATTCTCTACTTCTTCTGCCTCCTTTGACGAACTAAAATATTAATGTTGAACTTCTAAGGATATTTTAAAGATTTAATGAAATAAACATAATAATTAACACAGTCCCTAATCTATACAAGGTGCCACCAATGAATAACCCTCCTGTAGTGCCTTTCTTATTTATGACATTCATTTTGATGAAAGGTATAAGCTGTTAGGTCAAATGTATCTGTATGTCTAAATATATTAGCAGGTGACTATTCAAGAACAGGTAAATTCTTGAAAGTATTACACCACAACTTAAGGCAGACATAGCAGTTAGTTGTAAGACTGGGCTTCTTAGCTACTAAGACATTTATTACTGGCATATAGTAGCTCTTTTTTGAGGGATGTGTTCTTGAAAAACCACAGCTAACTTAAAAATGGGTGTCAAAAGCAATTTTCTCATAAGAAACAGATGTTAAAGGATATATGAAAGTCATTCGGGGGTAGCCAGCTGCAGTAGCCAACGCTCCACGGCTGACAAAAGGAAAAGTTGAGATTCCTCAGTGCATGCACTATACTGTACAACTGCAAGAGGAACCATCCTGTGACATGAAAAAGGCACAAAAAGCTCCAGCTAAGAACATCTGTGCAAAGAAAAAGGCCCCAAATCCATCTGACCCTGTTTCTAAATGCTCAGGTTAAGGTACTGCCTAGAAATGACTTCAGGGAAGATCCTTCTTGACTTTTTCCACATCAGAGTTTGCCTGAAGAATTTGATGGTGCTAAATTATATTCTACTAAAATGATGCAAGGTCAAGTCATTAGCATTTAAAGAAAAAAAAAGAAAAGAGAAACTCTGCTGTACATATGAATAGAAATAGACAACAAGCTACAATTAGAATTATTAGAAACCATGTGCTTAAGAAGTTGGGTTGGTTGCTGTCATTCACTACTGTGCTATCTGTATTGCCTATAAAAGTCCTGATTGTCTGCCGAGGACAAAATTATTATGAACAGCAATGTATATGTAATAATAAAAGCCAAAATAAGAGAATTCAATCTTCTGTTCCAAACATCTACAGTTAAACTTTTGTAAGCCAAGAAGCATCTAGGACAATATCATGTATTGAGTAAATAATCTGGGCTGCACTCTGCATGGTGAATGCTCTGGAAGGACCATTTATCTGGGTCATAATCCTAGCAACACTCTTCTAGAAAGAATATCAATAATCACACTAGAGATGTTGCCTCATGAAAGCAAGTTTGAGGAGCTGGCCAGGCCCTCAATTAACTGACCAGCTAATAACACTTTCACTTTACCTTGTAAATCCTGCTCTTCATAAATTGTTTTCACACGTATTTCACTTTACCTTCACAAGAAGCAACAAGGAAAACTAGGGGCTTAGTGAATTCCTCAATTTAACAGAGCTACAAGGTGCCAAAGGGATTCTAGCCCAAGGGTGTTCCAAATCCAAAATCTGTTTTTCTTTAAGTTTTTTTTTTAATTTTAATTCCAGTTAACATACAGAGTTATATCAACTTCAGGTGTACACCATAGTCAGACAACAATTCCATGCATCAGGACAAGTGCACTCCTTAATCTCCATCACCTATTTCATGCATACCCCACCCACCTCCTCTCTCCTAACCATCAGTTTGTTCTCTAGAGTTAGCAATTTGTTTCTTGGTTTGTCTCCCTCTGTTTTTTCCCCTTTATTAATTTGTATTGTTTCTTAAATTTCACATATGAGTGAAATCATATGGTACTTCTCTTTCTCTGACTGATTTGTTTGGTTTAGCACTATACTCTCTAGGTCAATCCATGTCATTGTAAATGGCAAGATTTTGTTCTTTTCTTGACAGAATAATATTCCATTGTATATATACATACACCACATCCATCATCTTTGTCCATTCATCAACCGATGAACACTTGGGCTGCTTCCCTATTTTGGCTATTGTAAATAAGGCTGCTATAAACATACACATGCATTCATTCATTTGGATTAGCGTTTTTATATTCTTTGGGTAAATACCCAGTAGTGAATCACTAGATCATAGGGTAGTTCTATTTTTTACTTTCTGAGCAACCTCCATAGTGTTTTCCAGAGTGACTGCTCTAGTCTGCATTCTCAACAACATTCCTTTTTCTCCGACATCCTCCCCAACCCTTTGTTTCTTGTCTTGTAGATTTTAGCCATTCTGGCATGGGTGAGGTGATATCTCATTATAGTTTTGATTTCCATTTCCCAGACGATAACTGATGATGAGAACTTTTTCATGTGTCTGTTGCCATCTGTTATGTCTTCTTTGGAGAAATGTTTGTTTATGCTCTCTGCACATTTTGTAATTAGATTATTTGGTTTTTTGGGTGTTGAGTATTATAAGTTCTTCATACATTTTGGATTTTAACCCTGTATCAACTATGTCATTTGCAAATATCTTCTTCCACTCTGTAGGTGGCCTTTTAGTTTTATGGACTGTTTGCTTTGCTGTGCAGAAGCTTTTTATTTTGAGGTAGTCCTAATAGTTTACTTTTGCTTTTATTTCCCTTGACTAGAGACCTATATAGAAAAAAGTTGCAGGGCGCCTGGGTGGCTCAGTGGGTTAAGCCGCTGCCTTCAGCTCAGATCATGATCTCAGGGTCCTGGGATTGAGTCCCACGTCGGGCTCTCTGCTCAACAGGGAGCCTGCTTCCCTCTCTCTCTCGCTCTCTCTCTGACTGCTTGTCTACTTGTGATCTCTCTGTCAAATAAATAAAATATTAAAAAAAAGAAAGAAAAAAAAGGAAAATAGTTGCTATGGCTGATGTCAGAGAAATTCCTGTGTTTTCGTCTAGGATTTTTATGGTTTCAGGTTTTGCATTCAGTGCCTTAATACGTTTTTAATTTATTTTTGTGTATGATGTAAGAAAGTCATCTAGTTTCATTCTTTTACAAGTTACCATCCAGTTTTCCCAACACCATTTGTTGAAGAGGTTGCCTTTTTCCCATTGGATATTCTTTCCTGCTTTGTTGAAGATGAATTGACCATATAATTGTTGGTTTATTTCTGGGTTTTCTATTCTCTTCCATTGATCTATATATCTATTTTAGCGCCAGCACCGAACTGTTTTGATTACCACAGCTTTCTAATATAACATGAAGCCTGGATTTTTTTTTTCATTTTTTTAAATCATTTTTTAAATTTATTTTCAGCATAACAGTATTCATTGTTCTTGTATCACACCCAGTGCTCCATGCAATCTGTGCCCTAATACCCACCACCTGGTTCCCCCAACCTCCCACCCCCCCACCTCTTCAAACCCTTCAGATTGTTTTTCAGAGTCCATAGTCTCTCATTGTTCACCTCCCCAACTTTTGTAGCAACATGGACGGGACTGGAAGAGATTATGCTGAGTGAAATAAGTCAAGCTGAGAGAGTCAATTATCATATGGTTTCACTTATTTGTGGAGCATAACAAATAGCATGGAGGACATGGGGAGTTAGGAGAAGGGAGTTGGGAGAAATTGGAAGGGGAGATGAAGCCTGTAATTTTGATGCCTCCAGCTTTGCTCCTTTTTTCAGGGTTCATTTGGCTATTTGGGGTCTTTTGAGTTCCATGAAAACTTTAGGATTGCTTGTTATTGTTTGTTCTAGCTCTGTGACAAATGCTGTTGGTATTCAGAGGGACTGCATTAAACGTACAGATTGCTTTGGGTAGTATAGACATTTAAACAATATTTGTTCTTCCACTACATGAGCATGGAATGTCTTTCCATTTCTTGGTGTTGTCTCCAGTTTCTTTCACCAGTGTGTTATAGTTTTCAGAGTACAGATTTTTTGCCTCTTTGGTTAGGTTTATTCCTAGGTATCTTACGGTTTTTGGTGCAATTATAAATGGGATTGATTCCATGATTTCTCTTTCTGCTGCTTCATTGTTGGTGAGAGTGTGCTTCCTTGTCTTGTTCCTCACTTTCAGAAAAAGATCTCCATTTTCCCTATTAAGGAAGATGTTAGCTATTGGTTTTTCATAAATGGGCCTTCATTATGTTGAAATATAGTCCCTGTAAACCTATTTGGTTGATGGTTTTTATCATGAATGAATGTTGTACTTTGTAAAATAATTTTGCTGCATCAATTGAAATGATCATAAAATTTGTTATCCTCCCTCTTATTGAGGATAAAATCATGTTGACTGATGTGTGAATACTGAACCACCCTTTCAACCCTGAAATCTCACTTGGTTGTGGTGAATGACTTTTTTAAAAGTATTGTTGGATTTAGTTTGCTAGTATATTGTTGAGGATTTTCGCATCTATATTCATCAGGAATATTGGCTTGTAGTTCTTTTTAGTGGGGTCTTTATCTGGTGTTGGTATCAGGGTAATGCTGCCCTCATAGAATGAATTTCGAGGCTTTTCCCTCCTTTTCTGTTTTTTAGAATAGTTTGAGAAGAACAGGTATTAACTCTTTAAATGTTTGGCAGAATTCACCAGCGAAACCATCTGGTCCTGGACTTCTGTTTATTTCAAGTTTTTTGATTACTGATTCAATTTCATTATTGATTATGAGTCTGTTCAAATTTTCTATTTCTTCCTGTTTGAGTTTTGGTAGTTCATATGTTTGTAAGAATTTATCCATTTCTTCTAGATTGTCCAATTTGTTGGCACTTATTTTTTTATAATCTCATATTCTCAAATAATTGCTTATATTTCTGTGGTATTGCTTATTTCTTCATCTAATTTGTGATTTTATTTGAGACCTTTCTTTTTTTTTTCTGATACATCTGGCTAGAGGCTTATCAATTTTATAGATTTTTTCGAAGAACCAGCTGTTGGTTTCATTGATCTATTCTACTGGGTTTTTTAGTTTCTGTATTATTGTTGCCCTAATCATTATTATTTCCTTCTTTCTGCTGGTTTTAGGTTTTGTTTATTGTTCTTTTTCTATCTCCTTTAGGAATAAGGTTAGGTTGTTTGAGATTTTTCTTGCTTCTTGAGGTAAGTATGTGTTGCTATAAACTTTCTTCTTCGACCTGCCTTTGCAGGTCTCAAGGGTTTTAGACAACTGTGTTTTCATTTTCTTTTTTAAGATTTATTTGAGAGAGAGAGAGCATGAGCAGGGGAGGGATAGAGGGAGAAGCAGATACCCTGTTGAGCAGGAAACCCAATGCAGGGCGTGATTCCAGGGCCCTGGGTCATGAACTAAGCCAAAGGAAGATACTTAACCAACTGAGCCACCCAGGCACCCCTGTGTTTTCATTTTCATTTGTTTCCATGTACCTTTGTATTTTTTCTTTTATTTCCTGGTTGTCTCATTCATTGTTTAGTAGCATGTTATTTAACCTCAATGTATTTGTGATCTTTCCAGACTTTTTCTTGTGGTTGAATTCGTTTAATAGTGTTGTGGTAAGAAAAGATACATGGTATGAATTTGATCACGGAATGTTCTGAATATATGTTAACTCCATCTGGTCCCATATGTCATTCAAAGCCATTATTTCCCTCTTGATTTTCTGTTTAGATGATCTGCTCATTGATGTCAGTGCAGTGCTAAAGTCCCCTACTATTATTGTATTATTGTTGATTAGTTCCTTTATGTTTGTTATTAACTTTTATTTGAATGTTCCCATGTTGGGTGTATACATATTTACAATTGCTTTTTTTGTTTGTTTGATAGTCCCCTTTATAATTATATATAGTGTCTTTCTGTACCTCGTTACAGTCTTTATTTTAAAATCTATTTTGTCCAATAGAAGTATTGCTACTCTTTCTTTTGACATCTTTTTGCACAAAAAAATGTTTCTCTGTGCCCTCACTTGCAATCTGCAAGTGTGTTTAAGGTCTAAAATGAGTCTCTTGTAGGAAGAATATACATAGGTCTTATTTTTTTTATCCATTCTGTCACCCTACGTCATTTGATTGGAGCATTTAGTCCATATACATTCAAAATAATTATTGATATATGTGTACCTACTGCCATTTTATTACCTGTTTTTTTGTTGTTTCTGAAGATTTTCTTTAATCCTTTCTTATTTTGCTCTCTTTCATGGTTTGCTGGTTTTCTTTAGTATATATTTGGATTTCTTTCTCTTTATTGTTTGCATATTTATTAGTAGTTTTTCATTCATAGTTACCATTAGGTTTGTACATAACATCTTCTGTACATAGCAGTCTATATTAAGTTGATGGTCATTGAAGTTTGAACCTATTCTTTACTTCTCTACTCCCCACACTTTAGGTACATGGTGTCATATTTTAAGTCCTTTTATTTTGTGAGTTCCTTGACTGACTTTTTACAGAAATATTCATTTTTAGTGCTTTTGTGTTTCCTACCTGCATACTGACACTTTTGGTCTTTCCTTTCTACTCAAAGAGCCCCCCCTTAAGATTTCTTGCAAGGCTTTTTTAGTGGACATGAACTCCTTTAGTTTTTGTTTGTCTAGGAAACTCTCTCTCTCCTATCCTGAATGATCGCCTTGCTGGACAGAGTATTCTTGGCTACACATTTTTCCCATTCAGCATTTTAAATTTATCATGCTACTCCTTTCTGGCTTGGAAAGTTTCTGCTGAAAGATCCACCGATAGCCTTATGGGTTTCCTTTGTACATAATTGACTTATTTTACCTTGCTGTTTTTAATATTTTCTTCTTTATCACTCTATTTTTGCATTTTAATTACTTGGTGTGGGTCTTCTTTTGTTGATTTTATTGGGGGTTCTCTGTGCATCCTGGATCTGGATATTTGTTTCCTTCCCCAAATTAGGGAGTTTTTCAGCTATTACTTTTCCAAAAAATTTTTCTGTCCCCCTTTTCTTTCTCTTCTTCTTCTGGGACTGCTATAATGTGAATGTTATTATGTTTGATGGAGTAACTAAGTTACCTAAATCTAATCTCAATTTCCATAATTCTTTCTTTCTCTCTTTTGTTCAGCTTGAATACTTTGTATTACTCTGTCTTCTAGGTCATTAATTCATTCCTCTGCTTCTTTCAACCTGCTGTTCATCCCATGAAGTGTGTTTCTTATTCTGTTTACTGAGCCTTTATCTTTATTATTTTGATCCTTATCTCTATGTTAAAGGTCTCACTGATGATGGGGCACTTGTATGGCATAGTCGATTAAGTGATGGACTCTCAGTTTGATCTCAGGGCTGTGCAAGCCCTACATCAGGCTCCATGCTCAGTATGGAATCTGCTTGAGATTCTCTCTCCCTCTCTCTCTAAAATAAATAAATCTTTTTTTAAGATTTTTAAGTTTTTAAGATTTATTTTTAAGATTTTATTTTTTTAAGTTCTCACTCTTTTCTGAAGTCTACTGAGTACCTTTATGATCATCACTTTAAATTCTTTGTCAGGCGTATGAATTATACCGTTTCACTTAGGTCTCTGGCTGTGGCCTTATTCTGTTCTTTCATTTGGAACAAATTCCTCTGTCTTTTCATTTTGTTTACATCTCTGTGCCTGCTATTCTGTTAGGTAAGTCAGCTGCATCTTTTGTTCTTGAGATTGATGGCCTTATGAAGAAGACATCCTGCAATTGTCTCTTATGTAGTATCCCCTATTCCCTAGGGCCTGGTGCTTCAGGAAGTGTCTCCAATGGGTGCCACATGCGCTCTACTGTTGTGTCCTGGCCTCTTTATCTTTTAGGCCAGTCATCTGCAGAGTCTCTCTGAAGTGTTTGGTCCCTGGCCTGGATGTGGCAAGTTTAAAATAGGTATGCTCTGGTCTGCTAGTGAAATGAGACCTGTTGCCACCACTGCCAGAACCAAGGCTCCACAAAACTCCCATGTCAGGGATATGGTGTGAGCAAAGGTTTGAGAGTTCAGTTCCAAGGTGCTAGAGCTGAGGCAAGGGTAACTGGGAGGTGTGGTTCCACAGAAGCATGGCAGGGTGGAGCATGGTTTAAGTAAGTTAGGTAGAAACTATCATTTTTGTACTGGTTACCACAGGTGGATCTGTGTTTATACTGAGGGGTGGGAGAGGTAAATGACACCTGACAGTTCCTTTGTTCCCAGAGGGACCTCTCCATAAATGCTTGACTCTCTGGGATGTTCTCCAAAATGAGCAACTAACCTCCCCACTGTGTGCCCCAGGTAACTTCAGATTACTGTTTCCATGCTATTATTTTCTTGGACTGATTGCCTGCCTCCTCTTCAAGAACAGCCCCAGTGTCCTCTGGGCTATACCTGAGCCAAACCTACTGACCTTCAGAACTCCAGGCTTTAAGCTCCACTGGATGCAAAAACTCACAAAATTTGGGTCCTCTCACTTTCCAAGCCAATTACTATGGGGATTTATTTCCCTTGTGTGCTCCTGTGTGGTAGTCTGTCTCTCACCCTTCTCTGCAACTGCGGTTCACTCCCTGCCACAGTGGCCATGATCCATTTCTCTCCTAAACCACATCTCCACGCTTCCTAGCTCCTTCAATGTGGCCTCTTCTCTCCCTTTAGTTGTGGGTTTATTTTATCAGTCTTCAGGCTGATTTCTGGGGTATTTAGGATGCTTTGGTAGGTATCTAGTTGTATTCATAGGACAAGGCAAGCCTAGGGCCCTTCTGCTCTGCTGCCATCTTCCAATCTTCATTTTTATGGTTTTTTTAAACCATAAAAATTTAACAATTATGTTCTTCAGAGATTTAGGTACTTCTCAAAGTAGCAAACTCCTTATCACTGGTAAGGATATGTGGACTATATAATATATATGCTTATTTTATAGAATTTATATAAATCATATGAATTATATATGTACATGGAAGTATATAATGTGTGTATATATATATAAGTATATATGTACACACTCTAAACTATACCTGGACTTCCTAGAAACTTCCTACCTATAAACATGGAAACTGAAAGAGCAATTGTTTTATAAAAGCAAAATCCTACTTTCAATGGCCATAAACAATTAATCCAGGATGGGTAACTGACCCAAGATGAGCCCTTTGTGTGATATTTGGACTTGGAAGCCAGAGAATCAAGTCAATCTCTTATAAAGCTTCCATCTTCCCTCCTGACTCCCCAGAATCTCTTTTTTCAAATGTATCATATGGTGAACACTTGTTCCCTGGACAATGGCTTGAGAATACTGCATTAAAACACCATGTTTCAAGATATATAACTATTACAGCATAAAGTATGATAGAAGTTTTTGAATAATCATTTCCTTTATATTTTTGTGCTCTGGATTTCAAATGGCTTTTAAATGAAGGGTTCAAAAATTATACATGCATTCAATTGTGCTAGAAATGCTGCTATGCATAAAGTCTGACATTGCCTCTCATGAAAGAGAAAGCATTGCTCTAGAAGGATTATCAGGGTTCCAGATTTTATTTTTCTTTCCCCATGAAAGCACTCAAATTTTCATAGAAATGTTAGCTTTAAGAGACACAGTGTTTCTCCTTCCTCTTGCTCCCACCCCCACCAGCAGCCACCCATGAATAATATTCTTAAACTTTTTGACAAGGGAATTAACAGTAAGATTCTGGACAGTAAAAGTAACTAAGTCTTGTGAGAAGGAAACAAAATAGGTTTTAATACTCAACTGTGATTACACATCATTTCAGTGAGTGGAACCCCAGATTGTTTAGAGTTTAAGGTTTTCTTTTCTACCAGTATAAAGTAGAGGACTTTCAATCATCTGTTGCTGAAATTTATTTTAAGCCTTAACAACTTCCTACACTGTTAGCTTGAAATCTATGAACTTTAGTAAGATCTCATTATAATTCATGAGATATGCTTGAAGTAAGAGACATAACATTCAAAGGGCAGGAATAGTGAGGGAAAGGTACTTGGTGTGGGGTGTAGAGTGACATAGAGAAAGAGAAAGAGAGAGAAACGAAAGCACACGCTATCTGTTCATTCCATTCTTGATTCCCAAGAGGCATTAGGATCAGTCCCTTTTTGAAACTACCCCTTAAAGATGCACTCTGCTATCTTAATCTTATTTCTGCCTACACCTTTGGCAGTCACTGACACTTAGAGTTAAATTGCCCTTTGTGATCATTTCCTCTTGGGATCAGTCTGGAGAAAAAGGACTTTTCTAAGTTTACAGAATTGGTTCATTGGAAAGTCAGGATTACAGTCGAGGTTTTGCAATCCCCAGTCTCTAAACTTCCAAATATTTCAAAATTAACAAAATGGCACAATCAATTGTATTTGAGAGCTTTGGTAAAGTTACAAACAAGAAGCAACTACCACAGATGGATTTTAAAACAGAACTAAAAATGGAAAATATTTTTCCATGCATGAAATTTTTGCCTACAAACACTTCCAATGTTTGTTCCAAATGATGAGTTTGAATGTGGTATTAAATACTTTCCGTTAATATTGATATTACACTTATCAAGTAGGTATGTTTAGTCATGACAGCAACTTTCTGCTAATGAATCTTATACTATCTTAGTTACTATACATAAACCTACTATTTCCTTGGTTGTAAAGGAACTGGGGCAGAAGCTGATCATAGCGTGCCTTGACCATCAAGTGGTTCCTGCCTCATTTTGCCCTGACTAGCAACCTGGGATTGCAATAGAAGTCCCAGAAGAATAGCCAAAACTGCCTCCATGCCAACCTCTCTTATTTCTAGCACTGACTTCCTAGCAATTCTTGACTCCCTTTACTTTACATCTTGATTCTCCTTGTCATTTTTCTCCTTTTGATGTAGATGCCTAGCTATGGGGAGTTTATGCTAGTAACAGCCCGGCAGTTTAACACTGTAGAATGTTGCCTCTGGTAAATGGGCCACACCATGTCCATGAGAACATAAATCTGGGTTCAGTACAAATAGCGAGGATATCACTAAAAATGGGCCTGGCTTTCATAAAGTACCACCAACTCTACTACCATTTTTTTTATCATATGGTACTACTATGGGAAGAGGAAAGGATTAAATATCAGGAGAATCAGGTTTCTGCTTTGTGAGCTCAATCTCCCTGTTTCCATTAAATATTCCTCACCACTTAAATGAAGGATTTGACTGGTTCAAGAGTTCTCAATAGTAACAGTTAATATTCCAGGGATATTTTTAAGCATACAGACTCTTAACAGCCATACTTCATCTAGTTAATTATAATATCAAAGTTCTGGGCCCAGATAGCTGTCATTTCTAAAGCTCCCTTAGGGACCTGAATGATCATTCAGTATAGGGCTTCATTGCATTAAGCATCCTCTATTGACCTTTCCAGATTTATAGCTTTCTCACATATTTTGGGTGAATTAACAGACACTGATAAATAGTAATAAAGCCTAATCAAGCTTTATTATGTCGATCACTTCAAAATCAGCTAACGGCTTTTTAAATTTCCACAATAAAGTGAGATCATACAGCTTTTTCCTTCCTGCATCTGGCTTATTTCACGAAACACAATATCCTCCAGGTTCTTCCATATAGTTGCAAATGGCAGAATCGCCTTTATTTTTAGGCTGAACAATATTCCATTGCATCTGTGTGCGTATCTCACATTTTCTGTATCCAATTATCTGTTGACAGATACTTAGGTCCATTACTTATCTTGGCTATTGTGAATAATGCTACAACAAACATGGGATTGCAGATATCTCTTTTAAGTACTGATTTCATTTTCTTTGAGTATTTTTGTAGAAGAAGGATTGATGGATCAAATGGTAGTTCTACATTTAGTGTTTATGAATCTCCATACTATTTTTTATAAAGGCTGTACCAATTTACATTCCTACGAATGGTGAAGAAGTATTGCCTTTCCTTCACATCCTTACCAACACTTGTTATCTTTCTTATTTTGATAATATTCATCCTAACAGATGCGAGGGGATATCTCATTGTTTCGCATTTGGCCATTTGTATGTCTTCTTTGAAAAAGTGTCTATTCAGGTCCTTTGCCCGTTATATAAAACATGTAAAAATATGTACATATATGTGTATATATTCATATGTGTTTACACACCCATACATAGAGTTATTGAATTAAGTTCCCAAAATATTTTGGATATTAATTCTTTTCCAGATATATGGTTTGCAAATATTTTCTCCCCCTCTGTAGGTTGCCATTTCATTTTGATGATTGTACCTTTTGTTGTACAGAATCTTTTTAGTTTGATGCAGTCTCATTTGTTTAGTTTCGGTTTGGTTATTATATCCAAAAAAATCAATGCCAAGGAGAAACATCAAAAAGATTTTTCCCTGTGTTTTCTTCTAGAAGTTTCACAGTGTCAGATGTTCCTTTTAACTCTTTAATCCATTTTAAAGTATTATTTTGTGAGTGGTTTATGTTATAGAGGTCCTACTTCATTATTTTATACATGAGTATACAATTTTGCCATCACCATATATTTGAAGAGATTATCCTTTCCCCATGATATATTCTTGGCACCTATGCCAAAATTAGTTGACTATATATATGTGGGTTATAACATGTCATTTGAAACCAGGAAGTGTGATGCTTCCAACTCTGTTCTTTCTCAAGATTTCTTTGTCTATTTGGGGTCTTTTGTGATTCCACGGGAATTTTTAAATTATTTTTTCTATATCTGTTAAAAATGCCATTGAAATTTCCTTAGAAATTTCATCAGTTCTATAGATCACTTTGCATGTGAACATTTTAACCATATTAAGTCTTCCAGTTCATGAACACATATCTTTCCACTTATTTATGTTTTCTTCAAATTTTTCATCAATATTTTCTAGAGTTCAGCATACAGATCTGTTATCTTTTTGGTTAAATTTGTTCCCAAGTATTTTAATTTTATAGATGTTATCATAAAAGGGATTTTCTTGATTTCCTTTTCAGATAGATTGTTGCTGATGTGAAGAAATGTAACTGTTTTTTTGTATGTTGATTTTGTACCCTGCAGCTTTACTGAATGTATTAGTTCTAAAAAGCCATTTTAAAAATGGACTTTTCAGGGTTTTCTTTTTTTTATATAATTTTTGTTATTATGTTATGTTAGTCACCGTATAGTATATCATTAGTTTTTGATGTAGTCTTCAGAGTTTTCTACATAAAAGATCATGTGATCTGCAAACAGAGACAGTTTTACATCTTAATTTCTGATTTTGAAGACTTTCACTTATTTCTTGTGTGCTTGCCCTTGCTTGTAATTCTGGTACTATGTTAAATAGAAATGATAAGATTGAACGTCCTGACTTTGCACTGGACCTTAGAGGAAAAGCAGTCAACTTTCCCCATTGATTGTGATGTAAGCTGTGAGCTTTTCACAAATGGTCTCTATTGTATGTATTGAGGGCACTTCCTTCCTTATCTAATTTGAGTTTATATCATGAATGGAAGTTGAGCTTTGTGAAATGCATTTTCTGCACGTATTGAGATGATCATGTGTTTTTTATCTTTCATTCTGTTTTTATAATGTATCACACTGATTACTTTACAAAGGTCAAACCAATTTTGTTCCCCAGGGATAAATCCCAGTTGGTCATGGTGTATAATCTTTTTTATGCGTTCTTGAATTCAGTTTACTGAATTGTATTGATTTGAAGATTTTGGCATCTATATTCATCGGGAACACTGGCCTGTAGTTTTCTTGTGAAGTCTTTTCTGGCTTTCGTATCAGGGTGATGCTGGTTTCATAAAGTGAGTTTGGGAGTATTCCCTTTATTTCTATATTCTGGGAAATTTGAGTAGGGTTGGTATTAATTATTCTTTACCTTTTTGGTAGAATTCAGCTGTGAAGGCATTTGGTCCTGAGCTTTTCTTTGTTGTAAGGTTTTTTTTATTACTACTTCATAAATTAATTTATTACTAGTTTGCTTAGGCTTTCTGTTTCTTTTTGATTCACTCTTGGTAAATTGTATGTTTCTAGGAATTTATCCAAGTCTCCTAGTTACCCAATTTGTTTGCATTGAGTTGTTCATAATAGTCTCTTATGATCCTTTTATTTATTTATTTTTTTAAATTTCGAAGGCCCCCATAGTAATGTCTCCTTTCATTTCTAATTTTATTTACTTGGCGCTTCTCTCTTTTCTTCTTAGTTTCATTAAGGGTTTGTTGATTTTGTTTATTTTTAAATAGCTCTTAGTTTTGTTGATTTTTTTCTATTGTTCTTTAGTCTCAATTTGATTAATTTCTACTCTGATCTTTATAATTTACTTCACTGTTGCAAATTTTGGTATAGTTTGTTCTTCTTTTCTATTTCCTGGAGATGTGAAATTAGCTTGTTCACTTGAGATCTTTCTTCTCTTTTAATGTAAGCATGGATGGCTATAAACTTCCCTCTTAGTACTGCTTTTACTCCATCCCATGTGTTTTAGTAAGTCCTGTTTTTGTCATTTAAGCAGAGAAAGAACATTAGTTATTAGAGACAGGGAGGTGGGGCTATCAGGGAGATGTTGGTTAAAAGGTACAAAGTTGCAGTTCAGTAGAATGAATAAGTCTAGAGGTCTAATATGCAGCATTAACAATACTGTATCAAATACTAGAAATTTGCTATGAAAGTAGACTTCAAGTATTTTCACCACACACAAAGATGGTAACTATGTAAGTAGATATGTTATTTGGCAGTGATTGTAGTAATCATTTTACTGTGTATATGTATATCAAATCATCATGTTCCATGCCTTAAATATATACAATTTTTATTTTAGAAAATCGTGATCATGTCCTTGGATACAACACACTTAATCTTCCTAACATTATATCATTTGTCCATTATTTTTTTAAAAAATAAAGTTATTTATAAGACTGTTGGGTGAACATCTGTAGTTATCCTGTTTGCATATATTGTTTGAATTTTCAGTTAAACTGAAATTATTTGTTCAAAAAATTTTTTTAAAAAATCAGCTGACAGCTATTAGCATCTACATCTCATTTCTTAACTCATTTGTTTGGGCATGCTGCCCCATTAGGCAATGGCTCACCAACAAGTTGTTAAAATGCCCTTACACTAGCCCTTGACTATCATAAGAATGTATGCCTTATACTAGACCATAACTATAATAAGAATATAGCTATATATAGGATTTTTTCACTTAATCTCATTTAATCTTTAATATGTCCTTGCAATAAAAGACCAATCCTTCTGCTATACTAATAAAAACAATTTAGGTTCAGAGAGATTAAGTGGCTATGTTGAATGTCCTCAGGAAATGAAGAAACAGCATTTCAATTCTTATCTTCTAGATTTCTTGTGATTTCACATTAAAATACTGCATCATGTGCCTGTAATCACTACTGTTATCACCAAAGCAAAGGATACAGCCTGTGAGGGATTCACTTTGTGACTTGGTGCTAGGACAAGAGCAAACAGTCAATAGTCAACAAATCAGATTCAGAAAACTTCTGTTCCCCAACAACTTAAAATAGAATCCAAGGATTGAGTACCCTATATCAGATTCTAGAAAGGTATAGCCCTACAGGGCCTTTCAAATTCACCTAATTCAGTGTGTTCAAAGAGAAAGGGAAACTGAGGCATAGGGAAGAAGCCTTGATGCTTAGGTCATATAGATAATGGCTAAGAGATGAAGCCAGAATGTAGGTCGCCTGAATCACTACAAAGTTTTCGCTTTCATTTCCCCCTCAATACTTGATGCTATAATAGCAATTTGAAAAGAGAATAACTAAATGGAATGATTTCAAATGACTCTGCAGACAAAGGGACATTTATCATGAGAGAAAAGGGGCTTTAAAGTAGTTTCTCCCCCGAGAGCATTCCTTTATGAGAAAAAGCCATCCAAAATATTCTCCAAAACCCTTTCTAAGTTCAAAAAAGAGAAGCACCATTATTGCTCATCACATATATAATTAATGTCTCTAAGACTTAGCACATTTATGGTCATGGTATCTTTGCTCTTATGAGATATCGTAGATCATATATATGATGTAGGCAATGTCAAATTATTGGTTAAGAGTACAACCTCCAATAATAGCATTGTTCCTTTGGGAAAATATAATTCACTTTACAATGATTTGCTTCACCTTGCAGTTTACAGGAATGCAGTATAGCAAAAAGTAGAGATTACCTGTCTGTTCAGTAAGTGCCTAATTTAGCATGACAATATATAAGTTATATGCCCATTCACAATTGCATATTTGGGGACAAGGTGCTTTTATTCTTTGATCTTCAATTTCACACCTTTCAAAAATCGTAGTATAGATTACATGTAATGTCCTTAGTGTGGTACCAGAAATATAACTGAGATTTGGTAATTTCTACACATAATTATTATTCTAATGTTTATGCTAAGTCGATGTATGGCCATTTGCATGTTGTTTGACCATTATATGCACTGCAAACAAAACAGATACAATATAAAGTGTGTCTTCTCATTTTCCCTTAGAAAATTGTTTTCCTTGTATTTGTTTTCTCATTTTTCACAGGTGTAACCTCCTTCTTCTGCTGAAGGAATCCAGAGTTATGTATAATACAAAGGTTACTGCAAGTTCCATATTGAGTCTTCACCACATTACTGTTGATTTGGCTACTGCTTCTGCTGATTTCCTGATTTATCAGCAAAAGCAGCCAAACCTGGTCCTCCTCACACCCAGATAATCAGATATACCTGTACAGAAATCAAACTCGGAAACAGGTTGGATGATCCCAATGGTGGTCCTATGAGCTAGATATGTTATTGATATCCCCATTTTACAGAGGAAGAAACAAAGTAAGTAATTTACCCAAGGTCACAGAAAAATTAAATGATGAGTACTGTATTTCAGAGCTAGAAATATGAATCACTCCACCATACTGCTTGTTTATTTTGACATTTCTGTTTATTAACCTAATTAACTATGAGTTACTGATAGCTTTGAACACTGGGTATAGTTGCCACCACCTGTAGCAGCATGGGTTCCAATGCAGGGTCTTGTGTGTGCAAAGATATACCAACTGTTTTTCTTTGTTGTCATCCTTCCCCTTTTCCTTACTATTTCAGAAAGGGTTAGCTGTTGGTGGCAACCTTCCCAATTTAGATCATGCAGATAGACTGTGAAAGAATGACAGGAGGAATGGAAATTGCCTGGAGATCAGAAAACTGTAGGGCAAACATAAGATGGGATAGGTATTTGGATCACCCTCTTGGAGAGAAAATGAATTAGGCTTCACTTTCCCATTTGTTTGCTTATCAGGGGTTAGTTTTATTACCTTAGTCTCTATCACTTGTATTCTTTCAATTTGGATATTTAAATATGTAAGAAATTAATAGGACAGCCAAAGAGGTAGACTGTTTATAATTTTATGAGAATATTTTTGGTTTCCCAGAATTTTTGATACACTTCCAGTATTTGAGGAAAAATCACCATCAATGGGTCTCTTTGGAAAGGAAATCCAATGTTTCAGAGGTGACATCTGGTGCCCAGTACTAGGAGAACTGGGGGCAATGTGCAATGCCTGTGACAATAAGGGGGCAACGGTGATGTTCCCACCAGAGCAAATATATGCTGTAATTTTCAGTATTGTCTTGTTTGTATAGCACCACAGCTTTATTCTACATTTGGGGAAAACGTTAAGCTAATATACTTTAATGAAATTGTTTGAACTAGCTAGTTTCAGTTTTTTTACAAGTAAAAGCCCTGACTGATAAAGGGTTGTTAATGTGACTTAAATGAGTCCATTGATATAAAGCATTTAAGATAGTCCCTGGGAGGGCGCCTGGGTGGTTTCATCCCTTAAGCATCTGCCTATGGCTCAGGTCATGGTCGGGGTCCTGAGGACAAGCCAAGCATTGGGCTCTCTGATCAGTGGGGAGTCTGCTTCCCCCTCCCTGTCTCCCTCTGGGTGTTCTCCTGCTCTCTTTCTCTCTCTCTCTCTAATAAATAAATGCATACATACATAAATACATAAATAAATAAGTTAGTACCTGGTATATAGTAACTGTACAATATGTGAGAATGTGTGTTGTCAATGAGTTATAGAGTGATCCAAAGACTACAAAAGAATAGTTAGCTCTAGATAGTGGGATTACTTCAGATTATTATTTTCCTTGATACATATTTAGGTATATACATAACATAAACATATTATGGGTATACATATTTATCCATACATATAAATACACATATTTATATTAAAATATACATTATATCTATCCCAAGATAACTTACGAAATCAAAACCACAAAAGTAAGTATAATATCAAAAAAGAATATCACAAACACTAGTGAAGTCTGAGTGTTTTATACCATTTCAAAATTCGGAGAGTCCCTATGATTACCACCAAGGTTAAAAGAAGTGTATTTTTTGATGTTCTATGTGCAAAGCAGTAAAATAAAAACAGTAAGAAATTTGGTCCAAAAATGCTTTGGAATAAACACTTAATATTATTATGAAGAATTAATGTTTTGAGGCTTCCTAAGGTTAATAGAAAGTTAATGTTTAGCATCATGGCTTTATAGCGAGGTTAACAGAGACAACACATAAAATTTCCAACATCTGAAACTTAACCTGACTACCAATTTCTAACTTCCGTCTCCCAACATGTCACAAAATTGTTCCTCTTGAAATTTTACATATCTCAGTAAGTGGCAAGGACAGTTTTCATTTCCCTGGGGCAAAAATCTCCAAGTGATCTGATACATTGTTTTCATTACCTCTGCAGTTATCATCGTGGTCCCAATTACCATGATCTCTTGCTACAGCCTCTTTGCTTGTCTCCCTACATCAAACCTTGTCTCCCTTTAGTCTCTTGAATGAAGCACCCATAATCATTGCATTAAAAAGTAAGATCCTATCACTCTTTTGCTCCAAACCCTCTAATAGTTTTCCATGTCATTCAACAGAAGATGAAGTCCTTCCAAAGGCCTATATGGCTGGTTTCTTGCTACCTCTCCAACTGTCCGTCCTATCTTCTCCCCCTTGCTCACTGAGCTCTAGCCAGACAGGCCTCCTTTCTAACTTTCAGTATTCCAAGCACACTCACCTTGAAGTCTTATCTCTTGCTGTTCCCTCTACCTGGAATAGTCTAACCTCAGATGTTTGCATGTATCAACCCTGCTTTTCCCTCAAGTGTCTGCTCAACTATCATATCAAAGAAACCTTCCCTGCCCATCCTACTTGAACTATGATCACCCCCACGCCAAGACTCCCTGTCTCCTTTACTTAGTTTTACTTGTATGTGTAACATTTATTCTCACATGATATTTTAAATACTTTATTTTCCCATTTGGCCTGCCTCCCCTGCTAGTACATAACCTCCATTAGAACAGGGACATTTTTTCCATTTTGTTCCTCTCCTGTATGCTTACCAACCATAAGTATACATGATCAAAAATATTTGCTGAATGAATGAAACCATCTCATGAAAAATCTCCTCCTTCAACTTAAAGATAGCAAATGATTAAGTATCAATTGCCTGAGTAAGTTTTAAGCAGAACTTTATAAGAATTAAACTGATTAAATAAACAGGCAAACAAGTCAATAACTTTAAATAATTTATGAACAGTAAAGGCTTGTCTTGATGATGGATTATAAATTATTAACCCAATCTCTTCTTGGCAGGATTTAGCAATCAGCTGAGACTTTTAGGTATGAAGTTCTCTGAATCCACAGTAGTATCTCTTTGGGCTAGCATAAAAGCTTAAAAGAGGGAGCACTGCTTAAATTTCTGTCACTTCATGGACTTCTCTGTAGTTTTCCCCTCCCTCCCTCTCAACAGCCCTCTCTTCCTTCTCCTTCCCTCCCTCTCAACATTCCTCTCCTTCCATTCTTCCTCATATTATTTATAGGCATTGTGATTAGTGATAAATAAAACCTAAAAAGGCTTCTTTCTTTGCTTTTGCTAAACAGAAGTGTCACGGACTTCTGTGCCCTATATTCACTTCCACAATAAAATAGTTACGCACATCCCTGTAACCAGAAAACAGTGGGGATCTTCACTGAACAAATGGCGACATTTAAAGAGACTGGAGATGGTTGGATATGGCTGAAATGGAAGATGTGTAGAGGGTATTAGAAAAGCTCCTTTGGGTAAAACATATTAGGGCTTAAGCCATTTTGGCAAAAATAACAGGGTATAAGGACTATGTTACATGAAAAAATTTCCTGTTTAAAAGGAAAATGGAAGATTTCCTAAACCACTATTTTCACTATGATTTCTCTAAGTATTTAGTGATTAATGTATATACATATGTATACATATACATATATACATATAATAATTAAGATGTAGGCATATATATGATATTTTATATAATAATATATAATTTTATATAATATATAATTTTAGATATAATATATACATTTAGATATAATATAATATAATAATATACATACAATATTTTGATATATATATGTATAGATAGATAAAATTTTTGCTCCCAAGGAGTTCACAGTCCAGTTTCAAAGCATTTTTAATAAAATTAATTCTTTTCCAGAGCATATGGATGACTCAGTCAGTTAAGTGGCTGCCTTTGGCTAAGGTGGTCATGAGGTCATGATCATGAGGTCCTGGGATTGAGTCCCACATACATACATACATACATACATACAGAGGGAGGAGCCCTCTCACTCCCCCTGCTTCTGTGCAATCTCTCTCTCTGTATCAAACAAATAAAATCTTAAAATTCTTTTCCAGTTAATATACGCAAATTCAGTGGTTATAAAACTTCTTTGACCATGACACACTTCGTGGGACCAAGTATCTTTATACATAATAGGGAAATATAATGAAATTACTAGAAAATGTTTTCAGTTAGAGAGCACAGTGCTATGAAATATAAAATTATAGGCCTATGCTTATAGTCTTTTCTCGTAAAATAAATAATATTCAATGTATGCATGTTCTTCCTTAATTATCTTCCCACTGAAAGATAATAACATGTGATGTAGGTTGGTCAAAGAATCCCCACTGCCTTGCATAGTGCCTGACCCACTGCAAGTGCTAAATAAAAGTTAACTGAATCAATGGGCATATGATTAATATTTGAGCTACTGCATATGCATGTCTTATGAAAGAAAACAATTGCTTAAAACACGCAAAAGTGCATAATTAGTGTTAAAATATTCTTCAATAAAAACTTAAGTGTCCATTAATGGATAAATGGATAAAGAAATACACACACATACACACACACACACACACACACAAAATAAGTAACATAAGTCAAAGACAAATACTATATGATCTCACTTATACATGGAATCTTAAAAAACACAGAAAAAGAAATCAGGTTCATAGCTAACACAAGGAGAGGAATTGGAGGAAGGTGGTCAAAAGATACAAACTTCCAGCTAAAAAATAAATACTAGGAATGTAATGTACAACATGATCACCATAGCTAACATTGATATATGAAATTGTTAAAAGACTAAATCTTAGTAACTCTCATCACACAGAGAAATTTTCCTTCCTTCTTTTCTTTTTTGTTGTGTCTATATGAGAATATGGATGCTAGCTTAACCCACTGTAATCATTTCATAATATATATAAATCAAACCATCATGCTGTTTGCCTTAAACTGATAAAAATATCCTTGAATCACCTTGAGCCACATCATTATTAATTCACATTTGCGTGTGTTGGTCATTACTTACCTGATATTAACAAAAGCTTTGGAGATAAGCAGGATGGGACTTAAATCTACCAACATTTATAGGTGAAGAAATGAAAAGTGAAAAAGGCAACATGACTTAACCAAGGATATTGAAGGTTCTAAATCTGACCTCAACTAGAGGTTTTCTGTCTCCTTATATAAAGCACACTTAAGTACCCCACAGTCATTTTAGAAATTTTGTGACAATAAAGCATCTCTGTTTTGTTTTTTTCATTATTAAAATTATCAGCTTTCCTCTTTAAGCAATATTATGGCAGAAAATAATGAAAGAAGTAAATTCTGTTAAATCTCATAGCAAGCTAGTGGCCATATGCACAACAAATCACTGTCTGTATCACATGGAGTGGCATCTAGTGATTAACTCCAAAGTCCCTTATTTGTAATTTTCAACCAGACATCTACCCTCCACTGTATCTTTTAATACAGAGATAGTCAATTTTGCTTTGTTAAAAAAATACGTTCTGAAATGTCTTCAAAACTCTAGGCTAGACTATCAAAAGTGGAATCAAAACTGTCTAGAGAGAATTCATCAAAATTCTCACAGAAGTTTTTGGGTTCAGTAGTTTGCTTAAGTTGAAATTGACTTTATCTTCTTTAAAAAAATACTCATACATATGTAAACATAACAATGAAGCTCCCAAGGCACCCAGGAAAATTTCATGTCTGCATTTCCCAAGCACAGTAAAAGAATGAAATACATTTCCTAAAAAGCCACAGGACATTTTAAGATTTTTATAATTCTTCTGCGCATACCACGTTATTTTTTTTTAAAAGATTTATTTACTTGAGAAAGAGAGAGAGATTGCAGGCACACGGGAGTTGGGGGAGAGACAGAGGGAGAGAATCTTCAAGCAGACTCCCCAGCCAGCATGGAGCCAGAGCTTGATCCCACCACCCATGAGATCAGGACCTGAACCCAAACCAAGAGTCAGATGCTAAACCAACTGAGCCACCTGGCGTCTCCTGAACATACCATGTTATTTAAATAATTTTGACAGCTAAGCAAACTATTAATGTTTCCAGATCAATAGATTACACTGTCCCAATGGCAAACAGCTGCAACATGATATGGTTTCAGATTAAGTTTTACTCTGGGCTGAAAAATTTGATATAGAGTCTATCTCTGTCCTGAAAATGAAGAAGTCTTGGATCAGTGATGTTTTTCCATTTTTTCTCAGCATATTATATCGCTCTGGAATTTTGGATTTGTCATAACCCTTTGGTCTTTCTTATCTATAAAATGGGGTTCATCACCAGGAATGGGTTCAGATTTTGTGGAATCTAAAATTTACATACCTGGAGAGGTCCTTTTTAAGAAAAAGAATACAAAAGTATGTTCTGTCTAGGGATTTGGCAGTGATCTGTGACACTGAATGGCTTTGGAATAGCATCACAGTACATCTACTTCTGCTAATACCAATCGCTTCTGGTATTAAGGCCAGGTGCCGTATATGCGGAAGGCCCATTCACAATGTATCTTAACTTAGCAGGCTGTTAAAAAAACACTGGTTTCCTCCTCTGAGCACTAGATGAAGAAAACACCTTCTCACACCCCCGATTTGCATCATTCCCTTCAGATAGTAGAGAAACAGGTGACTGATTATAACAGACAATGCATTTAATTGGCTATGGGAGTCCCTTTCAAAAGCCATTCATTGAGAGTTGAAAATGTGCAAATATGTATATATGTACACAAGTGAATAAGATAGAATTATCTAAAAAAATGACTGCTCATACAGAGGGTGGTACTAGTACTGGAGAAAGAATGATATCTACAGGTTGGGACATGCTACATTCAACAGTAGAGGGGAAAAATACAATCTGAGAATTCTTCCAAAGTACACAAGTGGGAACAATTCAGAGCTTTAAATGGAATAAACAAATCAGTTTCTTCAAGATGCATAGGGAAGTTATTTTGGACAGATGTACAAGGAAAAGCGGGATGATTTAGACTGATTTTATCTGGGAACTAGATATTTCTGGCATGTATGATCCAGCTTTGTGCGTCTTTGCAAACTTGGCCTAACTGCATTATGCTCTATCAGATGAATTTTTAATATCCCAAGGGACACTGATGAAATCCCATCACATCTTTAACCTGAAGCTGTTTTCAAACTCAGAAAGTCAAAATGTTCAGAGCTAAACCAGAATGTGTTCAGATTCACAATTTTCTTTATTAACAGCAAATGTTAAAACACTGAAATAAAACATTTAACATAAATTCACATAACTGTGGCAGTTCAATATACTAATTCAACTTGCTGCTGTCAAGCACTCTTGTTAGAGCTAAAAATAGAGTGTTTTTCAGAATGATTCATTAGGTTATTTCCTAATCAATGGTAAATAATCCTGACAAAAGTGTATTGACTTCAAAAGTTTAATAACTTCTAAAATAACAATCTCATTGTTTGCAAAGAAACAGTGCATTCAGGCTTGATGTAATTTATTTAGGGTTGCAAGAGTTTCTTACTAATACCAGGATATGTTGTGTGTTAACAAAAGTGAAACTGATCCATCCATTTTGGTCCCAGAAAGTAAATATTCACCACAGTTTCAGAGAATCCCCCACTGAACAGATTTCCTCCATTGCTTTGATTTCTGTCAATGGATTTGATTTGAGAAAACTAATTTTAGTAGAATTTTTCACTAGGCAAAACTAAACACAGGCTCTGATAAGAAAGGAAACAGATACCCATTTGACCTCACTTTATCTACAAGTCAGACTCCTCAGTTTGGAGTTGGATCACATGCATCTCCTTTCAATCGGTGTCCTCACAGTCGTGTGCCAACATTTCCATACAGGGAATGCGCAAGGCTGAAAATCTGATTGCAAGTCAGGCAGGATAATGTGTAGCCCACTTGAGGTTTTACTGACTTTTTTTTTTTTTTTTTTTTTTTGCTCAGGTTGTATATTTGTTGGGGTGGGAAACACAGGTAAGACTCCCACGTCACTCCTTGGCACTGACACTGTCTATTGGTTTTCCCCGGGAAACCCACTCCTGCCAAAAGCCGGCAGAAAACGGCCATGATTAAGAAGGACTGTCTGCACATGCTCTCTATCATTTCTCGCCACCATCCAAGATACATGTGGGCTTCAGCGGCGTATGTTCTGACAGTATTTTAATGTTACTCTTTCATCTTCCGCCCACTGTTCAATGAGCCAAGTCATATAAAGTGAAACTTCGAATTTCTTCAGAAATACTGTTGGAAACATCATTCAGCCATTTTGTTGTCCAGTTTGCCTTATATGACAATCATCACCTCACGCGTGACAGGTATTCGAAAAGGACTTTCACAATGTTTTAAGCCTCACCACACCACTGGGAAGTGTCTTTGCTTACCCTCATTTTACACATGATGAAAGTGGGGCCTTGGAAAGTATAACCCAGAGAGGATCACAGAAAAGAGTCAGTGAGGCAAAGACAATATTAGGTGCTCATCAAAGCCTCTGTATGTTCGTTCTGGGAGGCTAAGTATACTTTGCGACATCCTCTGGAGTTAGATGGGGTTATGTGAGGAAGTTTCATGCTAGGAAAATATGTTTAGAAGTGATGTGTGTCACTTTCTGTGGCCTTTAAAATTTCCCATAGAGTCCTCCAAGCTTTTACCTCACCTTCACTAACATACCTGGACTTGAAAATGAGAGAGACAGTTTTATCAAAAAAGCCACTGGAGGGGCACTTGGGTGGCTCTGTACGTCAGGTGTCCAACTTGATTTTGGCTCAGGCTGTGGTCTCAGGATTGTGGAATGGAGCCCTGCATCGGGCTCTGTGCTCAGCAGGGACTCTGCTTGAAATTTTCTCTCCCTCTTCCTTTGCCCCTCCCTCCCCACTCTCTCTCTTTTAAAATAAAATAAAATCTTTTTTTTTTAAAGATTTTATTTATGTATTTGACAGACAGAGATCACAAGTAGGCAGAGAGGCAGGCAGAGAGAGAGGAGGAAGCAGGCTCCCTGCTGAGCAGAGAGCTTGATGCGGAACTCGATCCCAGGACCCCAAGATCACAACCTGAGTCAAAGGCCGAGGCTTTAACCCACTGAGCCACCCAGGTGCCCCTAATAAAATAAATCTTTTTAAAAAAGCTCCTGCTAATAGAGTAGAGCTGGCACTATTGTCCATTCCCACCTTATCTATCCCCATTCACTCCCTTGCACTTGGCGTTCTCAGGATAAAAACCTACTAGGACATCATTCTCTGGTTCATCTGCCACCAAACTTTATCAAATTTTATCACCCGTGTCCCATTTTTAAATGCTGTCTCAAGGGCAGTGCTATCCTCGATTCCACGTCCTTCCCTCTGCTCTCTTCACATTTTGTTCACATAGAACACCTAGAAAGCAAGCGACCTGAGCAAGTCACTTTCCCTCTTTGGGCTCTTATTTATAGTAAGGACTTTTCTCATTTAATTTTCACAACAAACACTAGAAACAGGAACTATTATTATCCTCAGTTCAAGGCAGAGAAACGGAGGCCCAGAGACTTGCCCACGGTCACACAGGTATTAAGGAGTCGAAACACAACTTCTGCACTCGCAGGACTATACTATAAAAGTTATTGTCCACATGGCCAGACTCCACTGTGTTAGAGAGCTGGACTTTTAAGTTCAGTACCCCTGTGCGTGATATCCTTCTGATCCCGAGTTAGCCACAATGAATGTTTCTGGAATGAATAAGCGGGGGGATGAATGAATCAGAACCAGAATCAAGTTCCTCTGTTCCAAGTCTTTGCTTCACTATATTACACGTCTCACGCTACAGCTGCACGTGTATCCCAGAAACAAGTGCTTACTTGAAACTGGCTACATAGCAGGCATTCAATAAATATTTGCTCAATGAATGAGAGGGGTCACAACAAAGAGTTGATGTAAACGAAAAACAATTCTTTATAGCTACACATTCCCTCCCAGGAAGATGGTGCCTGTCTAACAGCAGTACATTTTATGCTTCTGAGTATTTTTATAGGTTTTGGATCTGCATACTTGAGAATCAAGGCGAAAGAGAGCCAAAGAAATCTGCATAACAGAAGGTGAGGAATTTGGAGTTCTCAGTGCAGTTCTGGATTGAGGGTGTGAAGAGAAGTGGGAGGAGGAAGACAGAAAGCAGCCAGGATGGCATGGCAGTGTGAGGGGAGAGACTACATGGGATAAAAGTGTCTGTGGGAATACTCCAGATATGGGTGGCAGGTGCACATTTTTAGAAAAGGGATAGCTAATGTTGAATTTGAAATCGTTGGCACTTTCAAAATGCAAATTCCTCCTCCATATCTCTATGATTCCCAAATTTTGAATAAAGTCTACTACATTTTCCCAGCATTTGTGGCACGTTTGATGGAAATCAAGAGAGGAGATGTATTTCACATTTGAGTTGATCCTGTGAGGGAACAGAGATAGGACTCACAGAAGCAGGACTCCAATGTCATTGGTGACCATGAGAACGTACATTCTCCATGAACTGACAAAAATCTAGGAAAAGATGTTAGGTGTGTCATAAGGGTTCAAGTCACTTTCTCATGCACCCAATGTCATGGTAACTCCCACTGACATTTGGCTTATCTGAGGTATGAGACAATCCTAACTTTTATCACATGAATATATCAGAGATCTGAAGATAGGTTTGCCCTCAGTGAAATGAGATGCTGCAAGAACAAAATATCTCACAGTCTGCATGGGCAATGAATTACAAAGAGCTAAATATACTTTCATGGATGGATGCCAAGGGAAAGGAGTTAGATATTTTAAAACATCTCCTGAGAGGAGATGAAATTAAAAAAAAAAAAGCCTTGTGTAACTCACATTTAAGTGAGCAAGGAACAGCAAAATGGCAATTTTTCCCCTCATCCAGAATGAGGGGGCATGCTGTATGGGAAGCAAGCAACCGCAGGGTAACTGACTTTTGAGTAGTGGACCCAGAGACTTCCAGACAGCAATCAGACTGTCCTTCCAGGGAATCACACAAAACTGCCTCCATGACAGCTGCATTGGGTTTTAATTTGAATGTATAGGCAGCTGCAAAGACATTTGCAGAACTGAAAGAGTCACATTTCTCGCATTTACACAGATTACATAATTAGCAATTAAGAGCAGAAACAGGGCACTAGTAATATCTGTACCTTCAAGGCTGAGTTTACAGCATTGCTAACATGGAAACGGAAAACACTGAAAGGCCAACATTTGCCTCCACTCAGGGTAGCCAACACTCTGAAGGGGACACAAGCTATTTTGCAAGCAGAATCCTGACATCCAGAGCAGATCGGCGACACCCCTTGTGGGACAAGTCCTGACAGGTCCTCATTCCCAGCCATTCGGATCTCTGGTACAACTGTTTGCTGGGCAGCCAGCAAAATCATTATGCTGGGCTCATTCTTTTCATTCTTTTAAACCCCACTGAAAACAAAACAAAACAACACAACTACAACAACAAACAACCTCGGCTTTCCCTTCTGTTCGCAGTCTGGGGGAGGCATAGCCTGGGTAAGACCTTTGAAGGGCTGAGCAAGCCAGGGACCGAGAATCATTTCATGTTCCAGACGGCTCTGATCTCTGCTTCTCCATCACAACCCCCACTGAGGGGGCTGTGTTTCAGACAGTCCCCTTTGTAACTTGAAACATTAATGTTTCAAGTGCTCCCTCTAGCCTTGTGCAGTTCTAGTTAAGAATCAAGGGATTCGGGGATGCCTGAGTGGCTCAGTTGGTTAAGCCAGTGCCTTCGGCTCAGGTCATGATCCTCGAATTCTGGGATCGAGTCCCACGTCAGGCTCCCAGCTCCGCAGGGAGTCTGCTTCTCCCTCTGACCTTTTCCCCTCTCATGCTCACGCTCTCTCTCTCTCAAATAAATAAATAAAATCTTAACAAAAAGAGAATCAAGGGATTCAGAGACTGCAGTAATAAAGGAGAATGAAATCTGTCAGCAGTTTTGCACAGATGACCAAAAGCGGTTCCAGCTACTTAATCATCCAATAAGTCCTCCTCAAAAGCCAGACTGTGGAAGGGAGACCACAAGGTGTTTGGGGAGGTCTGGCCACCTGCCAGTGTGAGGGGAAAGCTAGTCCAGTCATTGCCAGGTGAGCCAGCACAATGATGCCTCTGGAACGCAGAGCTGGAAATTGACCCGGGGGCCCCTTAACTAACTCAGAGAAGGGGAGAGGTGAAGACTTCCACTATGATGTCATGATTTGCCTCATTGGTTCACGCTACCACCTCTCTGCAGCTTTTGTGTGTACTATAGTCCCCTCCTTGCTAGAGAGAAGAGGTACCCCGTGGCAGTCGTGTGCCCAGTGGTCTATAACCCCCACTGCATTCTCATCAGACTCCTCTCCAATATCAGTTGCGTGAACTGTCCTCCTCTCTCCTTGCACACCTGACAGCCGGCTGTAAAATAACCTTTTGTAAATCGTTGCTTGTTCTCCACCTCCCCTGAACTTCCCCCCGTGGCAGAAGGGTGATTCATCTGATGGGTCAGATGCCAGGAATCGGACTCTGACACCCATTGGTACAAGCTGCCCCAAGGAGAGCGGAGAAGGAATGAGATGTGGACGCTCACTGTGGGCTCTGCCTGCAGCTCTCACCACACTTTGAGCCCGGTTGGGAAACCCCGAGCAGCCCCAAGCAGCCCCACATGTAACATCTAAGTAGTTGATGTAACTTGCTGACTTGTTTCTTACCCCCTATGCATTCATTCCTTCAGTCTGATTTACTAAATATAAGCTACTGAAAGACAGAAATGGCACCATTGTTTTTGTGTCAAGGCCAGGTACAGGCTGAGAGGGCTCAGTAATATATGCAGGTGACGAAAATATATGAACAGCTCAATATTTCATTCCTTTTCATTGTTGAGTACTATCCCATTGTGCGGATGTACCAGAATTTGCTCAGCTAGTCACCCACTGAGAGATGTTTGGGTCATTTCTAGTATTTTTGCTGTTAGGAATGAAATACTGATACACGCAAAATAATGATACATGGATAGACATCAAGGACATTATGCTGAATGAAACAACAATGCTAATACCTAGAAGTCACATACCATATGATTCCTTTTATAGAACATTCTTCAAAGGACAAAGTTATAGAGATGAACAGGTTAGTGGCTGCAAGGGATTAGGGATGGTCAGGGTAGGGGACAGATGGATGTAACAATAAGGCAGAGTATCGGGGATTACTGTGGCTATGGAATAGCATTGTACACTGACTGCAGTGACAGCTACACATATCTATGGAATTCAGACCAATGTCAACTGAAGCAACTGGGTGAAAGGTACACTTAGCCTCTTTGGCTACACCTAAAAATTTCTTCAGCAAAAAAAGGTGTAGTGATAAATTAATTGAAAATAACTGAAAGAACCAAGGGGAGGCGGATGGGGCAATGGGTGACCTAGGTGAGAGGGTTAAGGAGCTCACTTGTGATGAGCACCAGGCGATGCGCAGAATTGTTAAATTGTTATATTGTACACCTGAAACTAATATTAAGCCGCATGTTAACCAACTGGAATTTAAATTAAAACTTAAAAAAATAACTGGAAGAATCTTCCTATAAGGCAGATACTGTGAAGGGCACTTTCATTTAATTACACATTTAATTTTCAACACCATTAGATAGGTATTATTGGTCCCATTGTAAAGGTGAAAAAACAGACAAAGCAAATGGCTGAATTTCACAAAACTAGAATGTGGTGGCCAAGTTGGAGTAGGCACACAGCCTTATCTTATTCTAAGTCAATTTTTTACATTCCCCCACATTTGCTTACAACAGGTTGGAAAATTTCCTAACAACCTTTCTAATCAGGAAGGAGGCCAAATTCTCCCATCCTTGCACTGCAACACCACTCAGTGAGGAATGATAATGGCAAAGGACCCACAATGTGCAATGTGCAAAAAAGCACAGCCTTTGGGACAGAGTGGGTATTTAATAAATTCTTGTAGGTTGAACAATAGCCACAAATTCCACAAAAGGAAAAAAAAATACGCTTCTAGTATAACTTGTCAATACTGAGTTACATTTTAGTGGAGCCGATCTACTGTCCTTAAGACCAAAAATAAGTATTTTTTAAATACTTAAAATAAAAAAAAAAATCAAAAAATTATCTAATTTCTGATTTTCTTCCCACTGTTTGCTAACTGCTGTGATCTACAGAGTCTTCAACTATAGAATGAGGAGGATATTAATAATAAATATCTGGTTCATTTTATGGGGTTGTAGGGAGAATGAAAGAGAAAATTACTCTAGGACATACATCTATCATAGCACTTACGACAGTGCACGGTCATTTTTTTGTGAAGGCCTCCCACACTAGGCCCTGAAATCTTTAAAGGAAAAGATAATCTCATTCTACTTTGTGTTCTCAGTATTTCACACTATAAAAATTTTAAGGAAATAAATGATATAATTAATTCATAAAAATGACTGACTGAACACTGTTTTTACTGAAGACCATCAGACATGTATAGTTAAGTGTATACAGAACTATATTAAGGACACCTAATTATGTGCATATATGTGTGTGTGTGTGTGTGCGTGTGTGTGTGTATACTGAAGTGATTGAAATGTTCCAGAACTAACTTTTAATTTAAAAATTTACTTTTAATTACTTTATAATTGTCAACTTCTCTCTACCAGTGGACTTGGTGATAGTTGTACAGCTCTGTTAATTTTACTAAAATATAGTTGAAGTGTATACCTAAAAATGAATACAGTTGATGGTATGTAAATTATACTTCAATCAACCTTTTCTTTCTTTTTTTTTTAAATTGCAGTTTACATACTATACTATGTTAGTTTCAGGCATACAACATTGTGGTTTGACATTTATATACAATATGAAAGCATCACCATGATAAGGGCGGTCACCATGTGTCACCATGCAAAGTTATTTGAATATTAACAACTACGTTCTCTATGGCCTACTCTTTATCTCTGTGGAAGTTTGTAGTTCTTTATCCCCTTCACCTATTTTGGTGGCCCCACCAACCCCTCAACCTCTCTGGTAACCAACAGCTTGTTTTCTGTAACCTATGAATCTGTTTCTGTTTTGTTTGCTCTTTTGTTTTTCAGATTCCACATATATTCTACATGAAAGTGAAATCATACCATATTTGTCTTTCTTCTCACTTATTTCACTTAGTACCTGTTTTATTCAACTTGAAAAGTTTCTGTTTGGTTTTGTTTTATTTTGCATTTTGTCTGGTAGTTTGTTTCAATAGACCCCATGCTCTGGACTTAATCCAACATTCAAATTCCCTATCAGGATGCTTTTCTCCTGCTCTCAGTGGGCCTGCCATATTCTCTTTATTTCAAAGTTGGTAACTAGGTTACATAACCTTGGGGCATTAGGGAAAGCTCCTATGGCTGTCCTCTGAGCTTCCCTGGTCTCCAATTCTATGTGGCATTTCTGGTCCTATCCTGTGATGTGGCAGACATCCCTGCAAGTCCCCACATGGGCACTTGGAGCTGAAGTCTATGTCCCTGCCAGAGCCTATGAGCACTAGATCTCTGCACCCAATGGCTTCCTTTCTTCAATCCCAGACTAATTTTGGTTCACCAGTTCACTCAACCATTAAGGCCCTGAGAAATCTTGGCTATCTTCCCTGTATCACTCTGGAATATGTGGAGTCGTTGGCTGTTTGAGTTAGCTCTTAAATCCATTTTAGGACATCTTCCTCGGGCATTTCTAACTTTTACACCTATGGGGTACCTTATTGCTCAGATGTCATGCTGACTTAAGGGCATCTTCATGATGTTTTCAATTTCCCCGGGCTATTCTGTGACCTGCCCTATACTGGGAATTCTGCCATATTCTCTTTCCTCTGTACTGTGTCCAAACAGAGGGAGCTAAGTTACCCACATATGATCACTGTGCCCTATGTTGGGAACCAATATTTAACAACTGATTGTCTGATTTCTTGCTATAATAATCTTAATCCACCACTATTACCTCTACCTCTTTCAGGCAACGAATGACTCTAGAGGAGGGTCAAGCTAAACACAAAGAAGACTTTTTAAAAAAAAAAAAAAGCATGTGAATGCATTTGAAAAAATATTTCCCGCATTACATGAGATTATTATTTTTTAGTCCTCTTCTAAGACATAAATGCATAAATTGTGGATATAAATTGGAATGCGAAAAACTTTGAGGTGTGAACCAATTTGGGTATCAGGTTCAAATCGTGAATTTCAAAGAAAAACATTGTTTAAAATAGTATAGTGTCAACATATCAGAGTTAATAAACCACACAGTATTCATAGCACCTGAAGGCAACAACTGAAAGGGATACATTTCCAATGCCAAGGTAGAGATTGCTATTAGCCTATGTCATTTATATGTGATTACTAGACTTAAGATTATGAGTCTAAAGTAGCTAATTTCAATGTACAGTAAAAAATATCCAAATAATGGGATCATTAGCACTAGAGGTGACATGAATATATGATAATGGAAAATCTGCAGGTGTCTCAAAGATAAACCCATTGTTTAAAAAGAGAGGACTGCCATAATCATATCAGATTAATTGGCTACAAAGATCTGTTTTCACCTAATCCACAGCTTGGGAAGAAAGTTTTTTGGTGATGCTATAAACCTTGTTCTAACTATTCAAGACAATGTGACAGCTAATAAAACTCACAGCAAGTACACAATAAAGATGATTTGCCAGATCCAGACCCTGTGAAAGTGGCCCCTACATTTTGACAGACAGAGCAAATAGTAATTTGACCAGAGTTCCTCAAATGCATCCTGAGTTATTTTATCCCATGAGCATTCTAGGTAGCCTTTTGACTGTGGACCCATTATCTCTAGTCATGGGCAGCCTTACATGTTAATAGAATGGTGTTATATACATTTCATCAGCTACATGTGCTATGGAACAAAAGAGGTTTAGAAACAGTACTATAGATCCATAGTAGCAAAGGGGTTTCCAACTCTTGAAGTCCGATCTGTTGGTAGTAGCTTCTACATAAAGAGGTTCTAGAACAACAGCCAGCAACACTGGAAGGGAATGCTCTACTTAATTATCAATGTCATATGTCTAGGGGTGAGAACCTACAAAACTTTGTATTTGTTAATCTTGGCATATGTATATTACGATTCTAAGGCTGTAAAAATAAACTGATTGTCTTTGCTAAGGAGGCGAGATATTATATACACAAGGAAGTAGGGCTATGGAGAGCAGTAGGAGGCTGTTTATCAAATTGGGTGTGAAAAGGCATTTAGCCACAAATCTTTACAATGGACCTGCAGTGTGTTTGCAACGTATGTTATGAGGCCACTCTTAGTGAAAAGCATGGTCCCTATGAAGTAACTTTTAAAAGAAAATAATTATGATTATGCCTGTTTTCAAGTCCACTTAGGTAAATGTAGCCTGGGTCTATTTTCCTGGCTTGAGGTGTTCGGGGCCTTTCACTTAATTAACCCTGGCTAGCCAAAGCATGCCACATCAGCACCACATTTATGCCATATTTGGTATTCAGAAACAATCTGCTGGCTTATCCCATTCTAGCTAGAACAAAGGTGAAATTAATGAACATAAGATTCAAATTTTGAATGCAATCACTCTTTAATACATTCTAAACTTCAGTGATTTCCATCTATTTTGGAAATAATTTTATTAACGTTATTATTTACCTGTCTTACTATCAACAGATATCCTCCAATTAAATGCTCGGTTTATTAGTAGCTGTATCTCACAACTCATACAAGATAATTCTCAAAGACATCCTTGTCTACTCTTCTCTACCCAGACATTTGTACAAATAAGGGTTAGAAGGGGAAACACTACTTAAAAGCCTGAAAATGATCTAAGCTTCGGTATCAAATTAAAGACAGGAAATATTTTTATCATGTTATAGCTTCAAGTGTCATCTAATTGCTGTATTTATTTCAGTGTAAAGGAATAAATGAAAAATAAAAATATTTCAAATGATAAAAAGCAATTATTTCCTCTTCAACATTTAAAACCATGCTTTACAAAGGTGCAGCATTAAGTATAATGTTTTAATAAGAGCAATTTTCATAATTACACCTCAACTTCATATCCCCATTTTAATTAGAATCTCTACTCTTCCATAAGATTTCTACAAAGTCAGTTGCAAATGTGTTACCTACTTCTTTATCAGTATAACCAAACTTCAGAACAACTCAGTCGTCAAAAATTCCCAGAATACTTGAATGCTTTAAGTCGATTTTTCTCCTAATTGAGAGAATAAATGTTACTACTTTGAGGAGAACCATAATATACTTCAGTTATTATCAGTGTGCATATTTGATTTCAATTCCTTTTTTTTAAGATTTTATTTTATTTGACAGACAGAGATCACAGGTAGGCAGAGAGGCAGGGAGGAAGCAGGCTCCCTGCTGAGCAGAGAGCCCGATGCAGGGCTCAATCCCAGGACCCTGAGATCATGACCTGAGCTGAAGGCAGAGGCTTAACCCACTGAGCCACCCAGGCACACCATTTGCTTTCAATTCTAAGATCACCATATTCTTCACAATTCTCACTTAGTGACACTATGCTGTCATTTCTCTTAGTTAATAATGACAGCCACCTGAGGAATAATTCTAGATTAAAGTTGAATACTATAAAAAAAACACACCACTAGAAAAATGATTTTTGAAAAGATCCTATTATCTAAAAGGACTTGCTTCACATGCTCTTAAGATATAGCCTCTTGTTTTGACCATCACAGCTCATTTTTACTTTGACTATCCTTAAGAGATGCACCCAGTAAATCAGGGGTCTAGCTATTGTCTGTTTCATCTTTAACTGTTAATTCCCTTGATGACTTCCTCAGAAGATTAACCACCAATGACACAGCATATTTTAATCGCCCTGCATTTAAATTCTCTGAGGAAAACAGTAATTCCTCTTTGAAGAATATTAGAGTTCCACTGTCTTAGAGGTCAGCCAGGGTCCATTTGCATTCGTAAAACACTTTCTAGAATTGTCATTTCTAAAATTACATTTTAAGACAGAAGCAAACAGTTCTTTCCTTTTCCACTGACGACTGAGGCCAATAACTTGTATAAAAAGCAAATTACTCAATGGTTTGAGTAATTTCTTATAGCTATTAAAGGGTACAGTTTGACGTTAAGCCTCAGTAGATCAACCAAATCTCTATGGAGTTGTAAAAAGGTGAAAAGTGCTTTTGGATTTCTCTGCATCCAAGTTACCTAGCACCTATCAGATTGCCCTGGAATTATCCAAAGCCCTTCTTGCCATCCTCAATCTTTCCCCCAAATCCCCCAATTAAACCCATAGTGGTAAAGCATGTTCTTCCCTTTCATCTCAGTGTCCAATTTTTTGGGAGCTAGGCCTTGGAAAGGATGAAATAAGATTGCATAAAATCTCGTTACAAAACGAATGGTCGACATCTCCCTATTAGCCCTCATTCATTCATCCAATCAATGTTATGCTGAATGCCTACTATGTACCAGGCACTGGGCTTGACAATGGAGATACAACAGAAAGCAAAAATAGACACAGCTCCCAACATTATAGCTTAAAATTTAGTAGGGAAGAGATAGTTTTTAATGAATTAATTGCAATGGGATGGATCTGTTCTCATGAATAGACTTGACCTAGTCTTGAACTCAAGGAAGGGGAACTTCTGAGAATGGGATGATTGAGTTGATATCTAAACAAGGAATATGAAGAGGGAGGGGAAGAGTATTCCAGACCAAAGGGTGTGAAAGCACAACTAGAGGACAAATCACGGGGGAGCACAGTGGGAAATGAAGCTAGAGAGGTAAGTGGAGGGAGTTGGGTTTGTAGGTCATGATAAAGTGTTTTTTTTCCCCCAAAGAATGATGTGAAGTTATTTAATTGTAGAAGGTTGCAGATGATGATGGGAAATGATTAGATTTGCAATTTGAAAAGATCAGTCCTGCTGCTGTACGGAAAGAAATTAGAGGGTAGGGAAGTTAGGAGGCTGATGCAGTACTACATGTGAAAAATGATGATGATGGCATGGACTAGAATAAGCATCCACGTGGAGATTTTAAATAGGCCATTAAAGCATGGCCTCGGCGTTCAGATGAGACATCTGGGCTAGGGATGTGATCCATCTCATTGGGGCAGTTACATTTTATAACAGGATGTTTGTTCATTTAAACTGGCAATCAAAAAAATGTATTTGTACCGAAGTTTCCTACCCAGTGACCTTTAAATCCCACCACTCTCTATCTACCTGTAAGTTCATCCCATCTCAATGGCATGAGTAACTTTTTGAAAATACTTCTTTGATGATAACAAATCATCAAATAGAAAACAATAGCATTGTCAACTTACAGATTCTCTTTCTATGGCTCTCCCAGGAATCAAGAATTGAAGCAAATTCTAGAACAAAAATTAAAATACAAAACATGAAATTCATCAAAGTACACTGGCCCCATTAAAAAGGCTAAGACAAGAATAAGAGCATGCAGAAGAATTTCCAAAGAACTTTGGAAATTACTTATTTATGATGACGCCCTACACTCTTTCAAAAAGTGACTTGTGGCTTTCAAAGATACACATAATGCAAAACAGGAGGATCTAAAATAAAGGTAGAAAAAATCAGTTAAATGGAAGCAATGACCTTGATATTATCAATCATATGAAACGATTCGATACCACTATTGGGTTCTGATTTGAGCGCTCTGCATTTCTCATCAGTTAAAAGATGTAGAAGAAGAAACATTAAGTTGTATCACTTACATAGGCTGAATAAAAACTGGGACTTATTATCTAATAATGAGGTAAAGTTGAGCCTTTTCTGGAATATCTGGAATCTAAGGTTTCCTTGCTGACTAATTCTCATTGCTTGTCAAAAGACAACATGCACATTTTTTTTGGAGATACGTTTCTTTGCATTAAATTCAAGAAAGTAATAATGGAATACATAATTTGATATAGTTTGGCATACAAGAAATATAATTGACTGGCAAAATGACTGATCCTCTGTACTCTTTTTTCCGTATTACCAATAGCTGTTTAGAGCTCCATTTTCTCCACTTGTGTAGACATTCAGTCATTAGCTCATTTCATAATAAAACAAATTTAACAAGCTTTGGCTTAGCAATGCAGGAAGAGATTCTCCTAGGTCTCTTCCCTTCACATGTGGGCTACTCATTCCCCAACATCCCCAATTATTGATCTATTTGTATTTAGCTTAGTTCACAAATGATCCTGTTTTCTAAATTGTAAGGAAGTGTCCTGAAACACATTTCTAATAATAAGCTACTTTAAATGAAATTTTTTTCCAGAGGACTAAATTCCTATGTTGTGCTTTATAAATATGCACAAGCAATAGTGCATCAGCATGGCTTTTGTTTGTAAATATACCTCTCACAAATCCTTAAGTGGCTTTCAGCTCATATTGTAAGTGCAATATTAAAAAAGAAAGCTATAGGTTGTTTTTTGCTGTTATTGTTTCCAAAAGAGAATTGTTTTATGTTATGGTGCAAGCTATATTATCAGTCACAATTCTATCCCACAACTCTGACAACATTTTTGTGAGACTGGAGGTACCTCTCTTTAAGTACTGAGAAATGGTAATAAATGCTTTACTAAAGTCTCTTCTTATATAAACATAAAATCCTAAATTGCCAAGCCATTGTTAGGTTTGCCATCACTTCAAAGTGGGTATTTCTGCAGTCTTTCCCCCAAGGGGGCTGTATCCATGAAAGAGCACAGACTTCAAGGAGCAGAATACTCCAAAGTAAATCTCTCTTGGGATTTGCTAGTTGAGATGTCAGAGAGAGGGACACTTACAAGGTAGTTTTGGGGTAGATAATATAATAATGATAGATTTCATTTGTATGGAATCTTAGCATTTCACAAAGCATTTTTATATATAATAATCTTGAATATAAATAACATTCTGTAATAGCAGAATACATTCCTGTATTTTGTCTTAAATACTGATTTAAGACAATAATTCAAAGAGATATAAAATATAAGTATTTCAAATCTTCCTATCTTCTGTTTGTCTGCTTCTTATTATTGGCCTGAGTGTCCAAGAGCTTTTCTTGTTATCCCCATGAGTCTCTTGGTTATGGCTATATTTAGCACATTATGAGGAACACTCTTGGTCTCCTCCATTTTTCCACCCTGAGTCATCTTAAGGAAGTGATCCTCAATCAAGACCTACTAATTGTTAGTTCCTTGCTGATGGATGAATTACTTTTTAAGAGTCAGGACATTTATGGATTCTCCACAATGTGAATCCGGTAAGAAGGTTCAGAATATGGCTAATGCATACCTCTGCTATCAAAGAGCTTGAAATCCTGCAGAGTGGAAGGAAATGCACACCATTAAAAACAAAGCAAGATAGAAATAATTGCTCTACTAGAAGTTTTAAGCAAGGTACTGTCACAGTACAGAGGAAAGAACAGGAGTTATAGAAGTTTTTGCAAATGAGCCATTTGTTTGGTCTTGGTCTCAAAATTTACTTGATTGTATATGGAAGTACAAATAAGCAGAAGAAATATGCCTTTTTAAAGATTTTATTTATTTGACAGACAGAGATCACAAGCAGGCAGAGAGGCAGGCAGAGAGAGAGGGGAGGAAGCAGGCTCCCCGCTGAGCAGAGAGCCCGATGAGGGGCTCGATCCCAGGACCCTGAGATCATGACCTGAGCTAAAGGCAGAGGCTTAACCCACTGAGCCACCCAGGCGCCCCTAGAAATATGCCTTTTGGTACAGAGTGTTTGGGAATCCTGAAGAGAAAATCATGGTTGATCAAAATAATCTTTTGAAAATATCAAATATAATATGAATACAACAGTTATGTCTATGTCAGAAACGTATTTCCCAAACTGGCATTTTCAAAGTTATGTTTCACACTTTCATAATGGTCCAAAAAGATAGTCTACAAACAGACCATTACACCAATATCTAATATAAATTTCCCTTTGTTAATCACAATTCCTTTTACGTGAAATTAATCATCAGCTGCCCTTCTGTGAGTGCCTCTAGGAGCTCTATCTACATGACCGTGGACTAGTGCTGCAGTAGATCCACAAACGTCCAGGCATGTGGCATTTTTGGGTTGACAAAATCTGAGGGACAAATACTGGCAGTTTGCTGGGAATCCCATCTTTACAGTATGAAAATTCTTACTCAACATTTCCCTTTGCTGTTCTATTACTGGGTAGAAAATAGCCTCAAGTAGAGATCTTGTTTCACTCAGAAAAAACTGAATTGCGTGTTGCCTCAGTAGTAAACAGATGGATTTTACTTAGGGCAGAATCAGCCTAAGCATTAGCCTTCTGTTCCATTATATATCTGGGGCTACATAATCAAGTGTGCTCATATTTAAAAACATGCATTACCATTCCTGGAGCAGATCTGTAATTGTGTAGAATATAAAGAAGCAGTTCCACAACTTTTCTATTTAAAGTAATGGGAGACTGAGCAGGTTCACTCATTTATCAAACATCATCTCCGACGGTGTAACTTACACAAAGGTGTTTATTTTCAATAGATTTGTTTATCTGAGGTTGACGTATTCTGGGGAATAATGTGTTTTTCATTAGTTTGTAAAAAAAATAGAAGCTAAAACATGACAACTGCTGTTTTGCCAACAAAGTCATTCAGGATGGGAAAAGACATTGAATTGATTCTTCAGCACCACAGAGTCAAAGCAGTAAGTTAGTTGATTAATTGTTTCACTGTTCAACTACCTGTAGAAAGAGAACATGCATACCACACATTCCTTACTCCTGAATACATGTTGTTTAAATATTCAAACACCAGAAAACTCCACTAAAAACAAAACAAAACAAAACCAACCAAACAAAAAATTCACAACAAATTTTGGTGACTAGAGTCAGCACTCATTTCTGTCCATCTGTAGGTCCCCATAGCACATAGCATGTTGTCTAGAATGTAACAGGCACTTATCAATGTTCCATAAACTTACTTATACAAAAATTAGCAACATGGACGGGACTGGAAGAGATTATGCTGAGTGAACTAAGTCAAGCAGAGAGAGTCAATTATCATATGGTTTCACTTATTTGCGGAGCATAACAAATAACATAGAGGACATGGGGAGATGGAGAGGAGAAGGGAGTTGAGGGAAACTGGAAAGGGAGGTGAACCATGAGAGACTATGGACTCTGAAAAACAACCTGAGGGTTTTGAAGGGGTGGGGGGTAGGAGGTTGGGGGAGCCAGATGGTGGGTATTAAGGAAGGCACGGATTGCATGGAGCACTGGGTGTGGTACAAAAACAATGAATACTGTTACGCTGAAAAGAAACAAAAAAAAATTATAACAGTGTCTGTATGCTGCTGCTAGAATTTTTAGTACATTTGATAGAATCTAATCTTTAGTTGAATCAACATTATGAAAATATCACACGATCTTAGATGACTAAAAAAAATTCATGTCATATACACCTGAGAAATCCAGTTTAAAATGTAAATATTAAATGTATTGTGATATTTAAATAATAAAATACATTGACAAAAAATTAAAATATTAAACATAATATTATATTGGTTTTGTGGCATTTAAGAAAGTATACATTTTCTTTAGGAACTGATAAAGGATGTCATATTAGTTTCATATTGGTACATAATAAGTTACCACAAACTTAGAGACTTGAAAGAATTTTTGCTTATTATTTCAAATTTCTTTTTTTTAAATCACGTTTTTTAATTTAACATGTATTATTTGCCCCAGGGGTACAGATCTGTGATTCATCAGTCTTACATAGTTCACAGCACTCACCATAGCACATACCCTCCCCAATGTCTGTCACCGAACCACCCTATCCCTCCCACTATTATTTCAAATTTCTGTAGGGGAGACATCTGAGTTGGGGTAGGCTAGGGTTTGCTGGGTTTTCTGATTGGAGTCTCACCAGGCTGAAATCAGGGCCCAGATTGGCCTCTTAACTGAAAGCTCTGGGGCAGAAATTGTTTCCAAGCTCTTTGAGCCGGCAAAGATCAGTTCCTTGTGGTTGTAGAACTGATGCCTCCCCCTTTTTCTTGGTCATTGTCATCCAGGGGCCTGTCCTACAGTCTATCTACATTTCTGAACATGAGATCCTCTCCATTTTCAAGCCAGCAACAGTGACTTGATTCCTTCTTATGTTTCTTCTCTCTCACTTACTCTTCTACAACAAGCTCAAGAAAATTCTCCGATTTTAAAGACCTCTTATGATTCGGTCTGATCCACCAAGATAATCTTCCTCTGTTGAGCAGAAAGACCCAGACACCAATTCCAAATGAGGATTTCCACCATGGAAAACAAAACAAAACAATGGCTACCACCAAAGTAGATTTGTTTATCTTGGCCCACTGCATTTTCTGTGGATTCCAAATCACCAATGAAGAACAAGGCTTTCCTCACAAACAGAAGATACACAGCAAGGTCAGTGTTGGAGTGTGCACTGGCCTTCCATGTCCAGCGGGTCCCTCCTGATGGACAAGACACACTATTCCCACACTGTAGGGGAACACTCTATTTCCTTCCTATGGGGCTATATATACTGGTAGGCCTGCCCAGGTGTCCTATGAAGTACATTCTTCTTCTTTTTTTTAAAGATTTATTTATTTATTTGAGATAGAGAGAAAGAGTGGGAGGAGGGGCTGGGGGGGGGAGAGAGAGAATCCCAAGTACACTCTCCACAAAGTACAGAGCCCAATGTGGTACTCAATGACCCTGAGATCATGACCTAAGGTGAAATCAAGCGTTGGCCACTTAATGGACTGGCCCCCCAAGCACTCCCCCCTGTGAAATATATTCTTAATCAGTGCAAGTAAGTTTGCTGCATCTTAATAAGAAAAATGTGGCACCAAGCAATAGCTTTGGCACCTGGCTTCCCTGTGGAGGAATGTTCCAGTCCCAGGGCACTGACCACACAGTCCTGAGAAGCAGCCGCAGGGTGGGTGATAGCTGCCTCTGCAATACCCCATCTTAAGGTCAACTGATATGAACCCTTGATTAGATCTGAAAACAATCCCTTCATGTAGTACCTAGATTCAGATTTGATTGAATAACTGGAACAAGATGAAAGATGAGGACAAGGGGCCAGGAATCTTGGGAGTCATTGCAGAATTGTATCAACCACAGAAAAGCTCTACAAAATGAGGGTGTAATCTTTTTTTTTTTTTTAATGAGGGTGTAATCTAAGACAAGAGGAGAGTAGGCAATCAAAAACTAGGAGCTCAAGGCAGGAGAGAAGAGAAGGGAGGGAAGTCATCACAAACGTAATGCCATCTCAGTTTCGGTCAGGACAAAAGATTGTAGAAAAAGGCCTTATGAGAAAACACACAGTATGAAAAGGCTTTTTGAGTTCTGGCATACTCAATAATATTAAAATCAAATTGATTGAAGCCAAAAAATCATGAAAATGGAAAACACTATGGAAACCCTGATTCTAAAAACCATGTAAATTTAATGCTGGCACGAAAGAAGTTGTACAAAACAGATGCAATTACAGTGCCCCATATGGCTCAATTGTGGAGAATATTACAAAGTGCTAACAAACATAAATGTTGAATATTAATTAAGACTGAAACTGAATCATATTGATAAAATTGGAAGATGAAGCTTCATCTGCCATAAAACAATCAATAGAGAATACACACAAATTAAAAATATAAACAGCAATTAAAAATGTTACTCAGAATGTGGAAGAAATGTTAAGAATCAAGAGATAAGAGAAGAGAAAGTACTTCCTTTGAAGGGGTGGTTCATGGCACTTCTCTTTTCCATAATAGACATATTAGTGCTTTTTGACATTTTACATTATGCCCATGATTTAGACTGATTGTGTAATTGCACTGTAATTGCAAACACATATTTTATACATACATACTTTGGTCAATGAGGATTCAAAAAATTATATTTCAAACTTCAGGACATTAAAGAGTCTCCAATTCTACCTTCAAAAGTGTCACTACTAAATGTTAGTAAATTATTCAAAGGCATATGTCCAACTGAAGACTATAACGTCATTTTCAATACTTAAGATACTACACTAACAACTGGCTAATACATAACTTTATTAATTTCCCTGAAAGAAGCATTAACTAATAAATGCATATATGATTTCACATCAGACCTATCAAAGCTAGCAAATACTCAATACTGTGCTATCCTTGGCATCATGATAATCTTCTGTCTAGTTTAAAAAACACCATTTTCTAATATGTCCTAATGATGATACCACTGCAAGCCACTTAACAAGTCTTTATTTTGGGAGAAGAGCAGGCAACACAGGCACCAACCACTAATATGCTAAGGGTTAGCAGACAATTGTTAGGCAAATACTAGTCCTAGCACACATTTTCTTAAACATCCCTTGCTCAGCAAGGAGGGAGTATTTTAGTATTTCACTTTAATACTTCAATTGTCTCCCTTCCAAGTCAGTTAAAATACATGGATGATGGCAGGAAATACCTTAAAAGAGGCCAATAGGTTCAAGTGATATGAAGGTGCAGAAAGAACTGCCAGCGTTGTCATATGAACATCGTTAAGGTAACACAGGGCTGAGAAAGAGTTTCCAACAACTGATAATGTTGAGACTGTTACTTGTGCAAGACCTGGGGACCCCGTTCACTGCAATAACCTAACAACAGTCACACTGGAAGTCAGTTAGCAAGCCATTGTGGAGGGAATGGAGCAGTCAATGAGATAGATTCCCACATTACCAGAAACACAAGCACCTTGTGTATTTTATTTTTAACCTTTGTATTTTTTCTTTTACTGATTTATTCTGAATTTAGCAATTATTGTCCTGCACAGTCTGTACAATTATAAACTCAATTTGAGGGCAAATATTATTACAAAGGAAGATATTAAAATCCACACTGCCTCTCTTTAATGCCTAAAAATGCATATACTATATATGTACAACCCAGCCACTGACTAATTATCAAAATGTAGTCATTTTGCATCCAAATGCAACTTTCGAAAATCTGCATTCCTCAGGATGATTTTAATATATCTGAGAGTCAAAAAAATTTTAAAAATTAAAAAAATTAAAAAAAACAATTTAAAAAAATAAAAAAATAAAAAAAATCTGAGAGTGAGTAAGAGTTGGTTTCATAACCAGCAGAATAAATTTTTAATTTCCTATTGGAAGTCCATTGGAAAGGAAGATTCACTTAACATAAGTTCATTTGACAAAACACTTGGCTGGAACATGTCACTTCCACTTAGGAAAGTATATCTGACACCAAAAGAGAAATCACTATATTCTGGGTCTATTTTGATCTCTAACTTCTCAGCTCTAATACTTGGCTTAGCTAGCATATTCAATAAAAAATGTACAAGCTATTGATTTTACATTTTGTTTGAGATTTTCTAGCTCCTTAAAAATTGAAGTAGACCAATTCTTATTGTCAGCAAATATAAATACCCAGTAAGCAGATATACCATCTTTCATAATTCTTTCTGAAATGTCCTGAGGAATCACAGTAGGAAGATCCTCAAATGTACTGTGCTAAAAGTATATGTAAAACAGAGTGATAACACCGTGTGGAGTCTTTGAGTGCCAAGAATACATACATAATTTAATGAGCAAAAAGGTAAAAGGGCAATGGATGGGTTTTGGAGTTATGACATTCAGTGTTTAGAAGGAACTTTTCACATGCTCAGTCACAAAAATGATTCCCCGTTTGACCTAAGAAAATTCCTATTTGGAACAATTCAATGTATATACATCCTAGTTAAATTATACAGATATAAAATCATTTGAATTTTTAATATTTACATCCAAACACTATTATTCTCCCTGACTTTATTTTCAACTTATGCATATTCTACCAGGAAGGCAAAGAGGTGATTTTGCCCACTACTCACAAAATATCACTCATTTTATCAAGCATTGCTATCATATATCCAATATTTCAAGGGCATATCAATTCCTTTGCTAATCTCGACAGCTTCTATGTAAGGATGGTGAATAATATAGAATTTTATTCTCTTGGGGCACCTGGGTGGCTCAGTGGGTTAAAGCCTCTGCCTTCTGCTCAGGTCATGATCCCAGCTCAAGTCACGACCCCAGGATCCTGGGATGGAGCCCCGCATCGGGCTCTCTGCTCAGCAGGAAGCCTGCTTCCCCCCCTCTCTCTGCCTCCCTCTCTGCCTACTTGTGATCTCTGTCTGTCAAATAAATAAATAAAATCTTTAAAAAAAAGAATTTCATTCTCTTTTGTGTTGAGAGAAACTGAGGCACAGAAAATCAAAACATCTTGCTTCAACCTTATAAAATTACCTCAAATGAATGCTGTGATTCAACTTCAAATCATCCTAATTCTTATTATCAAGGATTAAGATCAGTTCACTCTTTGATGAGGATAGAAGGACATAGATTTTAGTAGACAAGTCCTCTATTTTGTAGCCTGGAAAATGTGGCAACTTAAGACAAAAATCATGATTTTTATACGTCAGGTTTTTCTCCCACAGTGAAAATTTTACAACAAACTCTGGCTGAAAAATGCTGGGTGAAGTTTGTTTTAATGACTTCCATGAATGGGTAATTCATTTTTCTCTTTTATACACATTAAAAGTCCAATCGGGGCCTCATAACACATTCCAGATTGTTTTCAGGATGTCAAGTGACACCAATGCTCAAATTCCTACTGAGTCATCACTTGGTTTTCTCTCTAAAGCTTTCCACAAAACTTTGTTCACTATCTTGATGACTTCTATCAAAAATTTTACATACTATGCTACCAATGGACCTTTTTGCTTTTTAAATTATTACTTTTCTAGATTGGTGTGACCCCTAAATGCCTTTGGCCAAGAAAACAGATCAATATTTTTCTTCTGGTTATAGAAGGTAAGCTAAACATAAATAAAATTTGCCAAGAGACATGATCTCTAGTATTCTGACTCAACATTTTTTTTTCACAAACATGAATGTCTTATTGGTCAAAGTTCACTAAAATATGCATCAAAGGCATTAGAGTTACTGAGAATCTGGATTATGGTTTAGGTCTCTACATTTGTGTAGACATGAATTAATTTGTAATGACAACCTCATCTTATGCTTTTTAAAATACTTTTTGAGAGTGACTTTTCCATGCTCCGATTGATTTTTAGTTTCTTTTAACATTGACCTATCATGTCCAATGTTTGTAATTTAATGTTTTTCTGCAGTATTTTTCCTTTCTTAAAAGAACTCCTTCATTATGAAAATGTTGCCCTAATTCCCATTTATAGTCCAAGGAAGAAATTACAGACACATACACACATCCTATTTGAAACCTGATAAAATTAACTTTTATGTAAAAAAAAATGGCTTACTCAATTGTTTTCAATAGTAGCATCATCAAATCTTTCAATCCCAAGTTTGGAGGACCTTGCCTATGTGTATTGATTCAGTAGATCAAGGTGGAGCTGGAAATCTATTTTTAGAAGTACATTCCAGAGTTTCTGTTGCAAGTGGCTCTCTAGACCAAAGCTCTGTAAGAAAACTTACAACTCGTGAATTTTTATATCCCAAATAGACTATAGTCAAAATTATACCATGTTTGAAAGTTATATTAGTTAAAATTCCATATTCTCCTGTTCCATTTCAATCATTGATTTCAATATTTCAAACACTTTCATTTTAAATGCCATGAGTTGACCAGATGGTGTCCAGAAGTACTTACTCCTCTGAAAATAAAATTTGGTGACTCTGATTCTTCCTCAAAATACTTGCTTTTAATCTCTAAAGATCAATATCTAAAATAATGTAATAGACCTTTGCTAAATTGTTAATGCTGTTTGATTTGTTTAGATTTAACCAATTTAGTGCACAGCTATTATAAATACATTCTTTGTATACATAATACGCATAATAAATAGGCATTGTTATTTAGTGTTTCATGATGCAGGAATAAAGGTTATACTGCATTAAATTTTTCTTTTAATTAATCTCATATGATAAACAAAATCCATTTTCAGCTCTCAAAGGTAGTAAAGCAAGTTTATCTAATCCATATAACTGTCATGGTTTTACTAGATGAATTCTTAATAAGGACTTCCAATCAGGTTAAATTAATGATAATAAAAGAAAGACTGTTTTCTAATGAGAGTTATTGATTTTGTGGCTGACTGTAATGACTACACAATGTAAAAACCATGTAAGATGTAACAGAATTATTGCATTATAAGTCAGGATTATTGAACCATTGAAAAAAGAAATGTACCCCACTAAGGTATCTTATCTTTATGTAAATAAGGAAAGGGTCTAGATTTTTTTCTATTTCCATTTCAGTAAGATTCTGATTTCCTCAAGGAATCCTGCTAAAATGGGAAAAGAGAAAACTTAAGAAACACAGAAATGTTTTCTTCTTCCTGCAGCTCCTACTCATGTAATTCAAATTGGTACGAAGGATACTGACTTTATCTGCCCAACAAATTGTTGTTGTTCTCAACTGAATAGTGATTTTCAGTGGTCTGAAGAGATGCATAACCAAAGCACACAAAATTGGCCTTCTCCTTGGAAAACTGACATACATTTTAAAGGTTCAAAGTTTTTCAAAAACATGTAGCTTCTTGGCTGACACTTAAATAATATATATACTACAGCCAGTTATAATTTTCCCAATTTTAATACCTTATTTTTATTTCAGGTAATTTGTCTAAAGCCTGCAGCATAGCTGAATTTCTCTGACCATAGGCTTTGGAGCCCATCTTCAGATATATCCGATTAAAATCACTTCAGCTATGTGACCTTGTGGGCATGCTTAACCTCTCTGTGTAGGATTTTCCTCATGTGAAAATCGACCAAAATAATAACGCCTGTCTCCTCCGGTAATCAAGTACTTAAATGTGTTAATCCAATATGTGTTATTGGTGAATCATAACACCTCAGGAGAGGCAACTGTGTGCATTTCATCCCAACCACATAATAATGGTGGGAGTATTTTCATTATGGAATTTAGCAAATGCTATAGTCAGGGTGTTTCCCCCTCAGAAAACTAGGTGTTAAGAGCATTTATTAGCATACCACTTATTAAGATGCTTAAAATCATGCAGAATGCAGTGGTTCCATCAACAAGGCAATCATGTATAGTATTATGAGCTCTCAGAAAACTATAAGTAGAGAGTACTAGAGAGATTTAGTCACTCAGCAGAAAAGTATCTACTAAACATCAGTCATTTGCCTACGTGCAAAACCTAAGGGGCCTGCACAGTCATGGAAGTTACTGCATAGGGTAGATAGAAAATAAATAAATACAATATATAGTGGTTAGATGAGATCAATGATCTAGAAGACGATAAAGTAGGTGAAGAAGATGGTGGGAGGCATGGAGGGTTTTTTAGTAGAGTGGACAGTAGGGAAGGCCTTAACAAAAAGGTAGTATTTGAATGAAAAGGAGAATTTGGATTGTAAGCAAATCTTGAGGATATCTGGAAGAAGAGTATTCCAGAGTATTTCAGGCAGAGTGAAGAGCATGTGCAAAGGCTCTGAGCTGAAAACATGCTTAGAAAAACAAAAACAAAAACAAAGAGAGTGTGCTCAAACCGGGAAGAAAGTAGTAGGAAATGAATTGAGAGGTAAGAACTGTGAGTTCTTTGGTTGTAAAAAAAAATTTTTTTTCCATTTGACTGTTTTGCTTTTTAAGTGAAGTGAGGAGACACTGAAAATTTTCAACAAAGATGTTTTTTGACACATATTTTTAAAAGTTTATTTGAGCAACAGTTTGAAAATAATCTGTGATGGATAGAACCAGGGATAGCATTTAGCAGGTTTATTGCAATGACCTAGGTCTGAGATGATGGTTCCTTGGAAAGGTGGGAGAGAAATTATTGGGTAAAAGCAGATGGGGGTAGAGAATTCTATAGCTTAACCATTATCAAAAAACTTGGGGCCACTGGTACAGCTAATGTGGAAAACACAATGGAGTTTCCTCAAAAAAATTGAAAACAGAAATACCATATGATTCAATAATTCTGCTATTAGGTATTTATCCAAAGAAAAGATAAACACTAATTCAAAAACAAATATTTGCACACTACCTTTAATGCAGCATTATTTACAATAGCCAAGATGTGGAAGCAACCTAAACGTCCATCAATAGACAAACGGATAAGGAAGATGCGGTGTATATACACAATGGAGTATCACACAGCTTTAAGAAGATACGTGCCTACCATTTGAGACAACATGAATGGACCTGGAGGGTATTCTGCTAAGTGAAATAAGTCAAACTGAGAAAGACAAATAGCACGTGATCATACTCATAAGTAAAATCTTAAAAAAAAACCAAATGAATAAACAAACATAAAGCAGAATGAGACCTATAAATATAGACAAAAAACCTGAGGGTTGCCAGAGGAGAGAGGGGCAGGACCCTGGGCAAGATGGATGAAGGGGAGAAAGGGTTGGGTTTCCAATTAGGAAGTGAGTAAGTCACAGCATAGGGAATATAGTCAATGATAATATCAATAGCAATGTATCTGGACACATGGTAGCTACACTTGTGGTGAACATTGCTTCACGTAGAGACTTGTCAAATCACTATGGTGTGCACTTGAAAGTAATGTAGCAATGTGTGTCAACTATACTCCAAAAGGCTTTAAATAATTTAAAAATTTAAAAAGAAATATGAAGAAAAGCTTTTGTTTCTTCAGCTGATGGATATATCTAGAGTTGTGTAATTCTCTACAAAATAGTTTTTGCACATAAAAACCATGATAAAGGGCCACATTTTATTATTAATAATGCATATAATTATTACATTAATTATATACATTAAAATACATATTACTAATAATTGATATAATAAAATTTAGGATTTATAATCTCTTAAAAATTGGGGGCCCAAATTTTATTTTCATTTTATTAATTTTCTCTCATGAATTCCTATTAGACCTTTGAAAAGCATGATAAGCCACTACTAGGTATCCTTGGTTTTATAGTACTTGAAAGGAAATTCATATATGTCTAATAATTGATATTTAAAATCATGTAATTGCCTGCAAATAAAACAATATAGTTGGCATAAGAATGAATTTCAGCTTCATTTAATATTTCTCTAAAGCCGAATGTCATTTCCTTAATAATTATTTTTCTCTTATAAAATGTCTCCAAGTCATCTGTACCATCTTAATGTAAAGTATACAGTCTTAAATACATTTTGATCATATCTCAGAATAATATTCCCAGTAGTATTTCATATCCAACTATCAGGACATGATTCAGGGTGTTTTTTTTCCCTCCAGTGTGCTCCACACATCTTGACCCCTCAAAGAAATTTTCTGTTTTGCTAATATAAAAAAAAAAAAAGAAAGAAAGAAAATCTGATAATAATTAAAAGAAAAAATATATTTTGTGTCAGGGGGCAGGAAGGAAATGGTGGAGATGAACAAAGCTATCTTCTTTTATTATTCAAATATGCTATAATGATTTTTTTTGACAGTAGATGTGAAATATATAGTGATATAGGAAGGATGTTAGGGTTCAAAGCTGAGGGCCAAGAAAGAATTCTTGAGACATCTTTGGTGCATAAAGGTGGTTTCATTAAAGCACGGGGACAGGACCCTGGGCAGAAAGAGTTGCCCTGGGGTCCTGAAGAGTGGCCCATTATATACTTTTAAGTTGAGAGGGGGTTAGTGATAGCGTAAGTCTCCAAGGAATTTTGGAAGTAAGTTTTCCAGGACCTTGAGGGGGCTAGCTGTTCATGGTAAAAGGTCACTTACTACTGTCTAATAAAACCTTAGCATGAGACCCTTCAGATGTATATCTGTGGGTCATATGCTTGGAGGATGATTGCTAACCTTTTATCGTGGGGGGTCTGGAGATAAAGGAATTTTCCAAAAGAATTTTTGTATGTTTAAGTAGACTTACAGGATCCTGGGGGTCTGGCTAAGAGAGACTTTTGCACCTAGCAAAGTATTAACATCAAGGCGGTTGAGTCCCTGGACGAGTGTCACTCTACCTGTTTCAAGGACTTGTCGGTAGGCTGTAAGTAGTAGGGAAATTAATTTTTCTTTTGCCTATCTTTCCCACATCGTATAGTGCTAAACATGAACTCTGTGAGAGTAGGGGTTGCTTTTCGTTTATTATTTTATCTTAAGCCCCAGCACACTGCAACAGATCCCTATTATTTGCTGGAGGGTCCATGTGTGTTTTTTCCCAATATCACCAAACAATTCTATGGCACCAGTGGGGAATCTTATAGTTCAACTCAATTCTGACCCTATTACTTTGAGATAATGTCATATCCTAGAAGTCTCAGTCCCACTAGATTACACCCCACCCCCTTTCAGAAACCAAACTCAAATTCAGACTGTCACCTCCTCAGGTTTGTTAGAGCAGCTCTCAAAATTCAGAGAAACAGTTAATAAGGCTTGCCAGTTTATTATAAAGGATACACATGAACACCTAGGTGAAGAGGTACATAGGGCAAGGTCCAGAAGTGTCGGCAGCCCAGGAGCTTTTGTCTGCCTGGAACTGGGATGCACCACCCTTTGGACCTGTGGATGCCTTCACCAACATAAAAGGTCCTCAAATCTTATTTAAAGAGTTTTTAAAGAGCTTAGTCTGTAGCCTATCACCTCCCCTTCCCAGAGATTCAGGGAGTGAGGCTGGAAGTTCCACCCCTCTCATCAACTGGTCCTCCAGGTAACCAGGTAACCAGACTCATCTTCAGACTATTTACGGACACCATCCTAAATCACCTAATTAGCATAAGTTTAACAGGGGTTCTTAAGAATAACAAAGGACAAATATACTTGTAATATTGTAATATTGTATATTGTAATATTGTAATATTGAGGAGCTTCGTTCCATGGGGCAGGACAAAGACCAAGTATATTTATTATACCACACAGTGTATTACAAAACAACAACCACCAGAGAGGGAAGAAAGCCAGATAACCTCCAAAGCCATTGTTATCTGTTATCGTTTCTGGGCATTGAACTCTGCCAAAAATGGGACAAAAGCTATGAATCATTTCACCATAAAAATGGACATACACAAAAAATTCTGCATGCATTTTCACTGAGTTATTAAGCATTGAGGATTTTATTTACTAATTCATGTGTAATATAAACACACACACACAAAATTGACAGACACTGAACTATGCTTTAAAGATAAAATAAATGCAATAAATGCATAGTCAAATGTTTAAAAGTGCCTAACTAAAATTTTACAGGCTTAGAGAAAGAAAAACAGGAAGATCCAATTTATATTGGGCAGGGGGGAGGGAGTATCAGAAAAGATTTAAATGAAATATGGTTTTTTAAGGAAGAATGAGTAGTAGTTATCTGGGGAAACTTAAGAGCAGGGAGCATACTAGGCAGAAGTAAATGCTGTAGGGTAAGATCTAAAGCAGAAATCAATTGGCATGTTCTAGCAACACCCCAAACCTCATATATATACACACACACACACACATATAAACATATATATGTGTGTGTGTGTGTATATATATATTATATATATAATACATATAGTGTGTATATAGTTACACATATAGTTACATTATATGTGTATATGTGTGTGCGTGTGTGTGTGTGCATGGGTGCTTGTGTGTGTATGTATGTGTATGTATATATATATGTATATATATATGTGTATGTGTATATATATGTGTGTGTGTGTGTGTGTGTGTATGTATATATATATATATATATATATATATATATCTCACACTTTCCTTGTCCATCCACCTAATGGACACAAACGTTCACATGTCTTGGCTATTGTGAATAATGCTGCAGAGAACATAAGCTTGCAAGTATCTCTTCAAGGTAGTGATTATCATCTGGGTTGCAAATATATTCTAACGATCCATCGGTTATCTTTTCATTTTGTTGCTTCTGCTGCACAGAGTTTTTTAGTTGAATGCTATCGATTTGTTTACTTTGCTTTTGTTTTTGCTTGCACTTTTGGTGTCATAGCCAGACAATTGTTCCCAATACCAATATCTCGGAAGCTTTTCCCCTCTTTCAGGAGGTTTATAAATTCTGTTCTTACATTTGAGTTTTTAATCCATTTTGAGTTGATTTTGGTGAGTGGTCCAAGACTGGAGACTAATTCCATTCTTTTGCATGTGAATATCCAATTTTCTCAGCATCATTTATTAAAGAGTTTATCCTCTACCCACTGAATATTCTTGGTTTCCTTGTCAAATATTAGGTGACCATATATGCTTTGGGTTTATTTCTGTGCTCTCAATTCTATTCCATTAGCCTTTGTGTCTGCTTTTATGCCAGTATCATATAGTTTTGATTACTATATCTGCATAATGAAGTCTGAAATCATAAAGTATAGGCTCTGGAGGCTGGGTCTATGGGAGCTTTCATGAATCCTAAAAACTCAGAAGCCCATCTGAACCCTGAGGCCTTGAAAGACAGCTGATACTGGGGCAGCAGGCTTGGTGGCTGGGTTCATGGGAGCCCACCAGGGGTTTGAGGCTGCAGAGTCTGTTTGGCTCTGGGACGGGCAAGGAGCCTGAGGCCACAGCATCCGGCCTGGAGCTGGGGCAGGATGGGATCTTGGGCTCACAGAGTTCACAAAAGCCCCCCTGGAGCCTGGGTTCTTGGAAGCTGGTGAGCCTTCTCGTAGTTGAGGCTGTTGGAACCGCCAATGGCCTTGGGTGCCTGCCTGGGAGGCTAGTACCACAGAAGCTTATGGGACCAAAGGCATCAGCTGGTACCAAGGAAGGTCAAGGGCCTGTGACCACTATCTGGGGCTATGGGAATGGCCTGGTTACAGGGAGTGACTGCACTGGATTCCTCAGTAAAGTCCTGTACTCCCTTCCTTTGCCTTCTTCCAAGAGGAAGCTGTCTCTCTCCATGCTGGGTTGCCCAGTCCTGGGAGACGGGTGACAGGGTAATGTGAATTTATCTTTCCTACCCTCTTCAACTTGTCTTTTCTTTTTTTCTGTGCTTCACCCAGGTGCCATAATTCCTCACTTGAAACCCTCAGCTTTTGTAACATTATGTTGTTCAAGTTGAGGTTTCTGGGAGGGACAGGTGATAGAAATTCCTATACCAGCAGCTTGCTGGTATCATTCACTTCTGTCAACATCTTAGTATAGATTTGTCACAAAGCAACAATAAAGATACATTTTTACTCAAGTGGATACATTATTCAAATGTCCTTATTTTTATATCTTGTGTCCTTCTCCTGTTCTAGTATCACGATCCTGTTCTAGTCATCACGTTTCCTGAGGCTGCTCAGAAACAATAGTTTCTAAGATATTCCTGTTTTTGCTGTTTTTTTTTTCCTCTTTATTTTAGTTAGGATAGTTTCTTTTGCTGTACATTCAAGTTTCCTGACCTTGAATTCAGCAGTTTTGAATCTGCTTCTAAGCCTATCCAACCTCTTTTTAAAAATTCATTATTTTACTTTCTATCTCTCACACTTCCATTTGATTCTTTTCTTATATTTGTAAGTTCCTCCTTAGTATGTTCATATTTCCTTAAAATTCTTGGTCATATCTATACCAGTTACATTAAAGTCTTTGTCTATTTATTCCATAACTTCTGTTATTTCTGTGTCCGTTTCTTCTGTGTGATTTTTGTCTTGGTTATATGTTACATTTTCCTACATCGTTGCACATACATGACATTTGGTTGGTTGCTAGACACTGGATTTTGCTTTATTCCTTCACAAAGAGTTGATTTTTTTAAAAGTATTTCTCCATCAGCTTAGTATTTTTGAGGCTTGCTTTTAAGTGCTATTATAGTGGGTCAAAATTCTCTTTTACTGTGAGGCTATTTTAGGTCTACTTTAGAGGCCGGATCATTCTGGTGCCTTTACTGAATGCTCTGGGTGCTGAAAGAGTTCTTTCTACTGTGAATCTTAGACCTGGGTGGGTTCTTGAAATTGTTCAGTGCACAGCTTCCTGGTAACTCCCTCTTCTGGCCTCAGGGAAATTCACCCTATAAATGTTTGGCTTTAAATATTCTGTTGAAGATCCAAGGAAATATCTACGTAGACTTCTGGAGTAGTCTTTTTGTACGTAGCCTTTGTGTATTACTCTTCCCCACAGATTCCAGCTGTTGAGTCTTTCTGAATTCTGTATCCTAAACTCAATAGGACTTCTGTGACATGACACCCATAGCCCTGAAATTGCCTCCAGGGAGAAATTCTGGATGACCATAGGACTTACCTCCTTGGTTTCCCTTTTCTCAGTGATTAATCTCCTGTACTGCCTGCTTTCCAACATCTGAAAGCTTGTTTAATATGTTTCTGGGTTTTGTTTATTTTTTTTTAAACAAAAGGAAACAATTCTGGAACCAATAACTGTGTCATGGCTCAATACATTATTTTAATGAGTATTAAGTAAGGTGAAGATAAATATACTGTCTCACTTAATGGAAAGGAAGGAGTACTATTTGTCATTATCTGAGATAATAGATGAAAATTTTATCTGTTCCAGGGAAACCCAGTTAAAACATTAACCTTATTTGAAAAAACAGATTATGTGGCTGTTGTAGAAAATAGATTAGAATGATAGGATTAAGCATAGAAACAGGAAACCAGTTAGGAGACCACTGCAAAGATGAGTGTGGCCTGGACTATGCTGATACTTGTAGAAATAGCAGAGTAGCGAATGGATTTAAGATGGTTTGGAGATTGACTTGTTACAGATGGATTGAATGGTGAGTGATGAATGGAGAAAAGAAGCCAAGCAAAGATTAAGGTTTCTCAATTACACATAATGGAATAACACACTTCCATTTTCATATCACCATGCAGAAGGGGTCACGGCATGCCACTTAGGGCCATAGAGGGAGTGCTAGTTTTGATCAGGTGGCAGGAGACAGCAACGGGGGGATAGTATAGGCCAGAGCTATTATTGGGATTTCCATGGAAAAGGCAAGGCAAGGCAGGGCCCCCTAAACAGCATAGATCTGGCTAATTTGAATAATTCCAGTGCACCTCAAACTATATCCCAAAGTGGTGGTCCCTAGTTGCCTGATACATGGCTTTGAGAGAAATTAGGGCAAGGAAAATATTAGCTTGGTATATGAGAGCTAAATAAGGATGGGGGTGGGGCTCTCACCCCAGGATTGTTTGGTTTTGTGCCCCAACTCACCAACCCTAAGAATTGGCTAGGCCAAGATGGGCAGTCTCTGTGTAGCCACAGGATTTTTTAAAGATTTATTTATTTATTTATTTATTTTTTATTTGACAGAGAGAGATCACAACTAGACAGAGAGGCAGGCAGAGAGAGAGAGAGGGAAGCAGGCTCCCTGCTGAGCAGAGAGCCCGATGCGGGACTCGATCCCAGGAACCTGAGATCATGACCTGAGCCGAAGGCAGAGGCTTAACTCACTGAGCCACCCAGGCGCCCGTCACAGGATTTTTTAGATGCCAAATGATCATAATATGCAGAACACTTTAAAAATTGTTTAATACAATAAAGATATTCAAGTTTGAAGACCTAAGGAGAGATCAGAGATTCAGATATAAATTTTGTGCCAATGATTTTTAGTTTGCAACTGAAGCCATGGAATAATTTGGGATGATCTAGGAAGAATATCTAGATAGAGAGAAGGTGAGAGCTCAGGACATATCCCTTAGGAATTCTGACTTCTAAGGATGAGTCAGGGGAACTGAAGGGACACAGAGAAGAAAAAAAAAAGAGGTAAAAAGAAAAATCAAAAGAGTATGGTTTCACGAAATTCGAAGTAACAAGATTGTTTTAAAAAGAGGGGAATGCTTGACATCATCAAATATTGCTGAGAGATGAAATAAGATGAATACATAAAAGAAGGAAAAACTGAAGGGGGGGAAATCAGAAGGGGAGACGAACCATGAGAGGCTATGGACGCCAGGAAACAATCTGAGGTTATCAGAGGAGAAGGGAGGGCATGGAAGGATGGGTTAACCTGGTGCTGGGTATTAAGGAGGGCACGGGTTGTAATAACCATTTGGCGCTATACAAGAATAATGAATCATGGAACATTACATCAAAAACTAAAGGTGTACTGTATGGTGACTAACATAATAATAAAAAATAATAAATTTTAAAATAAAAATAATTAAAAAAAAAAGAATGCATTCAATTTTGAACTGTGGAGTTCATTGGTGACCTTGGTGAATGAAGTTTCAGTAGAGTGGTGAAAAAGCAGCCAGATCTGAGTGTGTGAAGAGAAAAATGGGAGCTGAGATAATAGAAAGTTTAAGCAACTGTCCATAATCTAGGGATGGGTAGTAAGTAGAGAGGCCTGTAAGTAGAGATGTGTATAGGAGGGAGGTTGAGGTTGATCATGTCAGAGGAAAGGGATAAAATAGTCCAAAAGAGTGGTAGGGGTAAAATCAAGAACACATGGGGGCACCTGGGTGGCTCAGTGGGTTAAAGCCTCTGCCTTCGGCTCAGGTCATGATCCCAGGGTCCTGGGATTGAGTTCTGCATCCGGCTCTCTGCTCAGCAGGGAGCCTGCTTCCTCCTCTCTCTCTGCCTGCCTCTCTGCCTACTTGAGATCTCTGTCTGTCAAATAAATAAATAAAATCTTTAAAAAAAAATTAAGAACACATGTCCGGAAACTAGAACAGGAAGTGGGGGAGTTCCTCTAGTTGGAGGCGGCACATCGTGAGAGTTGAGACTAGAGTCTGGGCTCCAAAGGCAAGCTGCTCTTTTTGAAACTCCTAATCCTTTCTAACTTTGGGTAAATTGATTAATCTATCTGGGCCACAGCATCCTCCCTGGTGAAAGGGGGAATAATTACAGAACTGACCACACAAGGTTGTTGTAAGTATTCAATGAGAATTTGCTAAGAATGCCTGTGTGAACACACCCAGACACACAGAGTGCCCAGCAATAAGTATTAAGCAAAAACTAAATAATATTATATAATAGGAGGGAACAAAGAAAATATTCATGCATTGCAAACAGATCAGCTGGCTTTAAAATCAGAGGCCATTTCCTTACTATTTGAATGGTTTTCACTAGATGACTTTACCCATGATAGTTAATTTGTATTTTTTAAAAAGCTGGAAAATAAATACTTACACGTAGAGCTGTTCAACTCAGATTGAAACCTAGATACTAGTGCCAATATAGCAACTGTTTAATTCTGGTCTGTGAGGAGTACAGAAATCGAGAGGAAGTATTCAAAAACATCTGCAATGAAGGTTATGCTCTTAAATCTAATAATAATTTAAAAATTAGGCTTGGATCATTGCTTTATTTTTCCATATTATTTTCATATTAATACACTCAATTGGATTTTACAGAGGCATCAATCCACATCAGATTAGAAAAAAAAAACTGTTCCAACAGTACAGATAACTTGAGAAATACAAATCTAAAGAATAAAACATATTTCCCTCCTTTAAGTAGATGTTGGAGAGCTCACATTTATGAGCTTGTTTTGTGTACACAAAAGTTAGCTGGAGATTATTATAGAATAACAAGATACAACAGCTTCCTTTAGGGTATGTGTAATTTAGTATTTCCGGTATAACATAATGTATACATATGAAACAACCAAGTAATTAGAAAACAGAGCATCAATCTAGTCAAAATTATACTAATTAAAATAGGCTGCCTGATGAAGCAACTATTGCCCAATTTTGGAGGGGTTAAATAAGGACCAACACATCAATTTGGTTTGGGATTAGACTGGAATTGTAATATTCCTTAAACTTGAGTTTATACAATTGGGACAACCCCTTAGAGAATTAATTCAACCAATATTTATTGAACACTGGATAACCAGGCACTGTTGTACAGCTGAGAATATAGCAATAAGCCAGGTAGTTATGGTTTCTGTCATAGAGCTTATAGCCCAGAGTGGGAAAAGTTTTTAAAATGTACTGAGTGACAATATTTAGGTAGTGATAAGCATCATGATGAAAATTTAAGACAGGTAAGCTAGGATGCTATACTAGATGGGATGATCATTGAAAGGCTCTCCGTAAGGAGGTTTTCATGGAGACCAAAGAGAAATGAGGAAGTTGGCTATGCTGATATTTAGGACAGGAGTGTTCCAGAGAGTGTGGAATAGCAAGGGCAAAGGTCTTGAGATGTGAACATGTATGCTGAGTTTAAGGAAGAGCAATGGGGTCTTTGAAACTGGAGAAAAAGAGTGAAGAGGAGACTGGTAAAAGATGAGGTCAAAGAAATAGCGGAGAAAGAGATTTTGGTACAAACTTTTCTGTAATGTGTACCTGATATATTTCTCCAGGATCAATTCCCATGATGTCCTGCCCAAGGACAACAAATAGCATCGATAATAATACAAACTATTAGCTGAGTACATATTATGTTCCACATGCTTTTCTAAGCAGTCAGGGAATAGTTGAAGAGAAGTGAAGGCATAACATATTTCATAGTACACATGTGTTCAGACTGTGTATAAGGATGTCTTTCTCCCGTGAAATTATGAGCTTTGCAAAGATAAGAACCTTGTCTTACTCATTCTTACATCTCTTATACTATGTGCAATACTGCCCTGAATATAGTATTTACTCAATAAATATTTCTTGTCTTTGTTCATAAAGATGGCGGGAACATTAATGAAAGAAATTCCCTACACTCAGCATGCCAAAAAAGATGGTCATTGCAGAAATTGATGTGAATCCCCCCAAAATGAACGTTGTCAGCATAATCAATTTCACAAAGTTCAATAATTGGCACAGAATAGTAGCAATTTCACCAGTTTTCCCTAATAATAGGCTCTGCAGCACCATGTAACTGTCCTTCCTAGGACTTAACAGTTACAATTTCACAATTATGTGAGAACGCCAATATGTGATCCATGTCCGAATCCTCCAAAAGAATGTAAACTCCAAGAGATGAGAAACCACAACTGACTTTCAATATTTTATCTCCATGCTTAGCATTACACCTGGCCTGTAATAAGTATTTGCTATATATTAACTAAATGAGAAAAGATAACCAGAATGAATTTTTCTTATGTGCTAAAATCTCTCCCAATACTTTATGCATACCAACTCACCTAATCATCGTCATAGCCCTATGAAACAGGGACGCTTTTATTCTCATTTTACTGTCTTGAATGAATAATTATTAATTAACTGTTAATTAGATATTTTTATTTTACTCTCTTAAATGAATTAATGAATATAAAGATGACAACAATTACTGATAAGAAGGTTATGCCCACAGCACAGCCAACCACACCCATGCCACAAAGGTGATCCATGCATTAATAATAAATCTTTCCACTGGGCAGAACCAAGACTCCAATTTACTGAGCTTACTGAATTATTTGCTTTTCAACTGATACTCCATTTCATCTCTGGGATTCCAAAAGAAATTATGTGATGGGTTTATTCAACCATTTAGTATATCTGATTAAACTGATAAAATTTGTTTTCCATGACTTACTGATATAGCCTAAGGTTTCAGTCACAAAAAATAAATGCTTATGATTAAATTTACAGGTCAAGGTCTCTTTTGATGGTATCATAATTGTCTATGAATTCAGCTTTCTCTTTTTTTTTCCCATTAGCAATGTAATGCTTTACCCCTGGATTTTCACTTTTCCACAAATTAATTCACACAATTAATCTCATTAAATAATGTATTTAATTAGATGTCTATTAAATTTTTATAATGACAATGAGTCATAAGGTTCATTCTAAACAAGTAGAAGTTCATGCAATTAAAATATATAGCTGTTATAGTAAATCAGCCTCATACCCATGCTGGTGAACATTATAATTAAGGGCCAATACAGTACTTTGGGGTCAGTCTGAAATTTCTCAACACAAAGCTATATTCTTACATTTAAAGCATAAAATAGCTTAGAAAAAAAAGAAATCATCAGATTGCTTTTCTGTTTTAGTTCTTACAGAAAGACAGTATTCATCATTCTTTCATTTTCCTAGGAGATGGGTATGTAGGCTAATAGGACAAAAAGAAGTAAACTAATTATTTGAGGGCTTTTGAAAATCTGTTAGGGGTTTAGTGCTAAGATAGGATTGTCATTGCCTTGACTGCATGTTCACAGCTTGTTTGGATTCTTCTGACTTGAGAAAATAGCCTTAAAGCTAACAGACGTCCAGGACCAGGGAAGACTTCTTAGAGTTTCCCCACCAGTTCTTTTGTTATCATCACAGTTGTATCCGCCTCATATCAGGAGTTATAAGAAGGCAGATTTTATGTTCAGCTCAGATAAAAAGTGTGCCTTGTTCCCTGTTTCTCAGTCCCTTTTAAGTTCTCTAAGTTTACTGTCCAACAGTAAAATATGCTGCCTTAGGAATTAGCATCCTTTAAGTTGACATGTTTAAGCAGAGGCTGAATTTGTGAGCAGCCATCTGTCTAAGATGTTGTATGGCATAATACAGATGATCTGCAAAGTTACTGTAATTATATGAATTGTTATTTAAAAGACCCCACCAAAGCACAGATTTATAAAATATGGCTACCAAAGAGCACTGATTTTAGATGCTTCTTTCTAATGGGTAGCTAAACTTTCAAAGCAACTGATGATTTGAGAAAGATAGGATGTTATCACTACTGTTAGGGTCAAACCATCTGTTGATACCATTTTTCCAGTCACAAAATACGGAGACTGAATGTCAAAGTCAGCCTGAAAATAATCTTTGGAATATATCCCTCTAACCCATATCCTGCCTCAATACTGGTCAAATCTCCTTTGGGGTGTCAAGAAAATATGGGACCTAGATATATACTTAAGGTTATCAAATATGGAAATTCATAATTTATCTTAATGATAATATACAGACTACTAGAAATCAGGACTATTCTTTAAAATCTTGACTTACATATATTTGGCCATTATGGGGCATCTTCACATATCTAACTCAAAACCTTCTATCTGAATTTAGGGTAAAAAATATAAGAGAGATCTCTTTCTCTCTATATATACATACTTTATATATTGTATTTATATATAGTATATATAGCATTCTTCTCTCTCTATATATAGTATTCCTCTATTTAGGAGCCTTTTTAAAAAAGATTTTATTTATTTATCTGACAGAGAGATCACAAGTAGGCAGAGAGGCAGGCAGAGAGAGAGGGGGAAGCAGGCTCCCTGCTGAGCAGAGAGCCTGATGTGGGGCTTGATCCTAGGACCCTGGGATCATGACCTGAGCCAAAGGCAGAGGATTAACCCACTGAGCCACCCAGGGGCCCCAGAGCCTTTTTTAACCAAATAAAACAAGTCATTTTCTTATAACCATAAAAACTTTTTTAAATCATATAAAATTCTGTTTCTGATCTCCAAAGTAAACCAAAGATTTGACCAATACAGAATGAAGCCACTGAAATTGATGAGTCATTTCTTTGACAACATATTCCAAATTACTGCTTCACCCCTCGAAAAGCGAATCATCAAATCTCTATATGAAGTAAATATAAGAAAGAGCCTCTGAGACTAAAAGAAATAGTATATTCATTTGGTAAAATCAACATAATGTCTAAGCACTGAATAACTTGATTTTTCTACTTTTTCATGCTTTGTATCATCTGTTTATGTCATTATTTTCTCTAGGCTATGCAACAAAAGGTCCAAGAGATTTCAAAGCTATGAATTACAGTAAAGAAAAAGCATTCATTTAAAATACAACACACTTAGGTATTTCAAAACCCAACCGATGTCCCAACCATATTTATACAAAAATAGGATTTTAAGTTGGTGCATAGTTGTTTTGAGTGTGAATTGTAAGGCAATGCTTGCTTCAATTATTATAATTTGATGAGAATTCAACATAAGTGGTTTTTTAAATTTATATAAGTGTCAAACTCTTTTTTGTTTGACTTTCATACATTTCTTATGTTTCAGGGATGGTGACCCCCTCATTGTAAATTGGAAGAAAACCTAATTAGCCTTCATTTGCATTGGTAATATCTTCATACAAGCAAAAGAGCGCATAAAAAATGTATCAGTTGATTCCTCTTGTGTATTCTTCAAAATGCACCAAGAAGAATATTGATTGTCTCGACCTGAGTAGATAATACCAACCTGAGTAAAAAACAAAAACAAAAACAAAAACAAAATACATCTTGATTATATCATGTTGAACTGCAAATAAATTTGCATATCACACGAGGGAAGAGATCAGCTTCCACGGCCACTGCAAGACAGGTCTATCATTACTGGTGGCCCATGTGGCATTTAGGTCTTCTGTACTTGAGTTGAATGAGTTAGACATCCTCTTAAAAATTCTTTCAGAACCCTGGCTTGATCTGCTTTAAGTTAATGTCTTTCTACTTTAGATAACACTATGGATAGTATACTCATTTATAGTACAAAATGTCATACTCTGTGTCCCAGTATATTCAGAAATTAAAACAATTCATGATTCATGATTGAGTTTTAAATTTCTCTCTCATTTATAAGTATATAACTGGATTAACTCACTAGTGTCTAAATAGGACTGTACAAAAGAAATGCAAACAGAGAGCATAGAAACATCCTATGTGCTTTTGAGATACTTTCTAGATTATTGATCACTTTTGTGTTTATTCTATTTAAGCACCTCTGAAGATAAACTTCGCCTTTGTCCCCTTTGTATGTCTAAGCTGTGGATTTGTTCAGGCTCCATGTAGCTTGTTCTCACTGCCTGACATAATTTTTTGCAGTAACTGAGATTCCACTCCCAACCACTTGCACTATCTGCCACATTTAAAAATGCACAAGCAGCAGACTCAGACCTATAAATACAGACAACAAACTGATGGTTCCCAGAGGGGAGGTAGGAGGGGGATGGGTAAAATAGGTGAAGGGGAGTTGAGATACAAGCTTCCAGTTATGGAATGAAAAAGTCATGGAAATAAAAGAGCATAAAGAGTATCATCAATGATATTATCATAGTCATGTAATAGGACAAATTATAGCATGCTTATGCTAAACACAGCTTAATGCATAAACTTGCGGACTCACTATGTTGTACACCTGAAACTAATGTAACATTGTGTGTCGCCTAGACTCAACTAATAAAAAAATAAAAACGAATATACATTTCATCTGTTAAAATGATAATAATATGAAAAGTGAATGGCACCTAATGACGTATAACCTTCTGCTGGACACTACAACAAAGGGTTGCTGTAACTAACTACCTAAATAACCAAATAATAAAGAGAAATAAAAGTAAACAAGTTGCTTGGCAAATATAAAAAATGTATATTGTTACCAACTTTAATTTTTCACTTAATTTTCATAAATAAACCTAGTTTGAATGCTCTGCATACCCAATAGAAAGCATTAGCACTGAAGGAAATGTAGCCAGAAAGTCAGAATTATTCAGGGAGTTTTCTGCTACTCTCACTTCTGTAAACAGAACCATAACAATTAAAAATGTTCAACCTATTGAATGGAATCTAAATTTTTGCCAATTCCTTTTCTAAGGCTTAATTTTTTTCTTAGTTTACTGTATGTGTTTGAAAAAAAAACAAAAAACTATCCAACGATTACTCCAGAAATAATTTTTTTAAAAAGTTTATACTTAATATACAAATAGGCTAGGAGGTTAGTCAACTTAACATGTGTCATAATATGCAAAATGTTATAATACAGAAATTTAATAGCTGGAAAGTTATCATTGAATATTCAAGTGTACAGAGTAGCTCACATAATTTAAACAGGAACTTTGTTAATGACTTCAATGATTTGCAATCAAATAATTTTCCTCTTGTCCATTCAATTCCACTTGGAATATATAAATTTAGATTTAAAAAAATTGAAATGGCTATGATTATACATATCTAAGGGCAAAAATTTCCATATTTTTTTATTCCATAGAAGCAGCCTGCTGTGACTTAGAATTGAAAAATGTGGCTAATTTATCTTGTAAAATGCATTATGTTTATCTCCAAAATTCATTATGTAATATTAGTACCCTCGTGCAAGATGCAACTGTAAACAAAATTGATTGTGTTACTGTTTCAGTGCTTCCGTGTTTAACAAGTAATGAAGACAAAAGGATAAAGCATCTTGAAGCCAACTAAGGACTACACCAAGAAAATACAAAACACGAATAATGTCTACTTAAAAACACCGGGGAACTACTGAAGAAACAAGGACCAGAGGGGTCAAGATTCTGAAGAGAGGAAAAAACACCAAGAGGCCAGCTGACAAGCAGTAGATGCTTTTACCCCCAGGAGGCCCTGTCATTAAGGGGCTCAGGGCAAGAAAATGCAATCTTTGACCAGTGAAGACTGTTGCTGAGGAACAAAGATACAAGAAAAGGGTCTATCAGTATCACCCACTGGAGAGAAAATTCAAAGCTTCTCTGGCATGAAATCCCCAGTAAGAAGGGCAAAGTAGAAAACTGGTCCTTGCATACATATGGCTTTATCTTCAAGAAATTTGACAAATTCTGAAGCCACAAGCCGAAATCTTCTGCAAAGTTGTGTCAAGTTTTCTACAGTTTACTTTTGCTGAGAGACAAAAATGAAAGCTCAGGACCTGGTAGGGAAAAGGATCCTGGTTATCATAGGAGGCTCTCAGACAAAAGGGCTAGATGACTATACTCTGGCATCTGGCATCTGACATCTGGCAGCTCATAGATCTACCAAACATTACCCAAAGCAATTGAACCCCTATTTCAATCAGTCCATACTGCCATTAAAATGAATGGCCCAACTCCAACTGCTTAGCAGAGGAAACTAGAAACCACACCTGGAGTTTCAAACATGAAACCAGTGTCTTGTCATCAGTTAAATATCAAATTACAAAGATCTTACTCCCACCAAGAGACAGGACGTTATGACTAAAATCAAGAGGAAAATTATTATACAGAAACAGCAGAGGCACCTCAAATACTGCAGATGGAAGACAAAGGTGGAAAAAAGGGGAAAAATGAGGGTGATTTAAGCAGAAAGGTTTTCTGTTTGGACCCAGGTCACAAGACAGTAGGCGGGCCTATTACCAGGGGCTTGGACAGGTGAGGATCTTGTCTGGTTCCTGGGGGTACAAGACTGTCTCTGGACTTTGCTCTGTAGAGTCCAGCTGGGACAACAATTGTTTTGTGGTCTACAGTCAGATCTAAAGGCAGTGTGCAGGGGTGTTGATGGGTGTGGCCCCAAACAGGTTCCTGAGAGACTGTTGCCAGGACACTGTGGGGGGTGAGGGGTCCCTGAGGGGCTAGAACCAGTCCCAGGGTTGTTCAGTGTCAATAGCTGGGATCAATGCCTGTCGACCAGGCTCTGGAAGGACAAAAGGGCATATCTCTTGTCAGGTCCGTAGCAGAAAGGACCTTTCCCTAACTGTGGCTGAGAGGGCCTGGAGGCTAGTAGAGAGTCATTTCAGGATCTCCAAAGGTGCATAGGTGACTGTTTCCCACTGGGTCCCTGGGTTAGCAGGACTGCTTGTCACCATGGCTAGGAGTGGGGGGCGGGGGGAGCCCAGTTACAAAGCAATTTCAGAATGTACAATTGGACATAGGTCAACAGATTTGCCTCTAAGGGCTTCCAGATAATAGCCAAGAGGAGCTACAACTGAGGCATGGGCCACTTCTGCATTCAAAGCCAGGAGTCTGGTCTGTGGGCCTATTAGCCCAGGTGTGGGTATGCTTGACTCCTCCCAGGTACCTTGGCAGATTGTGTTGGTGGCAGAATCAAAGTGAAACTGTGCTGAAGCTGAGTCTACAGGAAGATGGGGCTGTTTCTGGGCCTACAGCTAGATCCATAATCACTGGGTACCTGGGAGACCTTCTATTCTAAACATCTTGCTGATGTCACCCCCTGGAATGGGTTTCTTCCAGAGCTAAAACTAAATACTCTCAACCTAGAATTCGCTACTCAGTCAGATTATCTTTCCTAAATAAAGTAAAAATGAATATAGTTCCAGACAGTAACTGAGACATATGTCACCAGGAAATATCCAAAATCTTCTTGGGACAGAGAGAAAGGGCCTAAGATGAAAAGTTTACAATCCAGGAAAGAATGAAGAACAATGGCAAACATAAAAATAAATTACTATTGATCTATATTAAACTTGCAATGCTTCTTGTGACTTGAAATATACCTGGAATAAAACTGTATGACGACAAGAATACAGAAGTCTCGGGGTGGAGGGTAATGGAGTAAAAATCTTTTGAGACTGTAAAATTGTGAGGGAGGTAGTAAAATTAACATTTATTAGATTGTAATAAGTCAAGAAGGATGTTGTAGTTTCTAGAGTATCCACTATAAGAACAGTAAGTAATGAATAACTGATATATTTTAGAGGAAAATGATGTATATGTATAACTTAGACTGAGAAATAAGAGAGACAGAGAATGATGAATACAAGAAAGAAAAATTAATATAGAAAAATCAATAAAATAGAATCAGAATTTACCTCAAATCAAATTTTTACAACTACTGAAAATTTCAAAATCCTCCCATAATCCCATTAATTTGAAGGGCCAAGATTCCACAACAATGGGGTTTTTAATTCCCTTCTCATAACATCTCCATCCAACAGATGGCAAAACTCCTTGTGAATGATGAAGTGATTCAAACATTTATACCAGCTCATTAATGAGGATGTATCACAGAGAAAGAAAAAAAAATATAGCAATTCAGAACATAGAACATATTGAACACTCTGTGTTCTGAATTACTGTAGGACATGAAGATGATAACTAGACAGATTTGGCCTAAATGCATCAGCACACCGACTACAAAACTACACAGGAGACCTGAATAAATACTGGTAAAACTGAGTTCTCTAAACCTTTCAAGTTCTACTATATACTGTCACTGATCTAAACACTATGGCTACAAAAGTGACTAACACATTGTATCTCTTGCTCTCACATTTTTATAACCTAGTAAGGGAGATACAAGGAAAGAAATAATCCAAATCTTGATTTTATATGTATATAAATTGTAATATGGTCATGTGCATCCAAAAAGTAAGAAACTAATGAGAGATGTCAGATTTTTCAACTGAAGACTTTAGTGAAATTCGTTCCTGCTGTTTGTAAGGATAAGAGTAATATTAAAGTGGTTGACAAGGGCAAAAAAAATTAAGAAAATTGTGAAAGAAAATATTGACTAGTGATTAAAATGTTTTGATTTAAAACTGAAAAAAATAAGGCAAGAGCTGGACAAAATGAGGAGTTAAGGGGAAGAAATTATGATAATGTAGTATGTGTTAAAATGGGCTATGTGGATATAAATGTATAAACTTAAGGGGAAAAGGAGTAGGAAAATAAGAAGAGAAAATGAAAAAAGAATGATCTCTGTGGGTGATGTAAGAGGAAAGAATGAATAGCACAGGACAGGAAATTTTGTACAAGAATAAAGATCCCTCTACAAAGTTAATGGACTTTACAGTGGAATTGATTTTCCTCTAGTTAAATGTTTTCATCTAAATCTTTACTACTAGGCAAATACTTCTTCTCATTCACATTTTCATAGCATAGTCAGGCTCAAAAAGACTTAATATCTCTAAGTCTATCAATTCTTCTCTTTTGACGTCAAATTGGATTCCTAATTGGTTAGTTCATGGATCACCCCATTCGTCCTTTCTAAACCTACCAACTGTGGCCAGGAGTAGAAGCCTAGGTTCTTCCAACAAGGATGTCAGAGAATAACAAACTAAAGGAGCTAGTAGTACGTTCCCCACAATTTGAGTAGGGTTCTGGGTTTTTATGGGGAAGTGGACAGTATAGACATCTTCCAATAGTACAATACTGTGAGGATTTGGAATCCTTGATGAAAGGCATGAAAGTGAAAAGATCAGATCAGAATCACAGGTCTATCCAGTTGTCTGGTATTTGTTGAGCATCACTCATCCACCAAAATACAGTTGCAGGGAAGAGACATTAGAGAATTGGTAAATCCTCCAAATCCCAGCAACATATGCAGTTGAGGCATGTCTCTCTCACACCATACCAGTCACCTCACAACCCAGTAAGTACTTCACTGTTTTGCCAAGAGCAGCAAACTCAAATGTTTACCTAGGAAAGACAGGCATTACAAAGAGATGGCAGGACATACGCAAGACTAGAGGCCATAGCTGGATCTATAAGACCCTCAAAAGATGGTATCCCCTTAAATTATGCAAGTCACATTTTCGTTCAGTAGTACAGGCAAGCTGTTAAAAACGTTGTTTAGAGACAAGATGAATGGATGTGAATACTCAATCCCAGGGCTTATTAAATGTGAGGTCTTGAGCAAGTTACTTACATTCAATTCCTATAGCTGCACAATGAGACTAATAACACTCCAAACCTTTTCAGACTGTTGTTAATATCAATATCTATATCAATAGCAGACTAAGTTAATATCAATAAAATACTCAGAACACTGCTTGGCTCATACATTATAGATACTACACATGGGTGTCCTGTCATTAGCATTTTTTTTCTTTACTTACTTACCAAATATTAATTTAAAATTTATTTTCCGGGACACCTGGGTAGCTCAGTTGGTAAAGCGGCTCCCTTTGGCTCAGGTCATGATCCCAGGGTTCTGGGATCAAGCCCTGTATTGGGCTCCTTGCTCAGCAGGGAGCTTGCTTCTCCCTTTCCCTATGCTGCTCCCTCTGCTTGTGCACTCCCTCTCTCTCTCTCTAACAAATAAATAAAAATAAGTAAAATCTTCAAAATCTATTTTCTGCTTCCAAAACCCAGAAAGTGCTAAGAACTTAACCATATCCAAAATGAACAGGATTTTAAGACAGGATACTGCAACATGCACAAATACACTGATATCAGAATTATTTTTAAGAGATAACTAGAAACCTCTTTAATTCCAAACAATAGGAAAATGGTTACATTACAGCAAACCCATACAACATAGCATTAATCAATCACTCTAGTTTTGTTCTGAAGACTATGCAATATGACATTTTTATAATTTATCTGTAAATGAAAAAAAATGAGAAAATAAAATGAAGATGTATTACTGTGTAAATGAAAATGTTCACAAGATACTAGAAGAAAATAGTTTTGTCATTAGGATTAGAGATGTTTTGATTTTCTCTAATGGGAATACTTTATATTCTTCAATAATGATACTTTTATAAAAATGTATTAAAATGAGAGGATGTAGACGATAGAAATTCCCATTTATTAATGATGAGAATGAAAAATGGTACACCAATTTGGAAGACAGTTTCATAGTTTCTTACAAAACTAAACACACCCTTACCATAAGATCCAGCAATCATCTTCCTTGGCATTTACACAAAGGCACTAAAAACCTTTCTCCACAAAATAAATAAATAAATAAATAAATAAAAGTAAAAATAAAAAAAAAGTGTGAATAATTGTTTAAAGCTGCTTTGTTCATAATTGTAAAACCTTGGAAGCAACCAGGATACCCTCCAATAGCTAAATGCATTAAAAACAAACAAACAAACAAACAAACAAACTGTGGTCCATCCATAAAATGGAGTACCACTCAGAAATAAAAAGAAATGAGCTATCAAGCCATGAAAAGAAATGGAGCAACCTTAAAAGCATTTTGCTAAGTAAAAGAAACCAGTCTGAAAAGGCTTTATGCTGCATGATTCCAACCATATGGCATTCTAGAAAAGGCAAAACCATGGACACAGTGAATACATCAGTGGTTGCTAAGGGTTCAGCGGAATGGAAGATGAATAGGTAGACCATAAAGGATTTTTAGGGCAGTGGAATTATTTTGTATGATACCACAGTGGTGGATATTTGTCACAACATATTTGTCAAAACCCATATAATGTACAATACCAAAAGTGAACCCTAATGTAAATTATGCACTTAGGTAATAATAATATATCAACACCGGCTCACCAGCTATAACAAATGTATCATATCAATGCAGGATGTTAACAATGGGGGACACTGAGTGTTGATGACAGGGTAATATGAGAACTCTGCACTTTCTACTTAGATTTTTTTGTAAGCCTAAAACTGCTCAAAAATAAAGTCCATTTTTTTTTAAGATTTTATTTATTCATTTGACAGACAGAGACCACAAGCAGGCAGAAAGGCAGGCAGAGAGAGAGGAAGGGAAGCAGGCTCCCCACTGAGCAGAGAGCCAGACGTGGGGCTCGATCCCAGGACCCTGAGGTCATGACCCGAGCCAAAGGCAGAGGCTTTAACCCACTGAGCCACCCAGGCACCCCAATAAAATCAATTTTTTAAAGATTTATTTATTTGAGAGAGAGTGAGAGAGGATGTGCACACAAGTGAGCACAGGGGTAGATGGGTAGAGGGAAGGGGAGAGAGAATCTCAAACAGGCTTCACATTCAGCACAGAGCCCCACAGAGGGCTCCATCTTATGACCATGACATCACAACCTGAGCTGAAATCAAGAGTGGGACATTTAACTGACTGAGCCACCCAGCCACCCCAAAAATAAAGTCTATTAATAATCAAAATGGGGGGGGCACCTGGGTGGCTCAGTCATTAAGGATCTGCCTTCAGCTCAGGTCATGATCCCAGGATCCTGGGATTGAGATCCACATTGGGCTCCCTGCTCAGTTGGGAGCCTGCTTCTCCCTCTGCCTGCTATTCCCCTACTTGTGCTCTCTCTGTCAAATAAATAAATGAAATCTTAAAAAAAATAATAATCAAATAGGGGTGCCTGGATGGTTCAGTCGGTTGAACATCTGACTCTTGGTTTTGGATCAGGTGGTGATCTCTTGGGTCGTGGGATCAAGCCCTGCACTGGGCTCACTACTCAGTGGGGAATGTGCTTGAAGATTCTTCCCTTCTGCCTCTCCCTGCATTCACGCTCTTTTGCTCTCTTTCTCTCTCTCCCTCAATAAATAGCTCTTTAAAAATAACCAAAATTTTACAACCTCATAGTAAAACAGAATAGTTACCAAAAAATCTTAAAACATAACAATTATGGAATCTAGTCTTAATTACACTCCTCAAAATATAGGTAACTGTAGTTTTAAGTCTGTCTTCAGACAAACAAAGTGAAAGCTGTGGATACCATAATCTCTAAAGTCCTATCCCTTTAAATGTTATGATTCTGTTTTTCTTTTTTTTTTTTTTAACTTAAGGGGGTTTCATTTGATTATTCCTAAATATCACTAGTCATTTTGGTCAAAAAGAAAAATTACACATCACCCCCCACTTGCCAACAGAGTACATTTTAGCTTCCTGAGTGCATTAAAACTCCTTAAGCAAAGAAAAGCAATTATTGACACATTTATTGACATTTTTAGAAGCTAAACCTAGGGTGAAATGTTAGGCTAGTAGGAGAACATGTAATATTTGTAAGGAAAAATGTGATTTGATAAGTAAGATGTTAAAAGCTTAACTATGAAATTGCAGAGCATTCTAAAATAAAAGCACTTTCTGATATTACCTGAGTCAAATCATTTTTTTTTAAATAGTTTTTAAGAACTTTGCCTTAGATGAATAAAAACAACTCCACAAAGTGATAACAAAGGCTAGAGAGTCAGTAAAAAGGGAAAGTGCTGGAAGCTAACAAGCAAAATGAGGTAAGTGCATGCCCTTACATTACTTTGATAGAGTCCCTAGTCTTTGCAAGATTGTCTGCTAGGTATAAAGGAATCTCAACGGAGCTAACCTAGGTACCAAAGGAAGGAATAGATAACTGTCAATACCTGAATACAGGTCGCATAAGCTCAGGCTGCTATAACAAAATACTATAAACACAGTGGCTTAAATAACAGAAATTTCTCACAGTTCTTGAGACTGAAAATCCAATATCCATGTGACAACATGGTCAGTTTCCAGTGAGAACTTTCTTCCTGGCTTGAAGGTGGTTACGTTCTTGGGATAGGTTTACATGACCTTTCTTTGGGGTATTTGTATTTAAGGTCACTAATACTATCAGGTTATCACCCGTCTGACCTTATTTAACCTTAATTCCTTCCTAAAAGTTCTACCTTCAAATATAGTCACATTGGGGACCAGGGCTTCAAAATATGAATTTTGAGGGGACACAGTTCAGTCCATAGCAGGGGTGTGAGAAAGAAATGAGAGTTTTCCTTTATTTCAAAATGACTAACATACAACCCCAAAGTAATACTTAGTGGCTTTAGATCAAGATGGTAAACTGAGCATATGTATGTATTGACCTACCTTCCAAAAGCCCATTAAAATTATGAATGCAAGGAAATAAACATAGCTCTATTGAAAATGAAGGGTAATGGGAGATAAACCTTAGAAGGTAACATTTACTCAAAAATTCTGTAAGATAAAAAGTAGATGCATAGAACATAGAACATTCTATGCATAGAACAAAGAGGAAGAAGCCACCACCCAGAATAGACACAAGGAAAGCTTACAGTTGAGGTGGGAGCCAATCTTCCTAGCATAGCATTGGAAAAACCACATATTCCTGTTAGGGATATATGCACATGGGATCAAAACAGAAAAGAGGGGGAATATGTAAAGGGTACGTGAAAGGAATATCTGTGTGTGATGACAGTGACCACTTTCCATTCCTGTTGATGCAGAATCAGCCCTGCAATGACCACCAAAAGACTGTTCTCTAAAGAAATTGCACATTTGGCCTGGAAGAGATGGGCTTCTTAGAGGGGTTTTGCACACCAGCTACTTTGTGGCATGGCTTGTTATTAACCAATTCTCCAATGCACAATAAAGCAAAATCTAGTAGGCTACAATACTTAGTCAATTACACAGAATTCTTTCAAAGAAGGAAGCAGCCTATCAGAGAAACAATCCACACTACAAATAAGTAATCTAGGCTTTCATTTAAAAAAAATTCATCATCAAGGATCAGCATATATTTGAAGAAATCGACATAAAAAAATATAAAGAAGATCATGCCAAGCACTTTACACTGGAGGAAACAGATGCAATTCAAGGAAAAGGAACAAAAAAATCTAATTAGACTCCTCAGATAGATTTAAAATGATATCAATTGCATCAATAAAATAAAAGGACAGAATGTTTTATAAGAACAAATAAGATTTGGTAGAAATTAAATATCACCAAATCTTAAAAGGGGAAGTCCTTCAAAAGGATATAATGTATAGTCAAGTGTATCTTTTTTAAAAGTAAAGTAAAATGACAAAAACAGAACACATTGGAGAAATCTGATTAATAGAAATTCCAGGGGAAATTATTACTCATAAATAATGACAGTAATGTCTTTAAAGGGAACACACTCATCATGTACCAGAGGATGTATTTGTTGACTCAACCGGTACTTTTGCAGAGTCTACCAGGTGTAGGCCTTTTACGGATGCTGGGAATACAGCAATGAATGTAACAGACTAAACACAAAAACCACCCTGTTCTTATGGGGCCTATATTCTAGATGAGGGAGACAGATAATAAATATAGAAATGAGTGAGATACAGAGTGTGTCAGATAGAGAACAGGAAGTGCTGGGGAAGTTGGTATTTTATTTTATTTATTTATTTATTTATTTTTTTGACAGAGAGAGAGGGATCACAAGTAGGCAGAGGGGCAGAGAGAGAGAGAGGGGAAAGCAGGCTTCCCGCTGAGCAGAGAGCCTGATGCGGGGCTCGATCCTAGGACCCTGAGATCTTGACCTGAGCCGAAGGCAGAGGCTTAACCGACTGAGCCACCCAGGTGCCCCGGAAGTTGGTATTTTAAAAAGGATAGAATATGCCTTTCTAACAATAAAGGTCATATTTGAACAGAGATTTGAAGAAGTTAAGGGACTAAGTATACAGACATCTTTAGAAGAACATTCCAGGCAATAGGAACAGCAAATGCTAAGCCCCTGATGTGACAAGGTGCCAAGTATGGATAAGTTAGAGCACAGAGGCTAACATACCAGGAATGGAATGAGCAAAAAGGAGGAAAGGCCTTATAAGCCACTGTGAGCTGTGGATTTCCCTCTCCATGAAAGGAAAATCTGGAAGGTTTTGACTGCAGTGATGGTGATACAATTTGATTTACATGTTTCAAAGTCTGTGGTGGTGGGTATTAAGGAGGTCATGTATTGCTTGGAGCACTGGGTGAGGTGCATAAACAATGAATTTTGGAATAAATTAAATTAAAAAATAAAATAAAATAAAATAAATGTCCCTCTGGTCTCTCTTAAAAGAATGAGCTCCTGAAAGACAAGAACAGAAATAGGTCTCTTTTCTAAGGGAAAAGGATGAACAAATTCCAGATTAAAACACAGACCCTTCTACTTTGGCAAAACTATCTAACAAGTCCTTCCTAAAAAAAAAAAAAAAAAAAAAAAATGGCTTCCAACTACTGCGACATGAGGTCAGGGACACCAAAGACTAACTTTAAAATTATTCTTTAATATTCCCATCTTTCAGTTTCTCTGCTGCAGATGGATACCGTCTGATGGGCATTTTCTTTCTAATACTTAGTGCCCTTTTCACACTTTTAACAGTTTTAGGCAATAATATTATATTTATTTATAAAGGAGATCCAACAATTCAAATTCTAGGCCCAATAGGTTAGATCACTTCCTATGACAGTAATATAAGTAATTAAAAAATAGTATGTGATTCTGAAACACACAAAGGTCTTTTCATAATTTAAATCAATACCCTGATACTGAAGCCAGAAATCAACATTTATTTTCTACATTTGAGTGGCTCCTGAAACAAAAACCTAGTACTTTGTTCTCCTGAAATAATTTTATATTCAATGAGTTCTTAAATCAATTCTTATGATTCTTATGAGATGAAGCAAAACCATGAATTTCGAAGACAAGTTAAAGAGAAGCAACCTCAGTTAACCCCACAGGAGTTCATTTTTCACTGTATCTTCAAATACACTGATGTTCTTCCTACAATCATATTTCTTGTTTTTCATTAAGGTAAAATTCACATAACACAGAATCAGTCATTTCAAGGTATACAGTTCAGTGGCATTTACTATATTTACAACGATGTGAAAAACACCACCTATATTTAGTTCTAACAATTCATCATCCCAAAGAAACTATACCCAGTAGGCCATCATGCACCTCCCACCCAGACAACAATCTATTTTCAGTCTATATGTATTAGCCACTCTAGCCATTTCATATAAATAAAATCATACAATATATGATCTCCTGTGTCTAGTTTCTTTTCTCACTATTTTTTCAAGAGTCATCTGGGCCGCATCATGTACTCTTTTTTATGGCTATATAATATTTGTCCCTCCCCCACACACGTGCACACTCCCACCTGTACATACTTTTTTAAATCCCTTTATCAGCTGATGGATACTTAGGCTGTTTTCACCTTTTGGCTACTATGAATAGTGCTGCTATGAACATTCATGTACAGGTGTTTGTTTGCATACCTGCTTTCATTACATCTGGGTATAGATCTAGGAGTGAAATTGCTGAGTCATACGGTAATCTCTTATTTAAATTTCTGAAGAATCTATATATTGCTTTTGAGCTTTTATAAGCGGGCAAAAACAAAGCTGTGAAATGTGGGCAAATATGAAGCTGTGAAATACATCATTTTCTGTAATCATTGTTCAATTTTGTCAATCCCTTAAGTGCAAATTTAGAGTGCAATCAGATATCGTCACCGTTATTAAATGAGACACATTACTAAGGAAAAAATTAAGGATGTTGTTTTCTTAAGTTTTCAATGCACCTATAAAATACAATTACCATGCTTGATGAAAAACAAGTTCTTTATAACTTAAGAATATGATCGTTCTTAAAGAACTTAAAACGCAACTGCACTGTCATCAAATAACATTTGGGAAAGGGAAACCTAGTATCACCTTAACGGCAAAATGAAGGCAGACAAATGATTTAAACAAGATATATGGAAATTGAAAAAGAAACAAAGTTGCTATAAAAAAGTGAAAAGGAGAAAAAAGAAAAATTGTTATAACATACTACTAAAGCAGAAAATAAACCAGAACAGTCAATAAACATATGAAAATATATCCCACCTTTTAACATCTGAAGGAAAATAAAATGATACAGAAATATACTATCATTTGTCAAGCATTACACTGGAATTACTTTCTCAATGGCAATACCCGTGTTGGACAATTTGGAAGAAACCTATTTTCCCCTTAAAAATTGTACAGTTTTTTAAAGCTTTTGGAATATATATCTGGTGTTTTTGCATTCATGCTCAGGGAATTTTAACATAAACTTCACCTATAAGGATGCCCGTCAGAATATTGTTTATAATTTTGTAATGTATACATAATCTAACTGTCCAATAATTGAGGATATTGAAATAACCACAGTATGCCCTCACAATGAATGCCAAGAAAGCATTAAAAATAATGATTGTGGGGTTTTATTAGGGGGTAATGAAAATCTTCTAAAATTGATTATGTTAATGGTTACATAGGTCTGAGTATACTAAACCTATTCAACTGTAGTCTTTAAGTAAGCAAATTGTACAGTAGCTATCCCAATAAACCAAACATCCACAAAACTCCTCACAGGAAAAATCAGAATATAAAAGTTAGTGACATCTGAAGAAATTAAGTGGAAAAAAAAGCAGCTTACAAAATACTATGAACAATGTAATTTTCTCCCTTTTGTAAAATACATCAGAAAAACAATACAAAAAAAGAAAAGGCTTTCTTGAAATTGTAATCAATAACAGAAGGTGAACACAAACTCAATTTTAATTAGAAAAGAAATAAAACCACAATAAAGAAGATGGACATTTGTAAATTATTAAAAAATACACTACCAACAATTACATGCTAGTAACTATTAATTTTCTATTGAAAGGATGATTTTCTATGTAAGATACAGATTATCTAAAGGAAGAGAACTTGAATAAGACTATGATAATGGCGAACATGGAAAACATGAAAGTACTGCCTCAAATAAAGCACTATGCTTGAATTGTTTTACAGAAAATATCTTTCAAAATTCAAGATACTGATAATCTGCTATATAAACAGTTCCATCACCTACGAAAAGAACTAAAATTCATATTTTACATACCTAGTTTTTAAAATTTTTTTAAAGATTTTATTTATTTATTTGAGAGAGAGAGAGGGAGTGAGTGAGTGGGGGCAGATGCAGGGGGAAGGGCAGAGGGAGAGCGAGAAACAGACTTCTCACTGACTGAGCAGGGAGCCCAACCCGGGGCTCAATTCCAGGATCCCAAGATCACGACTTGAGCAGAAGGCAGATGCTTAACTGACTGAGCCACCCAGGTGCCCCACATTTTACAAACCCAGTTTAAGCTAATACTATGATTTTGTAGAAAGAGAAGATATACAGACCAGTCATACATGTACAGATTAAAAAACATTTTTAATACAGTCTCAGCAAATCAAATCTGTTTTTGTATTAAAAGATGCTATTCCTGATGAATACATTTTTATTCCATCAACACATGACTTAATGTCATGAATTCTATTAACATGTTATATTAATATATTTTATTATATTTTATTATCTATAATATAAATAGGGAGAAAAAATGTTTAAGCTCCTCAGGAGAATCCTAAAAGATATTTTATTTAGCATCTGCACCTGCTGCTTCTACTACTGAGCCCTTACTGTATGTCAGTCACTGTAGAAAACACTACATTATCTAATTTAATCTTCACAATAACTCTTTATTAGCAACACCTCCATTACAAATGAAGACAGATTCAGAAGGCTGAGTCAGACAACTTCAGAAGGAAGTCAGACAACTAGTAAGTGCAGAATCACTCCAAAGGCCGTACTCTCAACCACAGTACAATGCTGTCTTTCAAAGATAAAGGATATTTATCTTGATTTGGAAGCCAAATTGCATCCATTGAAGGAAAAGAAATGATGTCCACCATCATAATTGTTATTTAATACTAGTCTGAGTGACTTACTCAAGCTATGAGAAGAGTAACTGATTTAACTCTTCAAATATTAGTGATACAATAATAATTTTTATGGTGATAATATTACCTATATAGGAAATACATAAGGCATCAATAAAATACTACAAGTATGAGCAACAGAAGAATCAGTAACTTCCTTATACGTGAGAAAACAGAAATACATCTTACTCAAAAATGCAATAAAATTATACAGTAATGATAAAATTAACAAATATATTTAATATCTTGAGAAATCTAAAATATATTATTGAGAGACTTAAAAGGACTTTTAGAATTCTACCTTCCAAGATGGAATCACATGAACCCATGTAGATACCACTTTCTCCAAAAGTAATCAATGCACCTTATTTTTAAAACATCACAAATTTTTCTGAATTTCACCTAAAATTAACATTTAGAAGTTATGAAAACAAGGACAAAAAAATCTTGCATGAATGATTACTAAAACATATAAATAAACAAATGAAAACAAGAGTAGATATACTGACAGAAGGCTGGACACACGGAGCCATGGAATAGAATATAATGTCCAAACAGCTAAGAATATTCATGAATGTATTATATGATAAAAACTATTTGTTTCAAACAATTCGGGAATAAAAAGTCCACTGGCTATAACACACTATTATTAATTACTTTTATTTTGATACCCACACATAAATCACAGATAAATAATTAAAAGCAAAAAACCATAGGTGTCTTTCTTAAAATGGAAAATTTAAAGAAATGATAATAATCATATCGTGAGAGTATCATGAAAATTACAAAACTATATTTCTTTGAAAATCTTTTATCAATCTGGGAAACTGGTGTGAGAGGTAAGCCAGGATAAAACAGAATTCTGTAAAATATGATTTCAACTCTCAAAATTGAACAGTGATTGACTTCTAACCAATAAAATTGAGACCTTTATTTTTATTTTACTTTTATTTTTCAAATTTGCCAGAGTGAGTGCACATGCCTTTTAAATTACCTTTCTTTCTTTCTTTCTTTCTTTCTTTCTTTCTTTCTTTCTTTTTTAAAGATTTTATTTATTTATTTGACAGACAGAGATCACAAGTAGGCAGAGAGGCAGACAGAGAGAGAGGGGGGAGCAGGCTCCCTGCTGAGCAGAGAGCCTGATGCCGAGTTTGATTCCAGGACCCCGAGACCATGACCTGAACCGAAGGCAGAGGCTTTAACCCACTGAGCCACCCAGGCACCCTTACCTTTCTTTATATATGCTTTGAATAACAGAAAATCCAGTGTCACGAGTACTGACAGCTGTTATATATAACTAACCATATAGCAAGAAAGAATATTTTCTTCCCCCTGTTAAGTTAGCTCATGCTCATTTTCAGTACATTCCTCATACACCTGGACCCAGGAGAATACTGATAGGCTTTATCTCACTATATTTTTATCTAACATTTCATATAAAGAAAATCATACAGAACGTATTTTTTTTATTCCTATTTATTTTCAATGTTTTTAAGGTGCATCCATATTTGTGTATCAGTTGTTCATTCATTCTTTTTTTTCCTAGGAAGTATCCCACTGTAGATTTCTTTCCTAAGCCTGCTGTTACAAACTGCCACACACTGGGTGGCTTAAAATAACAGTTGCACTGCCTCATAGTTCTTGAAGCTAGAGTTCCAAAATCAAACTGTTGGCAGCACAGTGTTCCCTCCAAAAGCTCCAGGGAAAAAACCTGCCATGCCTCTTCTAGCTTCTGGTGGCTCCTGGCAATCGTTGGTCTTCTTGGCTGTGGTAGTATCCCCCTAACCTCTGCTTCCATCTTCACATGGCTGTCTTCGTTCTGGCCTTAAATATGTGCAACATCTCCCCATTCTTAAAAGGACACCAGTCACTGGATGTGTCAAAAATTCCTTACTCTTAAAACGACACCAGTCAGTGGATTGGGGCTCACTCTCATCCAGTAGGACCTCAAATGTGAATGTGAAAATGATGTGAATGAATGTGAAATGAATGTGAAAACCTCAAATGAATGTGCAAAGACCCTATTTCCAAATAAGGCCATATTTACAGGTTCTGGGGCAATTTCAATACGAGGGGAGAAATGCTCTTCATCCCAGTACACATTAAATATTAACTCTTCAAATTCCTGAAGGCCGTATCTTAGCATTAATCCATGACTTCTTACAGTTTTCTCAGCAATATTTACAGTTAAGTGTGTAAGTCTTATATGTTTTGTTAAGTTTATCCTTAATTAATCCATATATTATTATGCTATTATAAATGGTAATTCAATGTCTTTCCAATTCATCATTGGTAGTGTGCAAAATGCACTAACTAGCATTAGCATTTTGTGCATTCCTCAGTAATTTCAATATTCATGATCATCTAATATTCAGAGTTCCTTCTCAAGCCGTGTATATTTTATATTTTTTCTTAGCCTTTTTCATTGGCTAGGGTCTGGAGGACAATTTTGACTATAAATGGTGAATTGAAAGTCCTTTCCTTGTTCCTGATTTTAGGACTGTTTTCCACCATTAGGTACCATGGAAGGTGAAGACTTTCCTACGATGTCTCTTACAAGGTAGAGGAAACACCCTTCTCTTCTAGTTTTCCAAGGTACACATAATACAATGGTTTTCTCCACTTCTAAGTCAATGTATTATATAACACTGATTGACTTTCAAATGTGTTAAACCCATCTTACATCCCAGGTCATAAAAAATCCACTTTGTCATGATGTATTATACTTTCTATACACTGATGGGTTCTATTTGTTAATGTTTTGTAGAGTTTTTGCATGTATATTTAGAATATAGATTTGTCTGTAGTTTTCTTTTGCAATTTCTAGGTCATATTTTGATAACAAAACAGTGCTGGCTTCCTTCTGGGAGTTGAGAAGTGTTCCTTTCCTCCTCTGTGTTTTCAAAATACTGTAACATTGGTATTATTTATTTCTGAAGTTTCAGACAGAATTCAGCAATGAAAATATCTGGGCCTGAAATTTCATTGTAGAAAAAAATATATATATATTTTATGAATTTAGTAACTTACATTGCAATAAGTCTATTCAGTTGTGGTGTGGCATACACTTGGATTTTACATTTCTCAAAAAGGACTTCTCTGGTATGATCATTTCACTTGTGGGAAGGATATTTGAGTTCTGACTGTATTGTGGGATTTATCTTCTAATGTCTTATATTTCAGAGGACAAGGTCTTGTACTTTTTCCTCTGTGGATGTTAAACAAAATGTCCGTAATTCCTATGACTTGTATTTCACTTAGATCTCCCCACTCATTTTGGGGAGCATCTGCAGTGAAACCTTGTACATTCACCTCTCTGGCTTTTGTTCCCTCTTTATTTATAGCACCTGGTACTTACAGATTTTTTTCCCTGCAAACTAAGCTCTGAAAATTTTTCTCACATTTTATCCAGCATGCTTTTTAAATAAAAGGGTCTCCAAGCATTTTGGTTTAATTCACCATGATATTGGGACTGGAAGTCCTAGACTGAATAGTAACAAAAGCCTTTTCAGAATACAAGAGAGAATTCTATGGGTTTTCTCTTTTTATATGCTAATGTAGTGTTTTACATCTAAAAATTTCCTAATGTTGAGACATCTTTGAACTACTGGTACAAACCCTGTTTGATCTCAGTTTAACACTTTTTTAACATATTGTTTCTGTTTGCAAATACATTATTAATGATTAGTTCATACAATTAAGTAAGATAAGCTTATAGTTTCCTGTCTTCTGTGCTATTCTCTCTATAGCAATATCCAATTCTCTCTATAGTTTTGGTGAACTTAGAATGATTACTTAGCTTTACTGAGATATAATTCATATACAATTCAACTCAATGTTTATTTTAGTATATTCAAAGAATGCGTACCTATGATCACAAATAATTTTAGAGGATTTTCATTATTCCAAAGAGAAACCCAATACCCATTAACACTCACTCCTAATTCCTCCAATCCCACCTTGCTTCCCTCAGGTTCTGGCAACAAACAGTCTACTACTTTCTCCATCTATAGAATTGCCTATTCAGATATCCGAACATTTCATTTAAGAGGAATCATACAATGTGTGGTCTTTCATTTCTGGCTTCTTTCACTTAGCATAATATTTTCAAGGAGCATCCATGTTGTAGCAGGTGTCAGTACTTCATTCCTTTGTATGGTTGGAACATGTTTATCCATCATTTGATGGATATCTGTAGTGTTTTTATTGGCTCTTATAAACAATGCTACTATGAGCATTTATTTACCTGTATTTGTGTGGACATATGTTTTATATTTCACACATATTCTAATTTCTCTACATTGTTGCCAATGCTTGTCATGATTTCTCCTTTGGATTACAGCAATTCTAGTTGGGTTTAAATAGTATCTCATTGTGGATTTGATCTGTATTTCCTCAATGGCTAATGACTTTGAGCAATTTTTTTTCATTTGTTTATTGGCTATGTGTGTATGTTCTTCTTTAGTACACAATGTCTATTCAGATCCTTTGCCTATAGTTTCATTAGGTTGTCTCCTCACTATGGAGTTCTAGAAATTTCTTTTATATATATATATAAATATATATATATATATATATATATATATATATATATTTTTTTTTTTTTTTTTCCCCCTAGGGGTGCCTGGGTCAGTCAGTTAAGCCTCTGACTCTTGATTTTGGCTCAGGTCATGATCTCAGGGTTGTGAGATCAAGCCCCATGTAGGGCTCCCCACTGAGCATGATGCCTGCTTAAGATTCTCTCTCTCCCTCCACCTTGGATCCTCTCCCCCTCTACACACACACACACACACACACACACACACACACACATATTCTACATATGAGCTGCACATAAGATATATAAATTGGAAATACCTTCTCCCAGTCCTGGCTTAGGGATTCATTTTCTTGTGTCCTTCAGAAAATAAAAATTTTTATTTTTTATGACAGCTTATCCCTTTTTCCTTTATCACTTGTTACTTTTGATGTTGTAACTAATAATACTATGTAATTCAAAGTCAAAGTCACAAATATTTAAACCTTTATTTTTCCTCTAACACTTCTATGGTTTTAGATCATAATTCTTTAGCTCTTCTGCCCTCTGCAATTTTACTTATCCTTTTATGTGTTTCTAAATCAGTGTTTAATGACAGTGATTATCTGTACATTAAAAAATTTTAATAAATATTATGTTCTTGTTTCAATTTGACTTGATTTTTACATATGGTGTGAGACAGATATCTGAAACAATTCACTCACAGGGGCTATCTAGTTACACCAGTACTATTTATTTAAAAAATTTCTTTCTCCAGTGAATTGTAGAGGTACCCTTGTTGAAAATCAGTTCACCATAAATATGAAGATTTGCCTCTAGACTTCCAATTATATCCCATTGATCTACATGTTTATCTTCATCTAGTACTTAACTGTCTTGATTACTATAGCTTTGTCTACTGTAATTTTCTTTATTTTTATTTTTTTGTTGACATATAATGTATTATTTGCTTCAAGGGTACAAATCTGTGATTCATCAGTCTTACACAATTCACAGCACTCCCCATAGCACATACCCTCCCCAATGTCCATCACTCAGCTACCCCATCTCTCCCGCCCAACTCCCCAGCAACCCTCAGTTTGTTTCCTGAGATTAAGAGTCTCTTATGGTTTGTATCCCTCCCCTGTCTTGTATAATTTTCAAACTTGAAATTATGAGTCCCAAAATTTATCTTAAGACTGTTTTAGAGATCCTGAGTCTCTTGCATTTCAAGAATGAATTTTAGCATCAGCTTTTAAATTTCTATAATGAAAGAATAGCTTCTAGAATATTGACAAGGCATGCACTGATTCTGTAGATCTTTTTAGAGAGTATTGTCAACCAACATTATGTCTTCCAATCCGTGAACATGAAATGATATCCCATTTACTTAGGTCTCTGACAGTTTGTTTTAAAAATGTTTTAATTTTTTTAGGATTTATTTTTTGAGAGAGAGCGAGTGGGCATGGGGAGTAGGGGCAGAAGGAGAAAGAGGGAATCTTGAGCAGATTCCCTGATGAGTGCTGAGCCTGATGTGGGGCTCTATCCCTTGACCAGGAGATCATGCCATGAGCCAAAAATCAAGAGGAGGAGGCTTAACCGACTGAGCCACCCAGGTGCCCCCAACATTTTTTTCTATTTTGAAGAACATGAAATTTCCCCTTTGTTTGTTAAATTTATTCATAAGAATTGCATTCTTTTTGATCTTATAAATAAAATTGCCTTTTAATTTCATTGTCAGATTATTCATTTGAAGTATACTGAAATACAACTGATTTTTATATATGGATCTTGTCTACTGCAACCTTGCTAAAATAATTCATTAGCTCTATTTTGTTAACTGACCATATTTTTAGAACAGTTTTAAGGATACAGAAACTTTAACAATACATAGAGTTCCCACATACCCCCTCTCTCATGCACATCGTGATTTCTCCTACTATTAACAATCCTGTGTTAGCATAGAATGTTCCTGGAAACACACATTAAATAAACTAGTTTCAATATATTATTAACTAAAGCCCATTACATTAGAATTCACTCTCTGTATTCTATCTTGTAGCTGTGTGTATATTCTCTAGGATTTTTATACATAACATATCAGCAAGAAAGATGGTTTTACTAATTATTTCCAGTGTGTATGACTTTTACTTCATTTTATTGTCTGATTACCCTGGTTACAATATCCAGTATAATGTTGAACAGAATTGGCTACAGTGGACCTCCCTTTCTTGTTTCTAACCTTAGGGAGAATATCCAGTGTTTTACAATTAAGTAAGATGTTAGCCATACTTCATAGAAGCCATTTATCAAGTTGAGGAGGTTCCCTTCCGTCCCTAGACTGCTGAGTAGTTTATCTTTTCATGAAGAAATGTTAATTTTTTCAAACGTTTTTTCTACATCTATTGGGATACTCTGTGGGGTTATTTTTATAAACATATATTTTTATCCCCAGGGGTACAGGTCTGTGAATCGCCAAGTTTACACACTTCACAGCACTCACCATAGCACATACCCTCCCCAATGTCCATAACCCCACCCCCCTCTCCCAACCCTCCTCCCCACATCAACCCTCAGTTTGTTTTGTGAGATTAAGAGTCACTTATGGTTTGTCTCCCTCCCAATCCCATCTTGTTTCATTTACTCTTCTCCTACCCTCTTAACCCCCCATGTTGCATCTCCTCTCCCTCATATCAGGGAGATCATATGATAGTTGTCTTTCTCCGACTGACTTATTTCGCTAAGCATGATACCCACTAGTTCCATCCACGTCGTCGCAAATGGCAAGACTTCATTTCTTTTGATGGCTGCATAGTATTCCATTGTGTATATATACCACATCTTCTTTATCCATTCATCTGTTGATGGACATCTAGGTTCTTTCCATAGTTTGGCTATTGTAGACATTGCTGCTATAAACATTCGGGTGCACGTGCCCCTTCGGATCACTACGTTTGTATCTTTAGGGTAAATACCCAGTAGTGCAATTGCTGGGTCATAGGGTAGTTCTATTTTCAACATTTTGAGGAACCTCCATGCTGTTTTCCAGAGTGGTTGCACCAGCTTGCATTCCCACCAACAGTGTAGGAGGGTTCCCCTTCTCCGCATCCTCACCAGCATCTGTCATTTCCTGACTTGTTAATGTTAGCCATTCTGACTGGTGTGAGGTGGTATCTCATTGTGGTTTTGATTTGTATTTCCCTGATGCCGAGTGATATGGAACACTTTTTCATGTGTCTGTTGGCCATCTGGATGTTTTCTTTGCAGAAATGTCTGTTCATGTCTTCTGCTCATTTCTTGATTGGATTATTTGTTCTTTGGGTATTGAGTTTGCTGAGTTCTTTATAGATTTTGGACACTAGCCCTTTATCTGATATGTCGTTTGCAAATATCTTCTCCCATTCTGTCAGTTGTCTTTTGGTTTTGTTAACTGTTTCCTTTGCTGTGCAAAAGCTTTTGATCTTGATAAAATCCCAATAGTTCATTTTTGCCCTTGCTTCCCTTGGCTTTGGCGATGTTCCTAGGAAGATGTTGCTGCGGCTGAGGTCGAAGAGGTTGCTGCCTGTGTTCTCCTCAAGGATGTTGATGGATTCCTTTCTCACATTGAGGTCCTTCATCCATTTTGAGTCTATTTTCGTGTGTGGTGTAAGGAAATGATCCAATTTCATTTTTCTGCATGTGGCTGTCCAATTTTCCCAACACCACTTATTGAAAAGGCTGTCTTTTTTCCATTGGACATTCTTTCCTGCTTTGTTGAAGATTAGTTGACCATAGAGTTGAGGGTCTATTTCTGGGCTCTCTATTCTGTTCCGTTGATCTATGTGTCTGTTTTTGTGCCAGTACCATACTGTCTTGATGATGACAGCTTTGTAATAGAGCTTGAAGTCCGGAATTGTGATGCCACCGACTTTGGCTTTCTTTTTCAATATTCCTTTGGCTTTTTGAGGTCTTTTCTGGTTCCATATAAATTTTAGGATTATTTGTTCCATTTCTTTGAAAAAAATGGATGGTACTTTGATAGGAATTGCATTAAATGTGTAGATTGATTTAGGTAGCATAGACATTTTCACAATGTTTATTCTTCCAATCCAGGAGCATGGAACATTTTTCCATTTCTTTGTGTCTTCCTCAATTTCTTTCATGAGTACTTTATAGTTTTCTGTGTATAGATTCTTAGTCTCTTTGGTTAGGTTTATTCCTAGGTATCTTATAGTTTTGGGTGCAATTGTAAATGGGATTGACTCCTTAATTTCTCTTTCTTCTGTCTTGTCGTTGGTGTAGAAAAATGCAACTGATTTCTGTGCATTGATTTTATATCCTGACACTTTACTGAATTCCTGTACAAGTTCTAGCAGTTTTGGAGTGGAGTCTTTGGGTTTTCCACATATAGTATCATATCATCTGCAAAGAGTGATAGTTTGACTTCTTCTTTGCCGATTTGGATGCCTTTAATTTCCTTTTGTTGTCTGATTGCTGATGCTAGGACTTCTAGTACTATGTTGAATAGCCGTGGTGATAATGGGCATCCCTGCCATGTTCCTGACAGCGGAAAAGCTTTCAGTTTTTCTCCATTGAGGATGATATTTGCGGTGGGTTTTTCATAGATGGCTTTGATAATATTGAGGTATGTGCCCTCTATCCCTACACTTTGAAGAGTTTTGATCAGGAAGGGATGTTGTACTTTGTCAAATGCTTTTTCAGCATCTATTGAGAGTATCGTACGGTTCTTGTTCTTTTTTTATTAATGTGTTGTATCGCATTGATTGCTTTGAGGATGTTGAACCAACCTTGCAGCCCTGGAATAAATCCCACTTGGTCCTGGTGAATAATCCTTTTAATGTACTGTTGAATCCTATTGCCTAGTATTTTGGTGAGAATTTTTGCATCTGTGTTCATCAAGGATATTGGTCTGTACTCTGTGAGTTTTGCTCTTTATTCTATTTGTATGGTAAAATATATGATTTTCAGAGGTTAAACCAACCTTATATTCCTGGAATAAATCCTGTTAGTCATGGCATATCCTTTTCATATACTGCTGGATTTGGTTTCTAAGTATTTTTTTAATGAAACTTTTGATATATATTCATAGGACATACTGGTTTATAGTTTTCTTATGACGTTTTTATTTGATTTTCATATTAAGGTAATATTAGTCTCATAGAATGAGTTTGAAAGTGTTCTGTCCTTTATTTTGCTTATCCTTTTTATCTGTTTTTAGATCAATTTTTAATAACAAAGCAATTATGTTTCATTGAAAATTTTAATAAAGTACAAAGCAGCTATCTTTCATTAAAAAATTTAATAAAGTCAACCACTCTATTATGTAGGTCTTAGATATTTTTAGGTCTCTAAGTCTATTTTTTAAAAATTAGAGTATAGCAAATGAGCCTATTATGAAATAAAAATTCAAATACAAAATTACAAATGTAGTTCTACTTTCCTTTTAATTTCCCATTCCTCTGTCCTTCCCTGGTAAGACAATCATTTTATGAACTTCTGTTTCCTTCTAGGTGTACCAAATGCACAAAAAGCATATATTGAGGGATGCCTGGGTGGCTCAGTTGGTTAAGCATCTGCCTTTGGCTCAGGTCATGATCTCAGGGTCTTGGGATCAAGTCCCACATTGGGCTCCTGCTCAGTAGGGAACCTGCTTCTCCCTCTCCCTCTGCCTGCCACTCTCCTACTTGTGCTCTCTCTGTCAAATAAATAAATAAAATCTTTTTTTAAAAAGCATATATTGACACAGATCATGTAACCCATCTTCATTATATATACACAAATAATAGTATTAAATATAGTCTATTAGATTCATCCTCATGGCTATTTGTTTTCCAATGTGCTTTAAAACTTTCTAATATGAGTTTGTAATCAATAGGAATTGGTTGATATATGGGATTCATTTGTTGTCCATTCTGTCAAACTGTTGTTATGGATGGTTTCTCATTTGCTCTATGCAATTTGACCAACTTAAGGCTAATTCTCTGTTATAAAAGTTATATACCAGGGAGAGGCTGTTAATTCATGTTTCAACACTGCATATGCCATAAGTCTAGTTCTTTAATTTCACATAGTTTTTTTTCCCCTTCCTCAAGTCACAGGTAGATACAAGCTCCCTTTTTAATTCCTGAGCTACTGAAAAGAATTTATAGAGTTCTTTCTAGACCACAGAGATCCACCCTGTGCTTGCAGTGCCTGTTCTTTTGTATCTCTCTAACTTACTCAAGATCACAGAGCTTCTGATATACCATTTTTCATAATTTCTAGATAATAATCATTGTTTTGACTTGAATTCACCTAAGTCTGATAATATATAAAGATTTTCCTTTTGTTTTGAAGTATTATACTGGTTTATTTCACTATCTTTCTATATTTAAAAATTGTATAACCTATATGTTCAGCTATCTTTTATATACAGACTATATTTTCATTGTGCTTTTAATCAGCCTTTGTATTTTCCTATAATAAATGATGCTTACTTCATTACATGTATTGATGATATAAATTTGTTCCTAATGGACATCTTATTCCAATTATGCTGTTTTTTGTAGATTCTTTATTTACTTTTATCTTTCATAATAATGAATCCAGGGAATTTTATTATTTTACTTTCTTATATTTCTTTTAATATTTGGAGGTTTTTTCATTTCATCTCTTTTCAGTTCTTACAATATCATCTTTTAAATATAATTATACTTTGGGGGTGCCTGGGTGGCTTAGTTGATTAAGCATCTGCCTTCCAGTAAGTCATCATGCCAGGGTCCTGGGATGGAGCTCCCTATTGGGCTCTCTCCTCAATGGGGAGTCCGCTTCTCCCTCTCCCTCTGCCTCTCCCTCCACTCATGTTCCCACGTGCTCTCTCTTTAAAATAAAATCTTTTAAAAATATTAAAAATAAAAATATAAATATCATTATAATTTTACATGAAGTATTCAGGCCTTTCTAAGTGACTGTATTCACTTTCCATTAGAAGCGGTGACAAATCTAGTATATATATATCTGCCTCCTTGCCCGTTTTCCATAACCTGTGAAATCTGTTTCATTTAATATTGTATTGAGGCATAATGAACAAAGAAGGAATCTTCAGGGACAATGTGATGAATATACCTGTGTAATCAATACCTTGATACTGAAATAGATTTCTAGTTCCCTCCTTATACCTCCCATTTAACCACCCACCTAAGGTAATCACCATTCTGACTGCTATCGTCATACATGCGTTTTGCCTTCTTCATAGGAATGGAATCCTATAGCAGGCATTATTTTGTAGTAAGCTTCTTTTGTTCTTCTTTTATGTTGTTGCATGTAGCAATGATTTATATTTTTGTTGCCATGTAATATTCCATTATGTAAATATACCATAATTAATTTCTTCATCTTCAACTGATGGACAATGGGCTGATTCCAGTTTATGACTACAATAAATAAAACTGCTATAGACATTCTTAACTATATCATAATGAACATAACTCATTTCTCTTGGTTATACACCAAGGAGTGAAATTACTGGGTCAACAAATGTATGTAATCTATGATACAGTGCTAATTGGATTTCTGAAAAGCTGACAGCAATTTACAATTCCAGTAACAGAATATGAGAGTTCCAGTCCTTTCACATCTTTGTCAACACTTGGTATTTTTTTTTTCAATTTTAGTCATCTGTACATGCACTAGTGTATCACTGTGGCTTTCACTTGCATTTAATTAATGACTAATGACTTTGAACATCATTCTACGTGATTATTGATCATAAAGATATGTTTTCTGAAAGTCTTGCTCATGCTGTTTTACCATCTAATTTTAAATTGCACTGTCTTGTCTTATTCACTTCCATGATTTCTTTACATATTCCAGATAGAGCCATTTGTTAAATATATATTTTAATTATCTTCTTGACTTGTATGTATTGGTTTCCTTTGCAAAAAATAAAATTTCTTAATTTTATCAAGGTCTGACATAATCATTTTTAAGGATATTAAGGTATACTTTCATTTGATTATAGTTTTCATGGTATATTCTTTTCATCTTTTTTCTTACATTTTTGTGTTACTATAATGTTTATCGCCTTTTATTGTTTTTTTAAACTTTATGAGAGAGAGAGAGCACATGTGAGAGAGAGAGAAACAAGTGGGGAGAGGAGGAGAAGGGCCATGGGAGAGGAAGAAGGCGGGCAGGGAATCTCCAGCAGACTCTCTGCTGAGTGTGGAGCCCAATGCAGGGCTCCATCTCATGACCCTGAGATCATGATCTGAACCAAAACCAAGAGTCAGTTGCTTAACCCTTTAAGCCACCCAGGTGTCCCAAAGTATCTCCCCTTTTAAAGGGCATATAATTATATTCTTTAAATTACCCTGACAATCTTTGCTTTTTAATAGAACGGTTACCACATTTACATTTAAAACAGTGACTGATGAAGGAAAGCCCAAGTCAGCCATTTTCTACCTATTTTATTGTATCCTATCTCATTTTGGTAAATACATTTCCTTTCAATTAATTATATACTCAAATAAAATTTATTATTATATTAGGTTTTTGTTATTTATAATTCTTCTATTAATATCATGAGATTAAAGTATACACCCTTATGCTATTATAATCTAACTTTTCCATTACTATTTCTACTATTTTTATAAAATGCAAGATCCTCACATACGTATAAATACACCTACAGCTACTCTCTTTTTGTGCCCTGTGTGATCTCTGTCATATATATACATATACATTATAAACCTCACTATATTTTTATATAATATTTTCTGATTATCTACATATTAACAGACTGATGCTATTCATTTTTTTTGTGATTTTCCTTTCCATGTTGGTGAAGAGTTCACTTATGTATTTTTTTCCACTATGAATATGTATATATCTTCTTTCAAATTTTTACTTAAATTCTAGTTAACATATAGCGTAATATTGGTTTCAGAAGTAGATTTTAATGATTCATCACTTACATATAACACCCAGTTCTTAATACAAATGCCCTTCTTAATACCATTTAGTCCATCCCCTGCCCACCTCCCCTCCAGCAACCCTTATTTTGTTCTCTATAGTCAAAAGTCTCTTAAGTTTGCTTCCCTTTCTGTTTTTTACCCCTTCTCCTGTGTCATCTGTTTTGCCTTAAATTCCACATATGAGCAAAATCAGATGGTATTTGTCTTCCTCTGACTTATTTCACTTAGTAGAATACATTTTAGCTCTATCCATGTCCTTGCAAATGGCAAGATTTCTTTCTTTTTGATGGTTGAGTAATATTCCTGTGTGTGTGTGTGTGTGCGTGTGTGTGTGTGCACATGCCACATCTTCTTTATCCATTTATCAGTCAATGGATATTTAGGTTCATTCCATAATTTGGCTATTGTTGATAACGCTGCTATGAACATCAGGGTGCATGTACCCCTTTGAATCAGTATTTTATCCTTTGACTAAATACCTAGTAGTGCAATTGCTGGGTTGCAAGGTAGTTCTATTTTTAACTTTTTGAGGCACTTCCATACTGTTTTCCAGTGGCTGCACCAATTTACATTCCTAAAACAGTGTAAGAAGTCCCCCCTTTCTCCACATCCTTGCCAATATCTGTCATTTCCTGAGTTAATTTTAGCCATTCTGAGAGGTATGAAGTGGTATCTCGTCATGGTTTTGATTTGTATTTCCCTGATGAGTGATGTTGAGCATCTCTTCATGTGTCTGCCGGCCATCTGTGTGCCTTCCTTGGAAAAAAAAAAAAAAAGCCTATTCATGTCTTCTGCCCATTTCTTGACTAGATTCTTTGTTTTTGGGGGTGTTGAGTTTGATAAATTCTTTACAGATCTTGGACACTAACCCTTTATCCTATGTGTCATTTTCAAATATTCTCTCCCATTCCGTAGGTTGTCTTTTAGTTTTGATGATTGTTTCCCTCTCTGTGCAGAAATTTTTTATCCTGATGAAGTCCAAATAGTTGGTTTTGCTTTTGTTTCCCTTGCCTCAGGAGATGGGTCTAGTAAGAAGTTGCTACAGCCAAGGTCAAAGAGGTTGCTGCCTGTGTTCTCCTCTAGGATTTTGATGGTTTCCTGTCTCACATTTAGGTTTTTCAGCCACTCTGAATTTATTTTTATGTATGGTGTAAGAAAGTGGTCCAGTTTCATTCTTCTGAATGTTGCTGTCCAGTTTTCCCAACACCATTTGTTGAAAAGACTGGTTTTTTTCCATCGCATATTTTTTTCAGCTTTGTCTCCTAGACTGATAAATTATCTCAACATCTTTTGAAGATTACCTATTTAACTTTTGATTTTGAAGAATATTTTCCCTGGAAATTGCTATGACCCAATTGCTAATGTCCTTTGAAAATATAAATGCTGGAATCCTAACTTCCAAAGTGATGTATTAGGAACTGGGACCTTTGGAAGAGGTTTGGATAATTAGGGTAGTAGAGCCCTCATGAATGGGATTAGTGCCCTTACAAAAATGGCCCCAAAAGGGTTTGCTTTCCCCTTCTACTATGAGAAGACATAGCAAGAAGTTGCCATCTATGAAACAGGCAGTGCGCTCTTCTCAGTGACTCTGCTGGCACCTTGGCCTTGAATTTCTCAACCTCCAGAACTATGAGAAATAAATTTCTGTTGTACATTAGCTACCCATTCATGGTATTTCATTATAACATGCAAATAGTCTAAGACAGGGCTAGTATCATAGGAAGGTAAGACTTTCCAGTTGCTTAGGTTTGCTTTGATTTCTGCATTGTAACAAATGCCTTTCAATTGTATTCTGCTTTCCTTTTACTTTTGGAGAAAATTCATCTTTTAATGTTACCGATGCTTACTTGAAAGTAAACTTATACATCTTTTTCCCCCTTTTTTAAAGATATATTTTTTATTTGTCTTTGAGAAATTTGACTAAGAAATGTTTATGTGTTGTTTTATTTGCATTTATTCTGCTTGGGATTCACTGGGAATCTTAAACTTGTGAGTTGAGGCCTTCTATCAATTTTAGATATCTCATCTTCAAATATTGCATCTGTTGTGTTTTCTCTCATTTCTTTGTGGAACTCAAATTACATATGTCACACTTTTTTTTTTTACTGTAACCGCATTTTTCTTATATTATGTCCATCTTTTAAAATTCTTTTGGCCCTGTGCTTCATACTAAGTAATTCCAATTCACATCTTCTCCTTTTCACTCATTTGCCTCCTGCCAGGTCCCATCTTCTGTTAAGCATATCTAATATGGCCTTAGTTTGAGATATTGTATTTCTAAAGCATGAATTTGGTTCCTTCTCATAAACTCTAATTATTTCTTAATTTCTCCATAATTTCTACCATTTTTGTATGTTCTTGAAAACAAAGCCATTTCCATTTCAAACTCTGTAAGGTAATGTCACTGCCTGAATATATATAGCATAGGTTTTTATCTGTTATTTATATTGTTCTTATTGGGTTCAGAGACACCTCATTTTTTTCATATTAAATTAGTTGTAGAATTATAAATTGGCACAGATGCTTCAGAATGTGGTGTGGTGATAAGAATCAAAGGAATTTAAGTTTTAATATGCTTTAATCTAAATACATAAAAATATAATTACCAGAAGTTAGAAGACATTACGAAAACTTTCGAGCACATATATCTTCACTGTACCACTGTTAATATAAGCAAAAAATGGAAAGCAATCTAAATGTTCAATAAATGAATCAACAAAACATTTCTGTCTATTCTTGCAATTTATTATTTTGTGGTCATAAAAAAGCCACATCTTCAATGATTATTGAAGGACACAGAAAGCTTGTGTTAACATATTATGTGAAGCTCCAGGCTATAAACTATATAACTACATATTTTTATCTACAACCATATATCAGCTGGGTGACTGTCATTTTGGTGAAAGGGAAATTCATTATCAACCCATTTCACATGTTCTATAGAAATGAAAAGATCGTCTCAAGATTACAGGAAATTACTAGAGACTAGTGTTTTTCTGATATTTATGATATGTTTTCGTCCTACTGACATCTCAATTTCATATGCATGTCACTTGTTATGGCTATTTTTTTCCATCTGCTGTGCACACACATACACACACACAGAATAAATCTTATTAAAATCAATCACTGGAATTGTTTGGATTTTGATATACTGAATTATTTTCATTTTCTTCGTTATTTTTTTCAACAGTTTTATGAAACCATTATATATTTTTAAAGATTTTATTTATTTGACACAGAAAGAGAGAGACAGTGAGAGAGGGAACAGAAGCAGGGGGAGTGGGAGAGGGAGAAGCAGGCTTCCCGCTGAGCAGGGAGCCCGATGCAGGGCTTGATCCCAGGACCCTGGGATCATGACCTAAGCCGAAGGCAGCCGCTTAATGACTGAGTCACCCAGGCGCCCTGATACCATCATATTTTAATCAAAAGAATTTTAAAAATTAATAAGAACTAAGAAATATTGATGGGAACTACAAAGAAAATAATTAAAGTGAGAATATGTGCTAGTTGATACTTGTATTCATATTAATCTGAGACTCTAATTCATGATTCCTGTGATCAGATATGTAATTCAATCAGAAATAATTAACATAGCAGAATTTATACAAACATTCCTCATTGGCTAGCCAGACATAGGTTCTGAAGGCAAACAAACACTGAAAATCTTCATAATTTTTCAATCACACAAATTTGAGGATAAGCACGTACTCAAATATAAATACACTCACACATATGCCTGTCATCAATCAGGCATGAACAGTGTAATATGTGCATACCCTATATATTTGTCATAATGAAATCTGAAACTATACACAAATCAACACACACATAAAGTTTCTCTAGTCTATTTGAATATATGGTTGTTATTGACTCCACTAAAGGAACTTCTTAAGCATATCATTACAGCACAATCAGAGGTATAAAATTTGATTTTCTATATAGTTCTATTTTTAATTCTGAATTTAAGTATGTGTCTACAAACTTTCCTACACAGATGTTGAGAATAGTATCTACAGATAAGCAGGGCTGTGAAAAAGAAAACTATAGACTCTTTTATAGATGACTAAGAACTAAAATATTCTAGGAGAATTATAGCACCAAAATTGTTTACCCTTAATAAAACATCTTCAAAGCAACAGCAAACTATTAAAGATATAATGTAACTATTTTCAAGTCAAAATTTAAAAATAAATAAATGATGTGTTATTTTGAAGGGAAATATTTCTACAGGCTGGCTTTGTGTTCAATTTTGCAAAGTGAAAGTGACACACTTCACATTCCTTTTCCTAGAAACAGGGATGGGATATGCAAAATTGTCTCTATGAAGAAAAATTCACATTGGCTAAACTCTCTGAAGTCAGAAGAGCAGTTGCATTCTACTGACATCAGATACTTGGAAATTTAAATTATTATATTAAAATTCTATCAGCCTAATGTAATAGATTTACACAATCAATAAAAACCAAGGTAAGGCAATGTATGAAAAAGTATTTGCTATTACTGACACCACACTAGATGGTTTGCAATGTGCTTTATGTGCCTTGTTTCATTTAATTTCACAATAACTGTATGATTATGATATGGGATTCAAATTTCATAGTAAGGAAATAGAGGCTCATGAAGTTTCAATGGCTTTACCAAGATCACCAACCTAAAATTGTGAGACACAGAATTTGAACCCAGATTTTTTGGATCACAAAGTTGTTCATCCTACAAAAATGCGCCTCTGAAGCCTAGTATGTTATCACAGAATTATCCTTGTCATTATTCTGTTGGTAAAAATAAAGGGAGGAAATATATATACAGAAACTACACCCAATACCCTAACACACACTCAAGACACACCCACACAAATTTATTCTTTTTCACATTTAACCTTTCTTTCTCCTAACCTTCTCTCTCTGAAAGTTGGATGATAGATGATAGATAGAACAAAGAGAGGGGAAAAGACCGAATGAGATGAACATACTACTGAGAAGAGGTTAGATTAAATTCTGTCTCATTCTTCCTTCCCTGTAGATGCTTCTCAACAGAACACTTAGTTCACAGGTACTCAGCATAGGAATGAACATTTCCTGTGACTTCATGCAGCAGACTGTTCTAATGTTGTGCAGCATTAGGAAGTTCTTCCTTATACTAAATGAAAATTTTCTTTCCTGTAACGTTCACCTCTTAATGCTAGTTATGCCCTCTGGGCCTACGGGGAAAAGTCTACTCCCTCTTCCACATGACAGCTCTTCAAATATTTCAAGACAACTAGCCTGTCTCCCCTTAGTCTTCTAGTCCCCAGGCTAAACACCCACGGAAGATTACACCGTAGCATTAATATCACCACCTTGCATTTTCTACACTCCCACATGTCTTCTCCTTTGTTCCTTCTCTCTCAGACAGTGAGAACAATGAGAAATTATGTCATCTATGAACCAAGTTACATAATCTCACTCACCTCCTCCTTCATTCACGCACACAGCCTCTATGCAGACCTTCCAGGTAGTGAAGTACTACAGGATTTAGCAGAAAGAAATCATTCAGGAGCCTCTTAGACCATGAAACTCTGTTTTCAATCCTAAAGAGCACAGAGACATAAAAGGCAAACACATTGTAGCATTCACCATTACCGATTGGAGCTACTCATAGTAGCAAAGACTAAATATATGAAAAACACATGATTTTTTAAAAAGTGTAATAAATTTACAAAATATACAGGAGCAAGCACTGCAACAAGAATGAGGAATGTTATTAAAAGCATATTTTAGAAAAAGTATTGTTTGCATTCCTGCTCTGCATTTACTAGCTATGTGTTCTTACATAATTCACAAATACTCTCTCATTCACCATTTCCTCGAAAAGGGAAAATAATTCTTAATTCACATGGTTATTGTAAAGATGAGAAACCTATGCATTGGAGAGTATTTCATTTTTTTGAAAGCACACAAATGATTGAATTCACTCATGCATTGGAATATTGTAATAACCAAATTAACAGTTAATTCACTTTAAAGGTATAGGTCAAATGTTCAACATGAAGGTTAATTCAGAAAGCATGGAATTTTTATTGTGTCAGAATGAGGAGCTTCCAAGATCCCTGACAGTCATTTATAGGCATTTATTTCATTCAACATTGTAGATTTAATCTATACATTAACCTCTGTTCTCAACCGAACCCCACTAAAATGACAGTAAAATATTTAAAGTCACAAATCTGCAAAGTCAGAAACAAGGGAAGAAACAACAGATCACAAGACATGTAAAATAATTTTGGAAAATGGAAAGCAGATGGACAATTGGAAATTGACTTAGTAGTCCAGAGAAATTTAAGCATCTACAGAAGGAAAACCCAACGAGCAAACCAATTTGTGATGTAGCACCCAAGAAATACTCAGGAATTGGAGACAGCAGTCCCTTTTAAAGACAGAGATATGTATGACAATAAAAACGGAATTTGCTGTTAGACACTCCTTTTATACCCTGCAGGGAAATCTACTAGGCTAAATATTCAAGGTGATCACCCAGAAGTGATCAACTTTCTACTTTCCAGTAAAAAATAAAACATAATTTAGCCACATTTTCTGTTATTTTATAAAATGGACCAACTGTTTTCCAGTTTCCAATAGATGGTCCTCATTTCCATTTGAGACCTCAACATGAGCACCATTAATATTCATATTTCTACCAACATTCTGTCCATGACAATATATATGTATTCTCTAAGAACACAGAAGCTCTCTCTACAGTGTTCCTCTTTCCTTTCTGACATCTCATCAGAATTGCCTTAGACATAATTGTGATGGTTACTCTTATTTGTCACCCTGACAGGGCTATGGGGTTATTTAAATGTTAATCTCAAGGGCTAAATGGGTGATGGGTATTAAGGAGGGCACCTGTGATGAGCACTGGCTATTATATGTAAGTGAATTACTACATTTTACTCCTGACACCAATACTACACTATTTGTTAACCAACTAGAATTTAAATTAAAAAAGTTAATCTTATTAGAAGATATTTGCAAATCATATAACTGATAATATTCAAAATATATAGAGAACTCAGACAACTCAATATCAGAAAATGAACAATTCAATTTAAAAATAAGCAAAAAAATAAAAAATAAAAAATAAAAAAATAAAATAAAAATAAGCAGAAGACATGAAGAGACATTTTTCCAAAGACGACATCCAGGTGGCCACCAAACACATGAAGAGATGCTCAACATCACTCATCAGGGAAAATGCAAATCAAAATGACAATATGATGTCTTCTCACAGCTGTCAGAATGTATATTATCAAAAAGACAAAGGGAAACAAATATGGCCAAGTGGAGTAAAGGAAACCCAGTGCATTGCTGATGGGAATGCAAAATGGTGCAAGCGCTAGTGAAAACAATATGAAGGTTGCTCAGAAAATTAAAAATAATATGAAGGTTACCTGAAAAATTAAAAATACAACTGCCATATGATCTAGCAATTCCACTTCTGGGTACTTATCTGAAGAAAACAAAAACAATGGTTCTTAAAAAAAACCACATACACCCCTATTTTCATAGCAGCATTATTTACAACAGTCAAGATATGGAAGCAGCCTAAGTTTCCATCAATAGCTGAATGGATAAGGAAGAAGCAGTGTATATGTAAATATGTATACATGCACACATACATACACAATTGTATGCTTGCCATTTGCAATATCATGGATGGGCCTAGAAGGTATAAGGCTAACTGAAAAAGACAGAGAAAAGACAAATACCATAATTTCACTTATATGTGGAATCTAAAGAAAAAAAAAAGCAGTCAAAACAAGACAGGAACAGTCTCATAGATACAGAGAACTGTCTGGTGGTTGACCAAAGGGGAAGGGAGTGGGGAGGATGGACCAAATAAGGCAAGTGGATTAAAAGCTACAAACTTCCACATATAAAATAAATAAAACATGGGAATACAATGTATAGCATAGGAAAAATATTTAACAGTATGTAACAAATTTCTATGTGACAGATGGTAACTAGATTTATCATGGTGATCACCTCATAATATATACAAGTGTTGAATCACTATGTTGTATACCTGAAACTAATATTGTATATCAACTACACAACAGAAATAAACATTAACAACTAAAAATACATGTGAAAAGCTTCTCAAAAAATCATTAGTGTCAGCTAAAAAAGTATGCCCATAGCAACATCCAGACATTTGACCAAGTATCTGGTTACTGTGTCCTAGCAAAGTTGACATATAAAATTAACTATGACAACTCAAAACAGGTTTCAAAAGTACATTGATATTCATAGCAACACTACTTAAAATAGCCAAAAGTAGGAATAAGACAAATGTCCATCAGATAGACAAATAAAATGCAGTCTATACATGATCGAATATTTAGATATAAAAGGGAATGGAGTAGTGATACATGCTACAGCATGAATGAACTTTAAAGACATTATGCTACATGAAAGAATTGATTAAAAAACCTATCTATTAAAAAAATCTAGCTATGATTCTGATCAAGTGAAATTTGCAGAATAGGTCAATCCACAGAAATAAAAAGCATATTGGTGGTTTACAGGATCTTGTAGAGAAGGAATGGGAAGTGACCACTTAATGTGTACAGGGCTACCTCTGGTAGTCAGAATGTTTGGATTTAGGTAGTTGTGACGGTTGCATAATACTGTGAATAGACGAAATGCCACCAAACAGTAGACTTTAAAATTGCTGAAATGGTGAATTTTGTTATGTGAGCTTTACCTAAATAAAAAACTCCATAATGGAAATTGTATCCGTAATAATACAAGACAGTTACAACTGAACAGCAAGAAGCACCACTATTCAAATAAATCAAGGGTAACATATTTCAACAGAAATTTTACCGAAAAAATATTCAGAAAATCAAGAAACATGTTACATGATAACATCATTCGCCATCAGGTAAATGTAACTTACAAGCATCATATTTTAGCACTATATACCAATGAGAACCATTAAAATTTAAAAGAAATTAAAAAAAAAAACTTAAGTATGGATGATGTTATAGAATATGAGAAACTCTCATGCGTTGCTGGTGGAAATGCAAAATGGTAGAGCCAATCTAGAAATCTGTTTGTGTTCTTCTTAAAGTGTTAAATGGATATCACTACCTAATCTAGCAATCTCAACCTTAGCTATTTACTTAAGATAAATGATTCACAATACCTCAATTCATTGTTTAAATTAACTGAAAGCAATATGATGCCTATCAACTAGTGATTAGATAAACAAAGTGTGGTTCATCCACAGAATGCACTTCTGATAAACTGACAACATGGGTGCATCTCTAAAGTTTTACACTATGTCAACGAATATGAATATTTCTTAACACAGGATGCCAAGGTCAAATATGAGAAAAGGCAAATAGAGTACAGAAATCAGGACAGTAGATACCAAGGGCTGAGATGCACAGGTGTGATTAACTGTAAGGGAAAAGGAGTTCTTGCTGGGTGGATAGAAATGTTTTCTACTATTATGATTGTGGTGGTGGCTACACAAAATATAGCTTCGTCAAAAGTCATTAAAGAGCATGGGTAAAATTAGTAAAATTTATTGGAGGCAAATATTATAAAAATAAATAAGAACAACAATAAAAATGAATTCTCATCTCATACTGTTTATATAGATCAGTCCTCAAAACTCATGAAGGCAATCTAAAGCAACTCACTCACTTCTTGATTAAACGGCGATTTACTGAGCACCTATTCCTTACTTGGCAGCGTTCTATACAGTGGTAATAGTCTAGCCAAGAAGAAAGGGAGGATCTGTAATTCCATTTCACTATTCTTCTGCTGGCCCTTTGTAATACAGAACTAGAAACCACACTGTTTAGGTGTTTCTCCCCAGTGAAGGGTGTCTTTTACATCCACCACCTGCCCATTTGACAGTAATATTTAGTAGATATTTGTCTTTATCACAATGTGTATATACATTTCTTCTTCCCTAGATTGTAAGCCCTGAGAAAGCACGAATCACAGCTCTTTTTAAAATTTCCTTATTCCCTCCCCACCCCTAACCCCGCCAGTACGGAGCATACTACATGGTCACTAAATGCTTTTCAAATTAACTGAAAATGTAGTCATATGATTTTGATAGACACATATGCTGCCAATTTATGGAAAATGAGCAGTTAATTGTTTCTGATTTGACTTCACCTCTGCACTTCGATAGTTCAAGTCTATATGCACCACCTCCCTCCCTCCCAGCTTGCCTCTCCATGAGAAAAATACAAGGAGGATGCTTAGGTGGGTATGAGGCTCCTAATTCCCTCCTGCTTAGAGTACTTCTCTAAGCGGACTCTGCCTCTCTAGTTAGATAATCATGAATGACTGTGTATTTTAAACTTCATGAGGAATTATCACCTTAAAGTGTTCAGGGGGCTCCTGTTGGAGGAAATCAACAAAGCAGAAGTGGGAGAACAGTCCCCGAGACTAAGTCTTCCTAATAAAGAAAGTTGTTTTATTTTCTTCTAGAACTGCCTATTCCACCACTCCCCAGTAACCCACCCAATTGTTCAAGTTGCCTCAATTAGAAAACATAACCTCCAACACAATTACTCAGTGAGTCCTGTGGTTAGTCTTCGTGGTAGACTAGATATATGGAAACCCTGTGCTGTAACAGAAAGCATTTTAAGCCATTAGAAAATATGCTTCTTAGAGAGTCAGGAAACTTCAGGTGCCTCTGAACAACTGAAGAGAATCCTTGCAATTGGAATAACCAAATTCTGCTCCTTTAATAACCAGCTAGGAACAGACAATAATATGACATAGTAAGATACATAGCATGATTGATTCAGGGGCTATTTGATACAGTTCTGCATAATGTAGAAAATTGTAAGACAAAAATATAGAAAATGAATGAAACATTATGTCTCTTTTGGGGGGCTTAATTGGTGTAGTCAAGCAGATTACAGCACATCAGATCTTAAGGAACATTGAAATTCTAGCTCCAGGCTTCCGAAGGTCGCCTTTGTATAGAATTATCTAAAAGGTGCACCTATCCTTCCATCCATCATTCCACCCCAATTCAGATTCATTTAAATCAGAATCTTGGGAAGTAGGGCTTCAATATTAGTATTTTAAAAAACTCCTTTGTGGATCCCAACATCCAATTGGGATTGTTCTATTCTAAATCATTCCAATTTATTTCAACATATGAAGACTCAAAAGGAAGACTTTTCCAAGGTTCCATGATGGGTAGTGTCAAACCACAAGCAACTAATTCATCTGACTCCCCAAGAGTACCATATTCTGCTCTTTGCAGTGTTGTTCAATGGAAACATTATATTCCAATCATAAGAGGAAATAAATAGTATTCTGCAAGTGCCATTTATAGTGTCTGTAAGAAAATTATAATAATCAAACTTAAATGTTTTTCATCAGAAAAGTAATATATCTTCAGTATGAAAAGTTGGAGAGATCCTAAAAGTAGAAGACAATCATATTACAGTATCAACATGTGTATATTCTTTTAAAATCTTTTTTTTCCTCACAGAAAACCATACATGTTTATTTCCAGCATTTAGAATATACTGCAACAAATGAAGAGGATTACAAATCACTCAGGTTTGACTATTTTTACTTGCTATTGAGAATACCCACATTCATTCAAAAAGTAATTAGTGAGACAAGTGTTTGTCACTGTTTTGTGAACTTGGGATACATCAGGAAATAAAAGATCTTGGCTATCATGATGTCTATGATGATAATTGTGTGGATTGTGAAGTAACAGCTATACTCTTATTCAGTTAAAAAATAAAATTTAAAATACTTTGGCTCAAATACACATCTAGAAGAAGAAAAATTTAACATATGTGCTAATTCAAATGAAAAAGCCTACACATCACTAAACCATCTGCTTCTGAGAAATCAAAATAATCTCCAAGCACTAATACAAGAGTATGGTCTACAGGGCCATTAATACTCTGGTTCATTCCTACTGTTTTAGGACAAATTGCCATTCCCAACATATCCCCTGTGCTCCTTTCACAAATCCAAACTTTGCAAATTGTCTAACCCTCTGTTCTCCTACATGCTTTTGTCACATTAAATGTGTTTTCCAGCCTGAAATGCCCTTTATGCCATCATCATCATTAAGCTACAGCTGAAAAATTCATAGTTCTTGGGTGGGGGTTCTGTTATGTACATCTTTACTAAAACAAATGGCAGAGTACATGGTAATCACTTATTGTATTCTCAGTATTCCTTCCAGACAGTGCACTCCTTAAGGCTAGGATATTCTGTTATTAATTTATAAATACACAGTGGATATGAGAATGTTTGAGTTATAATAAATGTTGAGCAACTGTTTATGAAATAAATTTTTAAAAGCATTTATTGTTTTACTTTTCAAAAATAAAGCCCTTTATCTTACAAAGTATTTTCTTGTACATCAAAAGTGGGTCCTTGTCCACGCTAGCAGAATGGAGACCTTTGTATAGCAGTCCCTGGCATAGTTTCCCTATACTCAACCGAGTTTGGTCTCCTAGTCAAAGTGCCTTAGAAAATGTATTGTGTTACTTCCCATAATACAAAGATGGAATTAATGAACATTATGTTTTCTCTAATAACCTAAGGGAGGTGGCAGACAGCATGCATATCCAGCACCCTGCATACAGAAAGGTAGATATAATCATTCTGTGAAGTTGGTTATTTTTCTTTTTAAATATGGTGACAACAGAATAACACTTTCGACAAGTGTTGGAGGCTAAACTTGATCTTTATGAACCAGTCCAAGATTTTTGTCATTTTCAGAAATTAAACGCGCCTCATTTCAATATTTTGATGCCTAAATAGAAATAGTGTCCTGGTAAAGTGTTTACAAAAGCTTTCTAGTAGGAAACTAAGATGCCAGTAGACCTCCTGGGTTCAAACTGTGGTGCTACTTACTAGCAATAGGACTTCAGGTGTTTGAACAAATCCTTTCAAACCTCACTGAGTGGGACCTATTAATATGATGGGATCTAAGAATGTCTTAGACTGAAGAGGGAGATTTGAATTGAGATATTCACTTGTTGAATTTGAAGAAGCAAACAACCATGATGTAAAGTACCCAGAGGGGGCCATGTGGCAAGAACCTGAGAATGGTCTCTAGGATCCCACAGCGATTCCTGACCCACAGTTACCAAGAAAACAGTGGCTGCAGTCCCACAGACTCAAGCAAATAAATTCTGCCCAAAACCCAAAGGAGTTTAGAAGCACACCTTTCCTAGTCAAGCCTCCAGGTGAAAACACAGCTGGGCTAAAGACTCTGAGCACAGAACACTGCTAAGCCGTGTCTGGACTCCTGACCCCCAGAAACCATGCGATACTAAATTGGAGTTATTTTAAGCCAATAAGTTTATGGTAATTTGTAGCAATGCAATTGAAAATTACCTATGTCATAGCAGTTATAAAGACTAAATGAGTGTAATATTTAAATCTGCATAAGTGCTTGTTAATGAAAAATGCAGATCTGTGAATCATTCAAGAAACTAAAAATGAAGAGTGTCTACATCTGCAAACTCATGTAAAATAGGGAGCAACATGGTGAAAATTTCCTCAAAACTCAATCTTTACTTCCAAATGTTAGACTCTGGACTTGTAATTACACTCCTTACCTCTTTCAAATCAGAACCATTGTGACTACCTCTACAGAGTTGGACTCTAATTTATTCTCCATTAATCTAACATATATAATATCCTCAGAAACTGATTCAAATATATTTTTTCTTCATCCAATACCCACTTAATAACAGTCCACTTCTCTTAAGATCACTCCAAGCATAACAGCTCTATGAAACTGATGAGATTCAAAATATTTAAATTAATCAAATACATGCAACCAAGATGAATTACTTTTTCACGAATTGTTCTCGGTTTCTGAATGATGATGATGCAAATGAAGCTTCAGTTCTTTCAAAAATTCATTTAGATTCTTTTTCGACCTCCCATTATACTTAAAACATCTGTAGTGGTTTAGAAAGCTTAGACTATTAAAACAAAATAATCGACACTTTAGCGCTGATCTCAAGCTGTTCCAAGAACAATGAATCACCAAAGATGCCAATTTTACACTATGAAATAAAAACGTTTCATCCAATAAAAGTTTATGTTCCTGGTGGCACCCAATTTATTATTTTATTTAGAAAGATTCATTTAACATCCAGCTGTTGTATGCTACATATATTTTGGGATATGTTAGGCATTTAGATATTGATTTACACCCATTAAGAACATCCAAGCAAGTTGATGATTTTCTTCTTTTAAATGATTGTTACATAATTGGGTTCAAATCTTTTGCATGCATTTTCATCGCTATAGCATATAAAACTTAAATTTTACCAACTGACAAAGAAGTATTTTATGAAGACTCATTATATTTCTATATTCCAAGAATTATTTCATGAAGACTCATTACAGTTCTATATTCCAAATTATATTGGAAAATAATGTATGCAATAAAAGAACTTTAATCTCACTAAACTTTGTAACATGTCTTATTTCATATTTTGTATTGCATAATGTAACCTTCATTGTCCAGTCTGCAACTGCCAATATCTGTGTTTAATCAGCCTGTTGTGGATTTTCACAAGAAGTGTTCTTCATCCAGTGGGGGGACTGTATGCTAAAAGGAGGGTTCTTCCAAGCAGAAATTCTCTGCCTACTGAAATAATGATTCCTATACATAATTACTAACCTATAACATAGTATGTATGCTTATATCCCCCCCCCACTGCTGCCAACTTAGGAGTATTAAAAATCTTTACCAGGATGGTGATAAATTCAATCTTCTTTTGGGGGGCCCCACCTCTCCACAGTTTCTAAGGATACTAAAAAGTACTTGCTAAACCAGACCTCAAGGAAGGGTCTCTAATATCTACATGTCACATAAATTGCTGAGGAGCATTACTGTTCAATTCTGTTGGAAACTATAATCCCTTGTGTTAAGAGGGGGTAAAGGGTTCTTTTATCACAAAATCAAGGCTATTGGAATTAAGTACTCTTGTTAATTAGTATTCAATTCTTTCAACCTATCTATAAATCAGAGCTGCTGTTAACTCAGGATGCTTCATGGTAGTGGGGTGGATGTCTCCAGCACAGGGACCAATCTCTTTCACAAACCCAGTGAATCTCTTTCTACTCAAAGGCAGAAAGTGGTTCTGTCCCACAATCCTACACATCTCCATATATCCCTTATACTCCCCTAACAAAAGCCTTGGAAGGGTTTTTCTTCAAGTAATTTATACATTTTTATATTTTAAAATAAGGAAATACTTGTGGATTTACTATAAAGTTTTGAAAATAAATTGGTCTAATCTAGTTCCTTTATTGTTGATATAGCACCATAGTACATCTGTCAAAATTAAGAAACCAACATTCATTTAATATTAAGCAAGCACCAGATGTTATTCAGATTTCACCAATTTTTCCACTAATGTCCTTTTTCTGTTCCAAGACCCAATCCAGGATGCCACACCACATTTAGTGCAATTTGGTTTGGGCCCAAGAAATGAAAATTAAGATCCTCCACAAGCATCAGAAGTCTAGATTCTTAACACAAAAGTTTTAAGGATAGATAAGATGAGGTAACTCCTATTCTTTCCTCCACTGTCCACAGTAGGATAAAAAGAAGCATTTCAGTAAATTATCCTGCCACAATAGTTAACCATGCCATTTCTCATTTGATAATACATTTTAGCCACGATTGTCAGGAAAGAGATGTGGTTTGCCACATCATGTAAATATGGCTTTGACATTCAGGCCCAATTTTATTAGCTATAATCCTGGAGATCTTTCCATGATACTATGTTGCCTCCCATCACTTCTCTAAACCAACAGACACTCACAGACTTGAGACAATTTTGCCACTTAAACAAAATTAGATAATGAAGTAAAATGATGAGGTAGGATATAAATAAATTAGCTGTTTTTACATATTTGTGAGTATATATTAGGTAATACATGACAGGGACAAAAATCATACGAGTATTCTGAAATTAGTGATGTCAACAGTCAACTGAATCCAATTATAATAGACTTAAAGAGAATTTCCACAGTCCAGTACACATTTTGCATCAAATATTGTCTGAAATTTATTAACAACTGAGTTGTTCCTTGATGATCACTTCCTGTGTGTTCATTTGCACACCACTGACATTAGGATTCAAGGTAAAATGTACAAGTAGGTCTTTCTCTGGGGAGGGGGGATGGCTGTAGTCTGTTTCCTACTTTCTTATTCTAAGAGGAATCCATGCTGACCTTGTAGAATTATGTAAGAAGATCTAATTAATTTATGGAAGTATACCATAGTGGTCATAGCAATATGTTTCAGCTAAACATAATACAGGTTAATTTGTTGGAAAATAAGAATTCAGTGTTAAACTTCAAAATTAGGAATATGATTATTTTTATCTTGGAATGAGCCTACTTCCAAGGTACCATTACATTAAAAAACTCAACAAGATTAAAGCTGTTGAAGGATCCAAATCCTAAAATTCATGGAATATCTACACTGGATACTCATTAAACTCATTTAATCTTTAATTTCTAAGGAAAGGCTCCACCTAAAATGACGGACATTCTGCTTCAGGCTTGGTAATTGGTCAAATTTTTATAAGTGTCTGGAATTACAAGTGGAAATTTCTTTCCCTCTCTTTTTAGAAATGTATTAGATCAGACTGGTTTTTCTTTATAACTAAACTTCTACTGAAGAAAAAGAAGTATTTAAATGAACATTTAAGGAAAACATATTCTTTGCTTATTTAATTATCCAAATTTTCTATGAATCTTCATGCCTATCTTTGCTGAGAGGGAACAAGTGCAATGGTTTGGTGTCTTCACTTAGAACTGAAGGAAGTTGATTCCTAACTGAAAAGAAAAAAATATATGGTGTCTCTCTTGTCTTATTCAAACAGGATATTCCCCCTCTAAAGTGTACAATAAGACCCATCTTCATTGCACAGCCTTTCTGGATTGCTCAACAAACATACGTTTGTTCTTTGTTCTCCCACAGACTTCCCACCATTACATTCTTCTTTTTAGCCTAATTTCCTCAAACTACATGCTACTGACAAAATCTGAATTTGCTCACTCATGTACAACTCAGCATTTCTTACGTGTGATATTATATTTATGTGTGCTATTTATACATCTATTGAGTATTAGAAAAGGTTTCAAACATCAATGTCTAGAATGTCTAGAAAAACAAAGATGTGACAAACCTCATGTAGCAAATCAAAGAATCGATTACCTTTTCTGCTCTAGTCCTTGAGGAAGTTTCAATGTATTTCTTAGCACAATATATTTCTTAGCATAATTTCTTCTGTACATTGGTACCTTATAAGAATGCTGCTCCATTACCAGACAATAACGAGTGGACTACTTTTGTCATCTTCTATTAACTTATCCCTCCTCTAAACTGGTTTCACTATACATCTACTCTAACACATGGTCTTTCTGAACTCATTTTCCTGCTAAAATTATATTCTAACAAATTATATTTCATTAAAGAAATTGGAAATAACTAGGGGGGGTGCAAAGTGTTATTTACTACATTACATGTTCTTTCTTCCAACTGCAACTGCTTGGTTACTTGAAAGTTTATTGAAGCAGCACTGTTTACAAAGCAAATACATATTGAAAAAATGTAAAAACACAGGTTAAACATTTTAAAAAGAAAACATATAAATGAATATTAATTTTCCAAATATTTGATGCAGGCTAAGGGCTTCTTCGGATGTGTTTTCAAGTGTCAGGCCCTTAGTGCCTACATCTCAACCATAATGCAAATACTACCATTTTTGGTTTCTGCTTCTTTAAAGGGACCCTAGGAACTTGTGTAGAAGGCTAGACATATACTCAGAGGATTTTGTGTTTTCTCCCAATATTTTCTACTTTTCTCCTTGCACATCTAATTTGACAACTTGTGTTTTAATGATTCCTTTTCATACTTTTTAAAATATTCATCCTAATTTTCCATAGAAACTTTTCAAATTGTTATTTCTTCAACATATGTAATATTTAATTAAATTTGATCATTGTAATACTGGGTAGAAGTGGCATAATCAGGTTCACAGATCTATACAGCTACCCTTGCGGAGAGCACATAGCTCAGCTATTGGGAATACCAGTGCGGGGTCACCTGAGGGGTAGGGGCCAGCCTGCCTTAGGCACTAGGCAGTGTTCTGGAGAGGAGCAAGTGTTAAGTGTGGATTACTCTGCTGAGGAAGTATGCTGATCTCAACAGCAGTGTAGACACTACACAGAAACAAAATGTGGGAAGGAGGTAGAAGGAAAGAAGAAACTTCTTTGGCAAATAAGAAAGGGATAGTTTTATATAAATATATGCATAAACATTACTTTATGTTTCTAAGGGTATCCAATCAACTGCAATCCCAAAATATCTCCACTCAGACATGCTGTACTCTGAAGGAATTCTTTCCTGAGAAATGTCCCTGATGAGTTCATTTTCTAATTTGAACTTGAATTAATTACCTTAAGCAATTTCACAAATGCCCCTAAAATATCTTTTTAAAGATGTTATTGAAAGTGTACTATTTAACGAGAGCTAAAAATAGAAAATTGACAGCTTAACTTTCTTCCCTGCTATTTCTTAAGTGTGGTTTCCAAATTCCAGATATAGAAATAATGAAACCAGTAACTGGGTTCAACAAAAGATGTTGAGTGAAACCACTCAAAAGTATCTTTCGGGGGTGAGAGTTATACTTTCATTTTGCCCACCTAACAGAATTATGCTTGGGAATTCTTATCAGAATTAAAACTCTTCGAATTTTCCTATCGTTAAAATACACGTTTAAAGTTCCCCATTAGTCAACTTATCATACGATGTACTAAAAATACACCAATAGAAATTATATTCAATGAGATGCTCTCTTGCTAGGAGTCCCTATTTTTAGCAAGCAGGTGACGGTTTTGAAATTAAAGATTGCTTTTATACATAAAATGTTCATACTTTAAAAATATTCAGCTCCTTTTAAACGTCGTCAATCTTTTCAAAGTGTGCAACCCCAGAGGAATTCTTCCTACAGAGGAGTTATGAAAGGCTAACTCTCTTGAGGCAACATGATGTAAGATCACAAACATTAGGAACCGAAACTTGTTTTTACCTGGGTTATACACCAATGTGCTACTCATCGCAAATGACCGATGTAGCAATGCCTACTTCTGCTTTTCTTTATCTTATAGCTATAGGCTGCTGTCACTCTTTCTCTCTTTCTCTTGTCTTCTCCCCGTGGTCATGAGAGAATTTCCAAAAGGATATTTATTATTTATTTTCCAAGAAGGTATATTTTGCCCCTCAAAGTCATTCAGTTTTTTTTTTAAGTGTTGCATTTGTGCACTAGGAAGACAACGTCTAGTGACAGATTTAATGGGCTTTCATTTGCATTTACCTTTACTTCACTGTGAACCTAAAGAAGTTTGGCAGATGCTGATAGCAGCCCATTGCTAAATAACTGATTTGTCAGACTGTAGACCAGACAATGCATTCATTCTAATTAAAACAAAACGAAACAAAACAAAACCAAACTTTGTGTAAAATCTTTAAATTGAATGCAACTTTTTTCTTGGCAAAATACAATTTATGTTCTATTGTCACTGTTATCACCACAGCTGCTTAAGTCCTGCAATAGTGAGATGGCTTAAATCCCTGGTAATGTGCCAGCAACAACATTGATTCCTTTTTCATGGACCAAAAATATCTGATGCTATCTTCAGGTATATACGAGGGTATGAGTGTGTGTGTGTATATACACACTTATTTTTCCTTTGGTGAGATATATATATATATATATATATATATATATATATACATACATTTAACATTCAAGTGACATTCAAGAGCTCAGATATATTTCCTGAATCTTTTTTTCAAAAGCAAATAGCTTAAAAGCCAGGGGTCCTTGAGATAAAGGCATATAACTATTGTAAAAATGGAGTTTCCTGAGAAGTCGTATTACCTGCATTCAATGCAATACTGTTAATTTCAGCTACTGGTCTTACTTTTGGTTACCTTGGATTTCAAAAAATTTGCACTTATTTAACTGTAGGAGGTAATTTTTAGGCTTGATTTTTGTAATAGTCATGACTACAAAGCACAGAACTGTACTTGTTTTTCAAAAATGTTAACCTTTTATTCGACCTCAATATTTGATCTACATTTCTGTGAGCAAATACTTATGAATGATTATTTGGAATAAAAGATGAGACATTTCTATTTCAAAGCACTTTCTGGTTTTAAAGAAGACTAATTGATAAATACATAATATTCATTTTCTTACCATGGACACAATGACATAAAGTACATATATATATACAAAACAATTATAAAGAGGACACATGTATTGGTGTCACCCAAATCAAAACATAAAATACTGATAGGACGCAATCAACATATATATATCCCTGAAATAAATTTAAATATATGCATATATATGGCTTATATTATTTCTTAACTATATGAATGGAATTATTAAAAATATAAATAACAAGTATCTTATTTCTTTTTTCATTCAACACAATGCCTAAGATCATAGATGCAAGATTTCTCATGCTATTCAGTATAGGTACAACCTATTTATTTTCATTGCCGTATAGTATTCCATTATAGAAATATACCCAGCACAAAGGGGCGCCTGGGTGGCTCAGTGGGTTAAAGCCTCTGCCTTCGGCCCAGGTCATGGTCTCAGGGTTCTTGGATCGAGCCCTGCATGGGGCTCTCTGCTCGGCAGGGAGCCTGCTTCCCCTCCTCTCTCTCTCCCTGCCTCTCTGACTACTTGTGATCTCTGTCTGTCAAATAAATAAAAATCTTAAAAAAATATATATACCCAGCACATTCCGCTATTGGCAGTCATTTCAGTTGTTTTCCATTTTACAACTTAAGTATAAATATACTGATATGAACATTCTTTCAGATGGATCATGATGTATATATTTATTAGAATTACCCAAGGTCTATACCAAGGAGTACAATTTTGGGAGAAAATGAAATCTTGACAATGACTATTCTCATCTAATAATACGGACTATCTTTCCATTTAATTCTCAATGTTGTTAATCAGTTTTGCAATCTTCCTCATATAAATCTTGTATATATTGCTAGATTTATACCTAAGTGTTTCATTTTTGGGGGGGTGCTCATGTAAATAGGATTGTGTTTTTACTTCCCAGGTTCAACTTGTTCATTGTTGGTATCTAGGAAAGTAACTGGCCTAGGAAATTATATTAACCTTGTTTCCTCTAACCTTCCTACAATCATTTAGTAGTTTCAAGAATTTTTTTGTTGATTTTTTTGCATTTTGTACAAAATGAACCATGAACAAAACGTTTTATGTTTTCATTCTGAATCTCTATACACTTTATTCCCTTTTCTTGCATTACTGCATTAGCAAAGAATTCTGATACAACTGAAAAGGACTGGTGAAAGGGAGAATCCTCACCTCCTACCTCAGTCTTAGGGAAAGCTTTAAATCTCTCACCATTAAATGTGACATAACCTGTAGCTATTTCTGAAGTCTTTCTCAGGTTGACAAATTCTGCTTTTATTCCAAGTTTAATGAAATTTTAGCATAAATGAATGTTGAATTTTCAGAAATGCTTTTTCTGTATCTATTAATATGACCATAGAGTTTTATATTTTTTAGTTTCTTACTGTGATGGATTGATTTTATAAAGTTGACTCATCCTTATACAACTGGGATAAATCCCACCTGGTCAAGGATTCTATTTGCTAATATTTTGTTGAAGATTTTTACACCAAAGCTCATGAGATATATTTGTCTGTAGTTATATTTTGTTGTAATATTATTGCATGGTTCTGACACTAAGGTAATTCTGGCCTTATACAATGAGTTAGGAAGTATTGCCTCTGCTTCTATTTTCAGGAAGACACTGTATAGGCACAATTTCTTCCTTAAATATTTGACAGAATTCACTAGTAAACATAATTGTCCTGGTGCTTTCTATTTTGGAAATTTATTAATTATTCATTCAAATTTTTAAATAGATATGGCATATTCACATCACATAGATGTTCTTGTATAAGTTTTAGCAAACAATATCTTTCAAGGAATTGGCCCACTTCATCGTATTTTTCAAATCTGTGAGCATCAAGTTGTTGAGTATTTCTTTAACAGGCTTTCAATTTCCATGGGATGTACAGTGGTGACTTTTCACTTGAAATATTGCTAATTTGGTCCCCCTCCCTTTTTTTTCCTGAGTTTCGCTTTCCATGATCTCTTTGAAGAACATGCTTTAAGTTTTCTTGATTTACTCTACTATTTTCTGTCTTCAATCTTATTGGTTTATGTTCTCTTATTTTCTTCTGCTTACTTTGGATTTAATTTGCTGTTGATGTTCTTATTTCTTAAGGTGAGAACTTTGATCACTCATTTTTAGATCTTCTTTTATAATATATACCTTCAGTGCTATAAATTTCTCTTCTGTGCACTGCTTCCTCTGTATCTCAAAACTTTTGTTAAATTTGTTTTCATTTTTATTTAGGGGAAAACACTTTTTAATTTCTCAAGATTTTTTCTTTGATCCATGTGTCATTTAGATGGGTGTAGTTTCATCTCCAAGTATTTTCAGACTTTGCAGTTACCTTTTTGTTATTGTTTTCTAGTTAAATACTATTGTGGTCTGAGAACAGACACTGTATGATTTTTACTCTTTCAAATTTGTCAAGGTAAGTTTTATATCCCCAGATGTGGTATATCTCATTGGATATCCCATCAAGTTTGATAAAAATATGTCTTCTGCTGTTATTGGATGAAGAATTCTATAGGTGTCAACTATATACCGTTCATTGTTGCTGTTGCTAAGGTCAACTCTGTCCTTTCTGATTTTCTATTTTTTAAAATTTTAATTCAATTAGCCAACATACAATACATCATTAGTTTTAGATGTACAGTTCAGTATTCATCAGTCGCATATCATACCCAGTACTCTTCATATCATGTGCCCTCTTTAAATGCCCATCACCTAGTTACCCCAACCCTCCACCCACCTCCCCTCCAACGAATCTGTTTCCTAGAGTTAAGAGTCTCTCATGATTTATCTCCCTGATTTCTTCCCTTTCAGTTTTCCCTCCCTTAAATGGTGAGACTGTCCTTTGTCATTTTCTGCCTGTTAGGACTGCTCTTTCCCAAGAGCAAGGTGTTTAGATCTCCAACTATGATAGTGGATTTAACTATTTCTTCTTTCAATTTTATCACTTTTACCTAGTGCAGTTTTATTATCTGTTTTCACTAATGTACACATTAAAAAATTAATGTCCTTTCTTGGCTATGGTATCAGAGTAAATCTAACCTCATGAAATGTGTTTTGGAGGTTCCTTTCTCTTCAATTTTTTAGAATTGCTTGAGGTTTGGTGTAAATTCCTCTAAATGTTTAGTAGCACTCACCACAGAAACCATGTGGTTATGGACCTATTTTTGTTGGAAGATTTCATTATCAAAATCACCTTGCATGTTACTGGTCAGTTCAAATTTTCTATTTCTTCCTGATTTGGTCGTTTTATGTTTTATGTTTCTAGGAATTTATCCACTTTTCCAGGTTATCCAACTTGTACCCAACTAATTGTTCAAAGCAGTCTCCTGTGATCTTTTGTATTTCTGAGCTTGTGGGATGTAATGTCTCCTTTTTTATGAGTTTTTTTTGGGGGGGGGTCTTCTTTTATACTAACTTAATCTACCTAAAGCTATGCCGATTTTCGTTGCACTTGCAAAAAGCCAACTCTTGGTTTTACTAAGTTTTTTTCTATTGTTTTTTTGAGTCTTTGTTTATTTGTGTTCCTATCTCTCTGCTTCTAACGTTGGGGTTCATCTATTGTTTTTCTAGTTCCTTGAGTGTAAAATTAGGTTAATTGTGATCTCTACTTCTACCTGTAGGTGTTCATTGCGATAAACTTCCCACTCAAACTACTCTTGGTACATCCATTATGTTTGGTATATTGTGCTTTCATTTCCTTCTGCTTCAAGATACTATTCAATTTACTTTATACTTCTACTTTGAAGTATTATGTGTTCAGGACTGTATTGCTTAATTTCAATACATCATACATTTGCAAATTTTCCAGCTTTCCTCCCATTTGGATTTCCAGTTTCTTATCTTATGGTTGGAGTATATATATAAGGTATGACTTCAATCTCTTTATATTTGCTAAGCCTTTTTATTAACTTTTTCCTACTTTGCATGATATATATTTATCTAACCTTTAAATTTCACTTTCTGGATATATGTTTCTCTTATAAATATTATAGTCTTAGATTATATTTTTAGGTAGCAGATGTACAATTTGATATTTTGACTTTATCAACCCTCTTACTTTTTTTAAAGATTCTATTTATTTATTTGACAGAGAGAGATCACAAGCAGGCAGAGAGGCAGGCAGAGAGAGAGAGGGAAGCAGGCTCCCTGCTGAACAGAGAGTCCAATGCAGGGCTCAATCCCAGGACCCTGAGACCATGACCTGAGCCTAAGGCAGAAGCTTAACCCACCAAGCCACCCAAGCATCCAAACCCTCTTACTTTTTAATGTTATAAAAATGTACTGAACATAAAGAGGTCTATATCACATGAACAGATCAGTAGTTTCACAAAATGAATGCACCTGTGTAGTGAAAATAATACAAAGGAATGAAAAAATATTAAAAACTAAAGATGATCCTACATACTCCCTTCCAAAAACTACCTAAGGAAAATCAAGATAATAATTTCTAACTGTATAATTACATTTTGACAAATTTTGCACTTCATATAAATGTTTTGTATGTACTCTTTGGTATAGGGATTTATTCACATAACACAATATGTGAAAAACAACACCCATATTAAGCATAGTTGTTAATCATTGCCAATCTTGGTATAGTATACTAATATGTGATATACCAGAAAATATTTACCTATTATACAATTGAATATTTGCTTTTTTCCAGTTCAGAACTATTATGAATAGTGCTGTTATGGACCTTCTAGTATGTATATTTTAGCTGACATACATATGCATTTCTTCCGTGAATTAAATTAGTAAATCATTGGGTATTATAAAATTTTGTAGATAATATCAATTTTTCAAAGAGTTCACACTAATGTATAATGAATGTAGGATCATTACAGTTGCTTCACATCCTTCATATTCCTTGGCAGTTTAGTCTTTTTATATTTTATTTTTTTAGTATTTTTAATTTTCCCATTCTTATATTTATGGTATCATAGTGTAGGTTTAATTTTTATTTCCTTGAGGTTTAATACAGTTAAGGACTTTTTAATAGGTTTATGATTTTTTAAAGTTTTTACCTAAATTGGGCTAACATACAGTATAATATTAGTTTCAAGTGTACAACATAGTGATTCAACACTTCCATACAATGCAGTGCTCATCACAAGTGCGCTCCTTAATCCCTTTCACCTATTTCACCCATCCCTCCACTCTTCTCCCCTCTGGTAAGCATCAGATTGTTCTCCATAGTTATTAAGAATGAGAGACTATGGACTCTGAAAAACAATCTGAAGGGTTTGAAGAGGTGGGGGGTGGGAGGTTGGGGGAACCAGGTGGTGGGTATTAGAGAGGGCATGGACTGCATGGAGCACTGGGTGTGGTACAAAAACAATGAATACTGTTATGCTGAAAATAAATAAAAAAAATAAAGATAGGCCAATGTATCTTTAATAAAAAAAAAAGAATCTGTTTTTTGATTTGCCTCTCTCCTTTTTCTCTTCCCTTTCCTCATTTGTTTTGTTTCTTACATTTTGCATGAGTGAAATAATATGCTATTTGTCTTTCTCTGACTCATTTCACTTAGTATAGTACTCTCTAGCTCCATCTAAGATGTTGCAAATGGCAATATTTCATTCTTTTTGTGGCTAAGTAATATTTCAACCTCTTCTTTATCCATTCATCAGTCAGTGGACATATGGGATACTGCAGATAATGCTGTTATAAACATCAGGATGCACGTATCCCTTTGTATTAGTATTTCTGTATTCTTTGGGTAAATACCTAATAGTGCAATTGTTGGATCATAGGGTAGTTCTATCTTTAACTTTCTGAGGTACCTCCATACTGCTTTCCAGACTGGCTGCACCAGTTTGCTTTCCCACCAGCAATGCAACGCTATTCCCCTTTATCTTCATCCTTGCCACCATCTGTTTTTTATGTTGTTGATTTTAGCCATTCTGATAGGTCATTGTGGTTTTCATTGGCATTTCCCTGATCATCAGTAACGTTGACCATATTAGGGATTGCACTAAATGTGTAGATTGCTTTGGATAGTATAGACATTTTAACAACATTTGTTCTGATCCATGCTCATGTAATGTCTTTCCATTTCTTTGTGTCATTCTTCCATCAGTGTTTAATAGTTTCCAGAGCACAGGTGTTTCACCTCTTTGGTTAGGTTTATTCCTAGGTATCTTATTGGTTTTAGTGCAATTATAAATGGGGTTGATTCCATGATTTCTCTTTCTGCTGTGTCATTATTGCTGTACAGAAATGCAACAAATTTCTATGCACTGATTTTGTACCTTACAACTTCACTGAATTCCTGTATCAGTTCTACCAATTTTTTGGTGGATTCTTTCAGGCTTTCTATGTAGAATATCATGTCATCTGCAAATAGTGACACAGTTTTGATTTCTTCCTTGCTGATTTGGTGGTCTTTTATTTCTTTTTGTTGGTTTGCTAAGGCTAGGACTTCCAGTAGTATGTTAAGTAACAGTGGTGAGAGTGGACATCCTTGTCTTATTCCTTACCATTGAGGAAAAGTTCTTAGTTTTTCCCCATTGAGGATGATATTAGCTGTGAGTTTTTCATAGATGGGCCTTTACTATGTTGAAGTACGTTCCCTTTAACCCTATTTCATTGAGGGTCCTTACCATCAGTGGATATTGTATTGTCAAATGCTTTTTCTCCATCTATTAAAATGATAGGATTCTTACCCTTTATTAGTGTGGTCTATTACACTGATTGAGTTGCAAGTATTGAACCACCCTTCCAACCCAGGAACAAATCCCACTCAATCGTGACAAATGATTTTTAAATGCAGGATTCAGCTTGTTAGTATTTTATTGAGAAGTATTCATCCATGTTCATCAGAGATACTGGCCTATAGTTCTCTTTTTAGTGGGGTTTTTGGGTAATGCCAGCCTTGTAGAATGAGTTTGGAGATTTTCCATCCTTTTGAATTTTTTGGAATAGTTTGAGATGAATAGATATTAAATCTTCTTTAAATGTTTGGTAGAATTCCCCTGGGAAGTCATGTGGCTCTGGCCTTTTGTTTATTGGGAGCTTTTTCACTACTGATTCAATTTCTTTGCAGGTTATTGGTCCATTGAAGTCTTCTATTTCTTCCTGTTTCAGTTTTAGTGGTTTATATGATTCTGGGAATTTATCCATTTCTCCCATATTGTCCAGTTTGTTGGCAGAGTTTTTCAGAATATTCTTATAATTGTATTTTTGTGGTAGTTGTTGTGTTCTCATTTGTGATTTCATTTGGGTTCTTTTTTCTTTTTGATATGTCTAGCTAGAGGTTTATCAATTTTATTAATTTTTTAAAAGATTTTATTTATTTTTTTGACAGAGAGAGACACAGCAAGAGAGCAGGGAAAGTGAGAGAGGGAAATGACTTCCTGTGGAGCAGGAAGCCTGATTCGGGACTCTGGGATCATGACCTGAGCTGAAGGCAGACAGACACATAACAACTGAGCCACCCAGGCCCTCCTTAATTTTTTTCTTAAACTTCATTTTTCAAAATATACAGCCAGTCACTATCTTCACATCAATTCCTAACAGAATCTAAGCATCAGTTGAAATTTTTATTGGAATTGTAGGGTACTTTTAATTTTTAGAGTACTAATTTTTTCCCTAAAATGTCTTAAATATAAAAACACAGTATATTTCTCTATTTATATTTGTTTTTACTAGGAAGTTTAATTTTCAAGTCAAAGGTATTACAAAACTGTTGTATTTATTCTTAGATATTTGATGTTTGTTGATTCTATTTAAATTTTAATTAAAATTTTATTCTATTCACTTTAAGTTTTCTTAAGTAATCTCTACAACCAACACGGGGCTCAAACTCAAGAGTCGCATGCTGTTCTGGCTGAGGCAGCTATTATTTTGTTTTAAATTCGTTACTTATATAAGACCTATATTTGCTTTTGTTTTGAACCATGTACTTAATAGCCTTACTAAATTTACTACATTGCTATAAATTATATTACTATACTATGTAAATCATAGTATATAGTTTATGAATATATAATACGTAAAATATAAATGGATAATATGTAAACATATCACTATAGTTTGCTAGAGAATTCTTTAGAATTTTCTAGGTATACAATCATATTGTTTTCCAAATAATAATAGTTTAATTCTTTATTTCTCATTCTTCTGCTTTTTTATTCTATGCCTTCTTACACTAGTACAATATTGAATATATGTCTTGATAATATAGGCATCTTAGTCTCCTCCTTGCCCACACAGGAAACATTTCAATATTTGACTGCTAAGAATTATATCTCCTATACATTTTTATAGATAGTATTCACTTCATTTAAACATCCCTATCTCAGGGGTGCCTGCCTGGATGGCTCAGTCAGTTAAGTCTTCAGCTTAGGTCATGATCCCAGGGTCCTGGGATGGAGCCCCACATTGGGCTCTCTCCTCAGCAGGGGAGCCTGCTTCTCCCTCTCCCTCCAGCCACCCTGCTGCTTGTGCTCTATCTCCCCCACCAAATAAATAAAATCTTTAAAAAAATAAATATCCCTGTCTCAATTCCTTGATTGCTAAGAGTTTTATCATAAATAGGTTCATTTCGGCTGAGGTCGAAGAGGTTGCTGCCTGTATTCTCCTCAAGGATTTTGATGGATTCCTTTCTCACATTGAGGTCCTTCATCCATTTTGAGTCTATTTTTGTGTATGGTGTAAGGAAATGGTCCAGTTTCATTTTTCTGCATGTGGCTGTCCAATTTTCCCAGCACCATTTGTTGAAGAGACTGTTTTTTTGTTTCCATTGGACATTCTTTCCTGCTTTGTCGAAGATTAGTTGACCATAGAGTTGAGGGTCTATTTCTGGGCTCTATATTCTGTTCCATTGATCTATGTGTCTGTTTTTGTGCCAGTACCATGCTGTCTTGATGACAACAGATTTGTAATAGAGCTTGAAGTCCGGAATTGTGATGCCACCAACTTTGGCTTTCTTTTTCAATATTCCTTTGGCTACTCGAGGTCTTTTCTGGTTCCATATAAATTTAAGGATTATTTGTTCCATTTCTTTGAATAAAATGGATGGTATTTTGATAGGAATTGCATTAAATGTGTAGATTGCTTTAGGTAGCATAGACATTTTCACAATGTTTATTCTTCCAATCCAGGAGCATGAAACATTTTTCCATTTCTTTGTGTCTTCCTCAATTTCTTTCATGAGTACTTTATAGTTTTCTGAGTATAGATTCTTTACCCTAAAGATACAAACGTAGTGATCTGAAGGGGCACGTGCACCCGAATGTTTATAGCAGCAATGTCTACAATAGCCAAACTATGGAAAGAACCTAGATGTCCATCAACAGATGAATGGATAAAGAAGATGTGGTATATATACACAATGGAATACTATGCAGCCATCAAAAGAAATGAAATCTTGCCATTTGCGACGACGTGGATGGAACTAGAGGGTATCATGCTTAGCGAAATAAGTCAATCAGAGAAAGACAACTATTATATGATCTCCCTGATATGAGGAAGTGGAGATGCAACATGGGGGGTTAAGGGGGTAGGAGAAGAATAAATGAAACAAGATGGGATTGGGAGGGAGACAAACCATAAGTGACTCTTAATCTCACAAAACAAACTGAGGGTTGCTGGGGGGAGGGGGGCTGGGAGAAGGGGGGTGGGGTTATGGACATTGGGGAGGGTATGTGCTACGGTGAGTGCTGTGAAGTGTGTAAACCTGGCGATTCACAGACCTGTACCCCTGGGGATAAAAATATATGTTTACAAAAAATTAAAAAAAATAGGTTCATTTCACTCATCTTTTCCTCATTGCTCATATCTTAGAATAAAAGGAACCATCCACCGTCCAGTTTTTCAAACATAAAATCTAGGAAATATATTTGACATCTCTCTACAATCAATCTAACACCAGGTCATTGTGATTTTGTCTCTAAATATGTATCTTTTTAAAAGATTTTATTTATTTATTTGAGAGAGAAAAAGCAGGAGATAGAGAAAAAGCTCACAAACTGGAGCCGGGGCAGAGAGAGAGCAGGTTCCCCACTGGGCAGGGAGCCCAACATGGGATTATCCCATGACCCTAGGATCATGACCTGAGTCAAAGGCAGATGCTTAAGTGACTTAGTCACCCAGGCACCCCTCTGAAATGTATCTTAAATCAATTTGAATCTTTCTGTGTCCACCACTGCCTAGTCCAAACCATTATCATATCTTACTTGGAAAACTGCATCAGCCTTCTAGAACATTTATTAATTGTGCTTCCACATGACTCCTACTTCACACCACCCCATCGGTTACACACATAGCAAAGAGTATTCCCATGTTTAAAATACCTTAATAACTTTCCAGGTAATCTTATAAGGCATAAAATTCTAATAAGATCTACAAGTTTGATTATGGCCTGAGACTCACCTATATCTCAACATAATCCTACAAAACTCTCTGTATCACTCTGAATTCCAGTTATACTAGCACTACTCCAGTTCCTTAAATATACTCTTCACCTTTGTCTTGGGTCATTCAATTGATCCTGAAGAGGTTTTGTAACATTTTGCATTCTAGTAGACATCTTTTTACTAAAAGCTCTTGAATTTCAATCAGGTGAAAAATAAGATAAGTCACATTTCCATATGACTTTCCTCTAGAAATGGGTCCACAAGTGGAATGAAATTCCTCTTCAGTACTATTCACTAGCATGCTGAACCCTGATTGACTATTCTTAGGAATGAATGATAGGAAAGCAAAGACTCAGGAAAGCAAAAGCAAAAAGGCACTTCTCCAATTAAAAATGGTTGTGTTCTATTGAGTAAGAAATTATGTAATATAAGAGTCAGATATTAAGATCCAGTTCTATGATTATCCTTGTAAACTTATACAAATCATGCTTCTGTTATTCTGGTTTCCTTGGGGGGAAATAATAAGAATGAGGTTTACTTGAAAATTAATAATGTTTCTATGAGAATCAATTAAAATGTGAAGAACATTGTAAATTGATCTAAAACAGTTATTACTATTGTTGAGGATACTATTATTTCAGAACCAAACAGAGAACTACAATATAATTTTTAGATAAAAACAGTAACTCTCAGAAAATGGGAAAATCTGGTTATACAACTGGATAGCTACTGAACCACAGTTTCTTGTGTCTGGCATGAAATGTTTTATGTGATAAGGCAAATATCAACAATATTATATGTTCCAGGCACCTTTTTCACCTTACTGTGCATCCATCTCTGAACCCTGCCATGCTTTTTAAAATTTATTTTTATTTTTTTATTTTGGTGGGGGAGGAATGGACTGAGGGACAGAGAGAATCTTAAGCAGGCTCCATGTCCAGCACAGAGTCCGATGCAGGAGTTAGATCTCACAACCATGAGATCATGACCTGAGATGAAATCGAGGGTTGGAAGCTTAACTGACTAAGCCACCCAGGTGCCTCTGAATCCTGTCATGCTTTTTAACCATAGTTTTATAATAAGTCACATATATCATATACAAATGTCATATAGAAAAGGAGAGAATTTTTTTTAAAGGGGGCACTGTTATGTTTTTGGAGGACTTCTATAAGAATTATTAGCTGCTGAGACTGTAGGCTACAAAAAGGAGATTTTATCATTAGGAATGAGGTACCTCATAATAAATAGAATACATGACACTAAAGCATTTATATTTAACAAATCAGGATATTTGGACAAAGTACTTCAAGCTGGATAAATTTCTTACAATATTTTCTGAATTTGGCACCACTGAAAAAGTGGATTTGTCATTGACAAGTCACCCAGCAGAAAGTTTTTGTGATCACAAACACTAGTAAAATATGTCTACTAAGATACTTGTTTTAAGACTATAAAAATAAGAAGCCATGATTCCCTTCAACCAAGTATTTTATTTCCCAAGACAGTGTTTACTAATATGAGTAAAATGTTTCAAATGTAACTTTTCAGAAAATCCAATTATTTCATCAGTAGACAACATCTATGTAGCCCCTATGTACCAGTCTACACTAATTGTGTTCCAGTTTTGTTCTTCCATTTCAAGATTCTTTTGGCTATGTGGGATCTAGTGTCAGTATCATCAAAATAGTTTCTTTTTTTTTATTTTTTTTTTTATTTGACAGACAGATCACAAGTAGGCAGAGAGGCAGGAAGAGAGAGACAGGAGGAGGAGGCAGGCTCCCTGCTGAGCAGAGAGCCCGATGCGGGACTCGATCCCAGGACCCTGAGATCATGACCTGAGCCGAAGGCAGGGGCTTTAACCACTGAGCCACCCAGGCGCCCCATCAAAATAGTTTCTAACAGAAGTATGTTTTCATGTCTCTTGGATGAATACCTATAGTCATAATTCCTGGGTCATAAAGTAGTTATATGTTTAATCTCTTTAAAAACTACCAAAACTTTTTGCACAATAGTTGTCTTTCTACAATCACACAAGCAACATATAAGCACTTCAATTTCTCCACATCCTTGACAAAACTTGGTTTGAAAGTCTTTTTAATATTTGTGATTTCAGGGGCGCCTGGGTGGCTCAGTGGGTTAAAGCCTCTGCCTTCGGCTCGGGTCGTGATCCCGGGGTCCTGGGATCGAGCCCCGCGTTGGGCTCCCTGCTCAGGGGGGAGCCTGCTTCCCACTCTCCCACTCCCTGTGCTTGTGTTCCCTCTCTCGTTGTGTCTCTCTCTGTCAAATAAATAAATATTTTAAAAAAAATATTTGTGATTTCAGAAGCCACATAGTCATTTCATTGTGGGTTTAATTCTCACTTCTCTAATATCTAATAATGTTGAGCACATTTGCATGTACTTATGTACCATGTACATATTTTATTCAGTGCAATTTCATTTTGCATCTTTTGTTGGTTTATGAATTTTTATTACTGATTTTTTGACATTCTTTATATATTCTAGATATCTCCTTCATCAGACACATTTACTGCAAATGTTTTATCCCAGCCTATGGTCTTTCATTTACAAATACTGCCTTTTGATGAACAAAAGTATTTAATTTTGAAGATGTCTTTTTTATCAATTTTTCTTCTTGGTAAATGTTTTTTGTCTTGTCTATAAAATATTTCTCAATACCAAGCCTGTCAAGATTAATATGAATAAAGATTAAGTTGAATACCTATGTTTTCTTCTACAAGACCTGCAATTTTAGCTTTTACATTTAGATTTTGGTGTGTTGTAAATAAAATTTTTTCAGTATAATATAGATATAATATAGTGCTCAAGCTTCATATTTCTCTGTATTAGTATCCATTCACTTTGGCATAATTCATTGAAAAGTCTAATCCTTCCCCTGTGAACTGCCTCCATGCATTTATCAGAAATCAATTTATTGCATACATATGAATGTATTGGGGACAAATTTGTTCCACTCATCTATTTCTCTAGTCCTGGGCTAACACAAAACTGTCTTTATTATATAGCTTTACAGTGAATCTTGAAATCAGGTAGTGTGATTCTATTAAATTTGGACAATTTCTTCAAGATTGTTTTGGCTATTTGAGCTTTCATTTTCATATAAACATTAAAATCAACTTAATCTATGCTCAAAAGCTTTTTGGGATTTTGACTGGAATTACATTGAATCTATAGATTTAATTTATGGGAAAATTAACATCTTAGCAATTTTACATATTCTTTTCCACGAACACAGTATAATTCTCCATTAATTTAGGTCTTCTTTTCCTTATCCATGACTTGGACATCTCAATGTACAGCTCTTATGTGTCTTTTGAGTTTGTTCCTAGTAATTTTTTATACTATTATAAATGGCACATAACTTGTTTCATTTTCCAATTGCTTTTTGCTAGTATAGCTAAATACAATAGGTTTGCTATATTGACACTATATCTTGTCATCCAGCTAAATAGTAGTATCAGTCCATTTTATGATACATCCCTTATATTTTTGAATATAAAAAATCCTGCTATTTTTATAAAGACTGTTTTTGTTTTTCTGTTCTGTTATGTATGTCTTTTACTCTTCTTTCTTATCTTACTACATTGCTTATGGGTTCCAGAACAAATTGTAATAGAGTACACATTAAACTCTTCCCAGATTTGAAGGTCATGTTCTACATATGAGCTATAGGAATTGTTTGTGTATATCCGATTAATCAAATTCAGATTACTACTACTTTCTGTTTGACAGTCTTTAAACATGAATGTGTTTTAAAGTACAACATAAGTGGCTTTATTTTGTTTTGCATATACTAAGATACTATCACTTTAATCTAATCTCTTCTATTACTATGGTAAACAACCTAAATTTATAGGTAAACAACCTAAATTTTATAAACATAGATATATATATTCACCTGTGTATGTATGCATTTGTACACACACACACATTTCCTAGCTCTATTAAGAGTGTCTCGAAGAAGTAACACTTCAGTAGTAATCAGCACATCTAGTTCTTAGTGTTTTTGTCATATTCTCTACCAAAAGGAACCAGACATCCTTGGAAACACAGCTGATTCCAGATGTGAGGCCAAGAAACTTGAAGATGAACTTGATCTAGTGGTTCCCCAAAATAAGGGAAGTGCTCAAAAGGAGATAAAATTCAGCCTAAAAGGGCTCCAACTAGCCAGATTGGAAGTAATTTCAACATAAAATAATATCAGTATACATGGCTCACGAAGTAAGTTACTAATCTAGATTTCCATACTTACATTAATAAATACATGAATAACTTTTAATTATGGAATTCACTCAGAAAATACAGAAAAAATTTATTTATGACACACCAAAATCTAATGTACAATCATTTCTGCCAACAATGGGTAGCCTGAGTCTTACTATGATTAAATATTGGATATTCCCAGGTCAAAGGATATCCTACAGAATTGTAAGACCTCACCTCTTGAAACATGTGAAATACTGAAAAACTGTCCAAGACATATGAATTGTTCCAGATTGAGAAATTCTAAAAGCATGTGACAACTAAATGTTTCTAGGATGTTGGATTATACTCAGGATCAGAATATAAAACATTGTCAAGGCAGTTGGCAAAATGTAAATGAGATCTTCATCTATTTTAAGAATGTGATATCAGGAGTGCCTAGGTGGCTCAGTTGGTTAAGCAACTGCCTTCAGCTCAGGTCATGATCCTGGAGTTCCCAGATTGAGTCCCACCTCGCGCTCCCTGCTTGGCGGGGAGTCTGCTTCCCCCTCTGGTCCTCCCCTGTCATGCTCTCTCTCTCTCTCAAATAAACAAATAAAATATTTTTTAAAAATGTGATATCGGGGCGCCTGGGTGGCTCAGTGGGTTAAAATCCTCTGCCTTCAGCTCAGTTCATGATCTAGAGGTCCTGGGGTCGAGCCCAGCGTCGGGCTCAGCAGGGAAGCCTGCTTCCTTTCCTCTCTCTGCCTGCCTCTCCGCTTACCTGTGATCTCTGTCTGTCAAATAAATAAAATCTTTTAAAAAAATGTGATACCAATTTTACTCTTAATGTGAATAACTAATGGGATATGTTAGACAGTACACTTGCTCTGGGGAAATATACACTGAAATTTTTAGTGGTTGCGATTAATTATCAAATGATTCAGAGAGAAGTTGTATGCGTGTATTCAGGTACAATGAAGATAGGATGACAAAGAACTGGAGTTAGAACAAATATGGTAAAATGCTGAAAACTGGCAGAACTGGAAGAATTTTCAGGAAGGCTATATGTGGATCTCTTATACTGGTTTTGCAACAATAAATTATTTCATAGTTAGGACACAAAGAAATAAAATCCATCTATTTTAGAGAACATGGTGGTGGGTATTATGGGGGGTTTAAGGGATTCAGGAACTGATCAAGAAAAAAGACGGCCACCAGAAGCAGTAACAAATGATAAGATCTATTGGTTGGCACTTGGACAAGACTGCATGAGAAGGAAATCCCTCACAGGAGAAGATGGTCCAGAGGCTATGGCAAATGGACAACCACTGTAAAGGGGAGGAAGGTATGGGAAGTAGCTGGGGAGAAGGGGATCAGAGAGAGACCTACATGTCTAGATGATGTTGCTCAGCAGAACAAGGAGTCTCTGGGTCTGACAACCTTCAAAGGTCATAGCAACTTGGGTGTCTTCTAACTACAAAGTTGTACCTTAATGGGTAAAACCTATCAGATGAGGTTTCACAGGCTATACAAAGAAGGAAGGCCTTCGGTTATTTTAAAAAATACTTATTTGGACTATTTTAAAAATAATTAGATATATTGAAATTTGAGTTTAGAGCCAGTAATCTTTTAAGCTCACAGGGCTCAGCCTGCTATAAAGAAATAAACAATCTATGGGCCAATATACAGGTTCTATCTTTAGCTCATTGAGACAACAGATAGTTCTTTTATTACAGACTCTGCCTTTAATTGATTTCCTTGGATGTTTTATATTTGATGCAATTATCTGCATGGGTTTAAGTATACCAACTTGCTATTTGTTTTCCAGCAGCCTTTTTTTTCCCCTACTCTTCTTGTTGTGCCATATATTAGGTTAACCAGATATTTTTAGTATTTTATTTCATACTATTGCATTTTAAACTATAACTACTCTGTTTTCAAGCATTTTCTCTAAGTATTACAATAAGCATATTTAACGTATCATAGTCTACTTAGGGATCATGTTCAAATTCACCTATTACAATGTTACAACAGGAAAATTTCATTTGCCACAATTTTGATCTATTGTCATCATATGTACATTGTACATGCAATAAATGCTACAACATAAGGTTTTTGTTATTGCTTTGAAGAGAAAGTCTTACAAAGGAATTAAGAAAAAAAACTAATGTTTTTTTCTACATTCTTACATATCTACATTTTCTGGTGATCTTCATTCCCTCCTATAGATCTTAAGTTATCATTTGGTGCCATTTCCTTTCACGTTTTCTAAAATGTTATTTATCTAACAATGTTGCAAATTCCTTTATTTTTGAAGGGTATTTCTAATTGACATCCAGTTCTAGCTTGACAGGGAATCCTCTACCCCTGCCCTCAGTATTTAACAATTTTACTGTCAGGGCGCCTGGGTGGCTCAGTGGGTTAAGCTTCTGCCTTCAGCTGAGGTCATGATCTCAGAGTCCTGGGATAGAGGCCCCCAGAGGTCTCCCTGCTCAGCAGGAAGTCTGCTTCTCCCTCTGCCTCTCCCCCCACTCATGCTTCTGTTCGCGTGCACTCTCTCAAATAAATAACATCTTTAAAAAATATATATAACTGTCTTCTGACCTCTGTTCTTTCTGGCTAAAAATTAGCCATCATTCACATTGTTTTTTGTCTTTATAATATTTATTTCAGTATCTCTTAGTAGTACTACATTCCTTCAGAGAAATTATTTGTATTGTTCCAAAACAACACAGGATGGCAGGCAGTCTTTCTACTCTTGTCATTTAACAATTAACATATAACAATAGCTAAAACAGATCTAAAATATTAATAACATTGAAATTTATCTCTGCCTGCTCACATCATTCATATTGTTATTCCAGTGTATATCATCGGTTTTCTTGATCAAAGACTGATCTTATTTTGGAACTGTCTGGTCAGTATTTATTCAAATATTCCTCCCACCCAATTACATATAATTAGGCCACTATATATTATCCCCAAAATCAGTGAGTTTCTATCCATTTCTTCTAAATCTTGTTTTTTATTAAAATTGGATAATTTCTACTGATCAATATTCACCTATTTTTTCTCTATAGTCTATAGTCAGTTATTAAATCTCTCCTGTGACTTACCATTTTATATACTGTTATTATCAATTCTGTATTTTCCATTTGGTTCTTTTGTGTATTTTCCTTTTCACTGCTAAGATTCTCCACCTAGTCATATATTGTGATCTTCTTTTCAACATCCTTACCTGCTTATTCCAATATCTGGGTCACCTCTGGGTCTTCTTAACTAGGTTTTTAAAATTAGAGTAAAATTTTCCTTCATCATATGTTTCAGTTTTTATTTTAGGTAGGACACTGTGAGTGATCATTGTACAGAATCTCAAATACATTGTCTTCCTACAAAGGACAGTGGGTGTGTGCAGACAGTTTACTGCACATTATAAAGTCTGGGGTCACCATACTAAGCCAATTATGCACTTGGCAACTTTTAATTTTGTATTTTATTTAAATTCAACTAGCCAACATACAGTACATCATTAGTTTCAGATGTAGAGTTCAATAATTCGTCAATTGCATATAACACCCACTGCTCATCACATCATATGCCCTTCTTAAGGGTCATCACCCAATTATCCCATCCCCCCACCCATCTCCCCTCCAGCAATCCCATTTCCTAGAATTAAGAGTTTCTCATGGTTTGTCTCCCTCTCTGATTTCTTTCCATTCCATTTTCCCTCCCTTCCCCAATGATCCTCTGTATTATTTCTTATATTTCCACCTGTGACTGAAACCCTATAATTGTCTTTCCCTAATTGACTTATGTTGTCTGGCATAATTCTCTCCAGTTCCATCCATGTCAATGTAAATGGTACGTATTCATCCTTTCTGATGGCTGAGTGATATCCCATAGAGTGTGTGCATGTCATATCTTCTTTCTCCATTCATCTGTCAATGGACATCTTGGATCTTTCCATAGTTTGGCTATTATGGACATTGATGCTATAAACATTGGGGTGCAGGTGCCCCTTTGGATCACTACATTTGTATCTTTGGGATATATACCTAGTAGTGTAATTGCTGGGTCGTAGGGTAGCTCTATTTTTAACTTCTTGAGTAACCTCTATACTGTTTTCCAGAGTGGCTGCATCAGCCTGCATTACCACCAACAGTGTAAGATTGTCCCCTTTCTTTGCATCCTCGCCAACAGCTGTCATTTCCTGACTTATTAATATGGGCCATTCTGACTGCTGTGAGGTGGTATCTCATTATGGCTTTGATTTAAGTTTCCTTGATGCTGAGTGACATGGAGCATTTTTTCATGTGTCAGCCATTTGTATGTCTTCTTTGCAGAAATGTCTGTTCATGTCTTCTGCCCATTTCTTGATTGGGTTATTCATTTTTGGGGTGTTGAGTTTGATAAATTCTTTCTAGATCTTTGATACTAGCCCTTTATCTGTTAAGACATTTCCAAATATCTTCCCCCATTCTGTAGGTTGCCTTTTAGTTTTGTTGACTTTCTTTTGCTGTGCAGAAGCATTTTACCTGGATGAAGTCCCAGTGTTTCTTCTTGCTTTTGTTTCTCTTGCCTTTGGAGACATGTCTAGCAAGAAGTTGTTGCGGCTGAGGTCAAAGAGGTTGCTGCGGCTGAGGTCAAAGAGGTTGCTGCCTGTATTCTGTAGGATTTTGATGGATTCCTGTCTCACATTTTGAGTTTATCCATTTTGAATTTATCTTTGTGTATAACGTAAGAAAATGGTCCTTTCTTCTACATTTGGCTGTTCAATTTTCCCAGCACCCTTTGTTGAAGAGACTGTCCCTTTTCCATTGGACTTTCTTTCCTGCTTTGTTGCAGAAGAGTTGACCATAGAGTTTAGGGCCCATTTCTGGGATCTCTATTCTGTTCCATTGATCTATGTGTCTATTTTTGTGCCAGTACGATACTATCTTGATGATGACAGCTTTGTAATAGAGCTTGAAGTCTGGAATTGTGATGCCATCAGCTTTTGCTGTTTTTTTGGTTTTTGCTTTTTCCCCCAACATTCCCTTGGCTATTCAGGGCCTTCTCTGGTTCCATATAAGTTTTAGGATTTGTTCCAGCTCTGTGAACAATGTCAATGGTATTTTGATAGAGAATGCACTGAATGTATAGATTGCTTTGGATAGCATGGACATTTTAACATTTATTCTTCCAATCCATGAACGTGGACTGTTTTTCCATTTCTTTGTGTCTACTTCAATTTCTTTCGTAAGTGTTCTGTAGCTTATAGAGCACAGATCCTTTGCCTCTTTGGTTAGGTTTATTCCTAGGTATCTTATGGTTTTTGGTGAAAATGTAAATGAGATTGATTCCTTAATTTCTCTTTCTTCTGTCTCTTTGTTAGTGTATAGAAATGCAACTGATTCCTGTGCAATGATTTTATATCCTATTAGTTTACTGAATTCCTGTATGAGTTTTAGCAATTTGGGGGTAGAGTCTTTAAACATTTGGCAATTTTTTAAAGCCCATGTGTCCTTGCCTTGCATGCGTATATTCTAGTCCTTGACCAAAGATACACCATGAATCATTTCACAAACTTCTAAGGGCCCTCCTCTATACAATCACCACTTTTCCAATACTCTGAAAATTACTGTGAAATATCCCTCAGTATTTGTTCTTAGAACAATGAGCATTGTTTCAAAGATTTGTAAAAATTCCCTCCAGAGCAGATGAAGTCACACAGATTTAAGTTTAAAGACTGGTTCTATCATTTTATTGCTATATGATTTTGGGCAATTTACTGAATCCCAATTGCCTCCTCTGAAAAATGAGGATAATACCACCTATCTCTTATACCTCTAAAATGTATCAATATGTCTAGGACAGTGCCTGACACAGATAAGTGTTCAATAACTGGTAGCATTATTAAAAGTAATGGTAGCAGCATCAGTATTCATAATATAGCCAAATGACCTTAAACATGGTTCTTAACCTATAAAAATATAAAGTCTAATGTATTTCTAGATAAGGAAATTAAATTTAACATTAAAATTCCTGATTCTTTTGCACATGATCACTTATTTTTTATAAAAATGTACATAACACAGGGCACCTGGGGGGCTCAGTGGGTTAAAGCCTCTGCCTTTGGCTCAGGTCATGATCCTAGGGTCCTGGGATTGAGCCCCACATCAGGCTCTCCATTCAGCAGGGAGCCTGCTTCCCTTCCTCTCTCTCTCTGCCTGCCTCCCTGCCTACTTGTGATCTCTGTCAAATAAATAAAATCTTTTTAAAAAATGTACATATCACACCTTTTGTTAGCCTCCCCACTACCACACAGGTTGAGCCTGGCCCACTGGAATAGAGCCAGCATAAGGAGGCACTGTGATCTCCTTCTCCAACATTCCCAGGTTGCAGCTTAGATTCCAGGTGCCCAGATATTGCAGGGCAGGTGCTGGCCTCTCAGGTTATGGGAAAGGGGTTTTCAACTGAGTCAGGGACTTGGACAAGCTAGTCCCAGGCTCAAATGTTCGTTTATCTACCCCAGGCAGCACATCCCCCTTCACAAGGGAAGGGGAAGAAGATGCAGGGAAGTGTTTTTCTTTCTATGCTCATATAAAAGGGGTATAATTGTTGGGACTAATGAGGAGAGACAAGGCAGGACCCCAGCTGGTTACCATCTGCCCCTGGCCCCAGGAAGCTGGAGAGGGAACCTAAACCCCAATACTGGTCCTACTGTTCTCATCCCCCTACCACTCACAAAACGTGAAAAAAAATTTTAATAAAATTCCCGGGTCTCAACATAGCTTCTCTTAAAATACAGATATCACCATAACCTTCTTAACCAACTTAAACCACATTCATAGGTAGATCAAGAAAACCTTTGAATTTGGCCATGTCTCTGGCCAAGGACGTATTTAAAGTAAGTTTGATTTTTTAAGATTAGTTCGTACTCCAAATTCATCCAGACAGCATCAAATGAAAATATGAATAAGAAGTGAACGCACCTATGTATGACTCATAACATTCAGTATACACAGAAATCAAGTTGTAATATTGGCAAAAATTAAAAAAGAACTACTGATAGCAAATTAATATTACCATGACATGTCCTTAAAAATAAGTAGGTCATAAAGATGATTCTTGTTCAGTAGCTACAGCCTTCTATAAACATCAGTTCTCCTATCTAATTTAATATTGATTTATAAATCCAAATACATTTGACTGTGACCTTAGCCTCAGGTTCCTGACATAAACAGAAAATTTAGACTTTACAGTTTGTGTTTTATTAGCTTTAAAATCCACTTTTATTAATTTAAATTCAATGTCATTAACAAACACTGTATTATTAGTTTCAGGGGTGGAATTTAATGATTCATCAGTTGTATATAATACCCAGTGCTCATTACACCCTGTGTTCTCCTTAATGTCCATCACCTCATACCCGCAGACCCCCTCATCCCCTCCAGCAACCCTCAGTTTGTTTCCTAGAGTTCAGCATCTCTTATGGCTTACCTCCCTCTCAATTTTCATTTTATTTTATTTTTTCTTCCCTTACCCCATGTGTTCATCTGTTTTATTTCCTAAATTCCACATATGAGTGAAATCATATGGTATTTGTCTTCCTCTGACTTATTTTGCTTAGCATAATACCCTCTAGCTCTATCCACATTGCTATAAACGGCAAGATTTCATTCTTTTAGATGGCTGAGCATTGAAAGAGGCACACTTTAAAAAAAACAAAAGATCTTATTTATTAAGAGAGAAAGAATGCACATGAGCAGGACAGAGAGAGATGAGAAGATAGAATTGCAAGCACACTCCATGTTGAGCAGAGTCCCAAGGGGGCTCTGTCCCAGGACCCTGCGATCATGACCTGAGCTAAAATCAAGAGTTAGACACTCAACCAACTGAGTCACCCAGGTGCCCCAAGAGATATACTTCTTTTGAGAATGTTCTCATGAAAATGAGAGAAATGCCTGAAATTTTCAATATAAATTCTTTTGTAACTCTAATATTTTTAAGAATTATTTATGGAGGCGCCTGGGTGGCTCAGTGGGTTAAAGCCTCTGCCTTCAGCTCAGGTCATGATCCCAGGGTTCTGGGATCGAGCCCCGCATTGGGCTCTCTGCTTAGCGGGGAGCCTGCTTCCTCTTCTCTCTCTCTGCCTGCTTCTCTGCCTACTTGTGATCTCTGTCAAATAAATAAATAAAATCTTAAAAAAAAGAATTATTTATGTATTTTAGAGTGAGAGATAGAGTGCAAGGGTGGGGAGGGCTAAAGGGAGAGGGAGAAGCAGGCTCCCCAATGAGTTGCAGAGACCAAAATGGGGCTCAATCCCAGGATCCTGAAATTCTGACCTGAGCCAAAATCAAGAGTCAAGCTCTTACTCTAATAAATTTATAATAACTTAATCTAATAACTTTCTTATGGTATATGATTTACAAGATAGTTTCTACATAGAGAATTTACATATTTTATATTGCCACATTTAACATAACTTATAAAGATTAAGCTAAAATTGTTTAGCTCTTTTAATTAGGATATATTTATTATAAAAAATCTAAATCTGTCAGATCATTACCTTGAGCAATTTCATATTCTTTTCCCAACCATACTCATGATCTGAAATATCCTTCACGTAGCACACTATGAATTTCATGTGACACACTTTGAAAACCCTACTAAATTTTAATGAAGGATACAGAGCTAGACAGCATGAGAAACAGTATGCCTACATAAATCTTGAATGGATCGGGAGGGGAACGGTGAAACAATGACCTGAAGTAGAATTTTATGAATTACTTCTCCTGCATAACTCTGAGTTATACTTGCATATTATATTAATGCAGAACCTAAATTCATTATGCAGTATTGATTTCAAGTCACTAGAAATGACATGGGAAGAGTGATGATCTTTAAAAAAATAATAAAATGCAGTAATTTGTCTGTGGACATTTATTCTAAGGTGCAAAAAGTACTTTTTTTTTTTTGTTTGTTTGCACATATGTATTAAGGACATTGAGTTGTTTTTTTCCATGATTGTTTTGAGTTTTCAAAGGTTTGCAAGAGTAATATGGAGAATAGTTATTTTCCTGATTCTCAAAATTCCCTATCTCCCAATTAAGTGTAAAGGAGATCAGAAAATGTGTCAAACTCATATCTTAAAACCCTTAGTGCCTAATACAGGGTATTACAGTTATAGGTACAAGATAACTGTTCCCTGAATTGAGACTTGAGGTAGTCTCCATTGTGAATGGCTATAGCCTTTGAAAATGAAGTCCTTAACCCAGAACTTTACTCTGCCTGAGGAGTGGGTTGTATTTTCACATTATGTAGACAGATGTATTATTTAGTGAATTCTGATTACAGAGTTATGGCTGGTACCTTCATGGACTGAAAGGAAGTACTAGAACTAGCATCAAGTTAATTAGATATAGAAAAGATATTAGATATAGAAAAAAACATCAACATCCAAGAAAGGTATATTCGATTTCATATGAAGTTCTTTTTCACTGTGCATACCTCAGTATCCTTGTGTGTACCCATATACCACGGTGATCTAACATCAAAAACTAAAGGAGGTAACTAATTATACTTTGACAATAACTGAGTACTAAACAAGTCATTTTAATAGCTAATATAACTGAATTTCAAGGACCATATTAAAACAATGGACAATTCATAATTTATTTTATTCTTTTAAAGATTTATTTTATTTACTTTAGAGAGAGAGCAAGCACACATGAGCAGTGGGGGCCGGGGAGGGCAGAGAGAGAGGGAGGGAAATCTCAAGCAGATTCCCTGCTGCGCATGGAGCCTGATGTAGGGCTTGACCCCAGGACCCTGAGATTATGACCTGAGCTGAAACCAAGAGTTTCAGGACACTTAGCCAACTAAACCATCCACTACTCTGAACATTCATAATTTAAATCAATAGCTGACATTTCATATGTTGTACAAAATTAAAATTATAATCAGAAAAATTAAATGAATCCTTAAAAATATATATGATAAAGTTATTTACTACACTGGACTAAAATTAAGTAAGCCTTGCTTTAAACTTTGCTATTTCCATGGTAAGTACTGATTAGAGAGTTTTTATATCAGTTTATTCTAATCATAAAATACCTTTAGAGCAATCAGATGTCTTCCCCATTGCATCCCTTAAAATATTCACTACAGTTTAAGAAAGAAAATTTGCTGCTATGCTATAGAAGTCAAATATAAACATACTGTTTTCAATTTTTACTTTAAATGAATATGTTTATTAGAGGTATTTCTTTATCATAGAGTTATGTCATTTTTGTCAAAAGCAATACTTTGCTACATAGATTAGATTAAAATTAATCACCTCCACTACCACTTACTATTTATTATTACTTATTATCAACATTAAGTTTAAATAACAACTGGGATTTTTTATTCGCTTAGTGATTTACCAATAATTCACATAAAAAATACAAATTTTATGAGTTAAAAGTTAAGCACCAAAAGAATACACTTACAAAATACACAAAATTCCATATAAGTTCCAGAATTCTGAGAAAATGAATTTCAAAGGTCCACCATATTGGCATTTAGGTATGTAGTACCCAAAGATTCTGGCTACTTAAGATGGCAAAATACAAATATTAATGCATCAGGGTACCAACTAAGCTTCATAAATGACCATATGAAGCAGCCTATTCTAAAATATTGGTCCAAAGAGGGTGAACTGTTGAGAAATAATTTCCTTTCTCATTCTAGAGTTGTTGGGAGAAAAAAAAGGCCCAAAAATGCACTTTCAGATTTCAGTGTGAGGAAATATTACAAAAACAAAAAAAAATCATATAAAACTGGGTTATATTTCAAGAGGCTCCTTGGTGTAATCAAGCCATATATTTTTATTATTCTCTGTCATAGGGACGTATAACCCATCAAGCCATGTATTTTATTATTCTCTGTCATAGGGAAGTATAACCCATTAGTCCTAGAAAGGGTCTGGTATAATAAATAGTACCTGAATTTTGAAATCAAATACAGCTGACCCCTGAACAATATAAAGGTTACAGGCACCGACCCTCCACACAATCTAAAATATGTATATAACTTTTGATTTCTGAAAAGCTTAACCACCAACAGCCCTACTGTTTCCCAGAGGCTTTATCAACAGCTTAAATAGATTAACATACATTTTTATATGTATTATTTGTTGTATTCTTAGAATATAGTAATATAGAAAAAATATTAAGAAAATCATAAGAGAGGAGCACCTGGGTGGCTCAGTCAGTTAAGAGTCCAACTCTTGATTTCCACTCAGGTCATGATCTCAGGGTCATGAGCTCAAGCCCCACGTCAGACTCTACACTCAGCAGGGAGTCAGCTTGAGGATTCTCTCTCCCTCAGCCTTTCCATCTCCTCTCTTTCTCTCAAATAAATAAATAAATCTTTAAAAATAAAAGAAAATCATAAGAAAAATATTTTTACAATACTACTTTGTTTTTGTTTTGTTTTTAGTTTTTCTTAAAATTTTTATTTTTTAATTTCTTTTCAGTGTTCCAGAATCCATTGTTTATGCACCACTACTTTGTTTTTTTTTTTAAAAATCCATGAATAAGTGGACACACACAGTTCAAACACCTATCTTTCAAGTGACAACTGCATATGTAAGTTTTATTTACAAGTTTATAACTTATTAAATGTAAAACATCAGACATCTTAACATCACTGAACTTCATTCCATACATCTATAAAATGAGGATATCTTATTAATATGAAGATTACAGATGATAAGACATGAAAATAACATAGCATAGTCTTTAGCACATAGTTGGACTATAACATATGGTTATTTCCTTTATGTCTTCTCCCTTTTTATATGCATGGTCAAGTGCTCAGAGTTTCATGCAATAAATCTTGAAAAAATGTCTTAAATCCTGCAAGAATTTAAGTATGTTTGTCATGATACTTGGTGGTTCAGTATTTGTAGATCCATGTGCTATACCATATTAACAAGAGGAAAGACTAAAACCATATGATCCCGACATGTATTGCATGGATCACTGGGTGTTATGTGTAAACAATGAATCTTGGAATACTACATCTAAAACTAATGATGTACTGTATGGTGACTAACAAAAAAAAAATATAATCATCTCAATAGATGCAGAAAAAGCACTCGATAAAATGTTTATGATAAAAACTCTCAAGAAAGTAGGTTCAGAGGGAACATATCTCAACATAATAAAGGCCATATATGAAAACTCCACAACTGACCTAATACTAAAAGGTGAAAAACAAAGATTTTCCTTTCAGGACAGGAAAAGGACAAAGATCTCCACTCTCAAAACTTTTATTCAACATAGTACTGAAAGTTCTAGCTGCATCAATCAGACAAGAAAAAAAATTTTAAAAAGCTCCCAGATTTCTGTGGAGGAATGTAAACTATCACTATTTATAGATGACATGATACTATAAATAGAAAACCCTAAAGACTACCCAAAAACTATGAGAACTGAGGAATGAATTCAGTAAAGTCACAGTATACAAAATAAATGTACAGAAATCTGTTGCATTCTTAATTTTTTTAAAGATTTTATTTATTTATTTGACACAGAGAGAGATCACAAGTAGGCAGAGAAGCAGGCAGAGAGAGAGGGGGGAAGCAGGCTCCCCACTGGGCAGAAAGCCCGATGAGTGGCTCGATCCCAGGACCTTGAGATCATGACCTGAGCCGAAGGCAAAGGCTCAACCCACCAAGTCACCCAGCCTCCCCCGTTGCATTCTTATACACTAACGCTGAAGCAGCATAAAAGGAAATTCAGAAAACAATTCTACTTACAACTGTACCCCAACCCCCGCAAAAAAAAAAATAAATAAATAAATAAAAACTAGAAATAAACTTAACCAAGGAGGTCAATGATTTGTACTCTGAAAACTTAAAGACACTGATGAAAGAGGGTGTCTGGGTGGCTCAGTGGGTTAAAGCCTCTGCCTTCAGCTCAGGTCATGATCTCAGGGTTCTGGGATTGAGTCCCACGTCAGGCTCTCTGCTCAGTGGGGAGCCTGCTTCTCCACCACCCACCCCCGCCTGCCTCTCTGCCTACTTGTGATCTCTGTCTGTCAAATAAATAAATAAAATCTTTAAAAAAAAAGACACTGATGAAAGAAACTGGAGATGACATAAAAAATTAGAAGATATACCTTGCTCATGGACTGGAAGAATTTATAACATTATAAGATCTGTATTACTCAAAGCAATCTGTAGATTGAAAGCAAGCCCTATCAAAGTACCAATAGCGTTTTCCACAGAAGTAAAACCAAAAATCCTAAAATTTGTATGGAACCACACAAGATCTCAACTAGCCAAAGCAATCTCGAAACAGAAGAAAAGAACTGGAGGTAACATAATTCCAGATTTGAAGCTATACTAGAAAGCAGTAGTAATTACAACAGTATCATACTGGCACAAAATAGACACATAAATCAATGGAACAGAATAGAGAATCCAGAAACAAACCCACCTTTACATGGTCGTGTAATCTATAGCAAAGAAAGCAAGAATATATACAAAAGGGAGAAGATGGTGTTAGGAAAACTAGATGGTTACATTCATAAGAATGAAACTGGACCACTTTCTTCTATCATATTAAAAAATAAACTGAAAATGGATTAAAAAATATTAAAAAATAAACTGAAAATGGATTAAAGACCTAAATGTCAGACCTGAAAGCATAAAGCTCCTAACAGAAAACATAGGAAGTAATCTCTTGGACATTGGTCTTAGCAATATATTTATGTATAGGTGTCCATAGGCAAAGGAAAAAAAAAAACCCTATTTAAACTTCATCTCAATGAAAAGCTTCCCCAAAGCAAACAAAACCATCAATAAAAAAGCCAACTTAATGAATAGAAGATATATGCAAATAACATCTGGTAAGAGGTCAATATGCAAAATACAAAAAGAATTCATACAACTCAACACCAAAAACAATCTAACCTTTACAAAGGGGCAGAGCTCCTTTTCCTTTTCTCTACCATCATGGTGTGTGCAGTTGACTGTTCCTCTCCATTTCATCTCACAAGGCTTTCAAAATCAAGCAATTCCTGGCCAGAAACAAAAGAATTGTCCCATTCCCTAGTGGACTTGGATGAAAATTGGTTAAGAAAATAATAATAATCAGGTACAACTCCAAGAAGAGACACTGGATGAGAACCAAGCTGGATCTATAAAGAATCACATGAGATTGCACACATATTTATGTTGTATGAAGGTCACTTGCTTTTATCATATCACTCTGTAAAAATCACTATTATCTGAACAGCAGACGGGTTTTATCAGGAATGATTTTTCTCTGTAACTATGCTTCTGTTCCAGTAGGTTGGTTCAGTAATAAATATTTGAGATCTTTTGTTTGGCAAAAACATATACATAAATCAATAAATAAAAATGGGCAGAGGATCTAAATAGACATTTTCCCAAAGAAGGCATAGAGATGGCCAAAAGACACATGGAAAGGTACTCAACATAACTAATCATTAGGGAAATGTAATTCAAAATCACAATGAGGTATCATCTTATACTTATCAGACTGGCTAGTATCAAAAAGAAAATAACAAGTATTGGTGAGGATGTGGAGAAAAGGAACCCTCCTGCACCACTGGTGGGAATGTAAATTGGTGCAACCACTGTGAAAAACAGTATGAAAGTTTCCCAAAAATATTAAAAATAGAAATATGATATGATCTAGTAATTCCACTATTGGGTGTTTACCAAAAATCCAACACTAATTCAAAAAGATGTATGCGACTGTGGCCATTGCTGCTATGAACATTAGGGTACAGATGGCCACAGTTGCCAATCTGTGGAAAGAACCAAGATGCCCTTCAACGGACAAATGGATAAGGAAGATGTGGACCATATATACTATGGAGTATTATTCCTCCATCAGAAAGGATGAATACCCAACTTTTGTATCAACATGGATAGGACTGGAAGAGATTATGCTGAGTGAAATAAGTCAAGCAGAGAGAGTCAATTATCATACGGTTTCACATGGAGGACATGGGGAAATGGAGAGGAGAAGAGATTTGGGGGAAATTGGAGGGGGAGATGAACCATGAGACTGCAGACTCTGAAAAACAATCTGAGGGTTTTGGAGGGGCGGGGGGTGGGAGGTTGGGTGAGCCTGGTGGTGGGTATTATGGAGGGCATGTATTGCATGGAGCACTGTGTGTGGTGCATAAACAATGAATTCTGGAACACTGAAAAGAAACTTAAAAAAATAAATAAAAATTTATGGGGCACCTGGGTGGCTCAGTGGGTTAAAGCCTCTGCCTTCAGCTCAGGTCATGATCCCAGGGTCCTGGGATCGAGCCTCGCATCGGGTTCTCTGCTCAGCAGGGAGCCTGCTTCCCCCCCCCCCCGCCGCCTGCCTCTCTGCCTACTCGTGATCTCTGTCTGTCAAATAAATAAATAAAATCTTAAAAAACAAAACAAAAACAAAATAAATAAATAAAATTTAAAAAAACAAAAAGATATATGCATTACTATATTTATTGCATTATTTACAATAGCCAAGAAATGAGAGTAACCCAAGTATCCATCAATAAATGAATAGATCAAGAGACAGTGGCATGTGCACACACATACACACACATAATGGACTATTGCTTGGCCATAAAAAAGAATGAGATCTTGCCATTTCCAGGAACATGAATGGACCCAGAGGGTATTAAACTGAATGAAAGACAAAGACAAATACCATGTGATTTCACTTCTGTATGAAATCTAAAAAAAATAATAATAACACACTTTTTAAAAAAAGATTATATTTATTTGACATAAAAAAGAATGAGATCTTGCCATTTCCAGGAACATGAATGGACCCAGAGAGTATTAAACTGAATGAAAGACAAAGACAAATACCATGCGATTTTACTTCTGTATGAAATCTAAAAAAAATAATAATAACAGACTTTTAAAAAAAGATTATATTTATTTGACAGAGAGAGATCACAAGTAGGCAGAAAGGCAGGCAGAGAGAGGGGGAAGCAGGCTCTAACCCACTGAGCTACCCACATGCCCCAAAACAGACTTCTTTAAAAAGAACTTTAAAGATTTTATTTATTTATTTATTTGAGAGAGGGAAAGAAAGAGCAAGCAGAAGAATGGCAGACAGGGACAGAATCTGAAGCAGACTTCATGCTGATTGTGGAGCCTGACACAGGGTTCAATCCCCCAACAGTGAGATCATGACCTTGAGATCACGACCTGAGCAGAAATCAAGAGTCAGAGGTTCAACAGACTGAGCCACTCAGGTGCCCCAATACAGACTCTTAAATGTAGAGAACTAATTGTTGCCAGAGGGGAGGTGGGTGGGGAGTATGGGGCAAAATAAATTAAGGGATTAAGAGGTACAAACTTCCAGTTATAAAATAAGTTATGGAGATGAAAAGTAGAGCATAAGGAATACAGTCGATAATATTGTAATAACACTGTATTGCGACAGATGGGGACTACATTTATTGTGGTAAGCACAGATTAATGTATAGAATCTTGAATCACTATGTTGTACACCTAAAATGAACATAACACTGCCAATTATTCTTCAGTAATAAAATAAATTACATAAATAAATATGTCCTTCAAAATGCATAGCTTCCTGGGAAACAAAATAAACTTTGTCTTTGTGTGTTTTCATGGTCTATGATGATTCTTGCTTTCGGAAGCATCTTTATATGTGCAGTCTCAATAATCTCCTGGAGGCATTATTGCAGCCATGCTTTCCATGCTAACCATTCCTTCCCTAGTGTGTCATAGGATTCATATGTAAAAAAGAACACAGAACACTTTTTGAGGATCTCAAATACATCACAATACATCTATCTTGAGAAGACACTGTTCCTCAAATGTGAACTTGATTTAAAAGTGAAAACATAGTATAATCATTAATCATTTATCCATGTTCACAATGTGAAGAAAATCTTATTGCCTAATTTCTACAATGAATAGAGTTATCACAGACACAGATTTTGGCCCAATAAGCTAATAAGCAATAATTTGTATTCTAGTAATTAGAATTGCTTTGAGACCACACAATGACTTTGTCTTTTTCATTTTGAGAAAATCACTTTAATGCATAATTTTTGTATGCTTTCAAATTAAAGTAAACCCATTCAAACAAAAATGTTACTAATCTTATTTTTTCCTTAACCAAAATGTACTTCAAACTGTAATAGACAGTAATGAAATCACAGTGATATGTGAAAGAGAATCCTGAGATATACCTTGTTAAGGACTGATTAGTAATTAAATGTTTACCCATTCTTAAAGAGTCATAGTAATGAGAAGATTATGGTTATTACTAATAGTAAATGATAAAAACAATTGTATCTTACATTTAAATATCACTTAATAGTATACAAGATTTTTTTTAACATATTGTATCTATTTTGTCACTGCCAGGATAAGTAAATGTGAAATTTGAAATAAGATACTTATTTAAGTCACATGAGCACAGACTTTAAGATAGCTATTATTGTTTTCAGAATAAAGTACAAATGTACTGTCACTGCATCAAAGACCTGGGTTCCACAATGGAACATGTACTTTCTGGTTTTGTATCATTTCCATGCTGTTTCCTCTACTTGAAACAAGGCTACCTATGCTTATTTAAGTCCAGCAAATTGGCGTTAAGGTAAGCTCCCACAGAAAGCATTCCCTTTCTCCCATCGCAGTTTCTCAAAAGCATTTGTTAAGTGTCTGCTTCTAACCTTCTCATACTGCTTTGTGCTAGCAGTTCTTACAGCACCTTATCAAGATGGAACACGTATCTCTTGCCAGTACTGTGGCGATATCTTTTCAAAAGGTATCTCTGTTCCCTACTTTATCCTTAGACTGCAGTTACCAGAGCAATATTTGAAAATCCAGATATGATCATGTTACTCCCTATTGAAAACCTCTGATAATGTCAAATCTTCTAACTCTCTCCTCACTCTGTATTTCAGCCACATTTGCCATCTTCCCATTCCTCCTCATCAGTCAATTCTAACCACCTCAAGGACTTAATACATGAAGCTGATGAAAGAAAGAAAGAAAGAAAGGAAGGAAGGAAGGAAGGAAGGAAAGACAAGACAAGAAAAAAGAAAAGACAATTGAAGGAAACTGAGGATCTAATATCTTTAGAACTGTTATATCAACATTGGACTGATTTGAGCCATTTATTTTTCTTGCCCCTTAAAAGCACTTAATTAAAAGTGACATGGAGATCTCTCATGATAGAATCCATTAACTAAAATTTAATGGAAACTATATTTAGTGAACATCTTTTTTAATCAAACCTGAACTCTGACCCCTGCACAAAATTAGAGGGGCAGGGCTCAAGTGGAGGGGTTGGGAAGCACATAGGGGGAGTAATCAAGAAAAAAGAGTCTAGAAGTACTGGGGGTGTGGCAGGCTATCCATGCAGGAATTCAGGATCTCAGAGACAGGTGAATGAGGTAGTAACCAATGGCTCTGAATAGTCAAGGTAACAACAGGCTATTAGCACAAGATGCTAAATATGTGTTGTAACTACTGCTTCTGCTTCTCCCTCCAGTGCCCAAAAAAGTTTTTGCTAATGGATATTGTGTTGAGAGGAGCTCAGCTATGGTCTCAAGAGTCCTTCACAAACCACTGCCCAAGATAATCATATTCCCAATTGATCATCAATATATTCAAGATTAAACCTATTGACATCCTGTTTACAACTATAGGAACTGACATGGATCAAATAACCAAGTTTCAAAAAAGAACACTTAATTTCACAGGCCAGGAATGAATCAAGGACCTATAATTTCTTTCCATTTTCTCTTGTTTGCCCTAATGCTACTGACTTTAGTGTTCCCACCATCCTTTCTAATTGTGACATATATAAATTCTTTCTATATTGACTGACCAAATTGTGGTTTCTTTCACAGATACTGTATTATCAGGGCCAAGCTGCAATCCTATCCCATAATCCAGGCATTGGCCATATTTATCTATATGCCTAACTGATGCCTCACTTGAACATAATATTTTCATAAAATATATTTTTAAATTTTGAACCACAGAGCCCTTAATAAGTCAGTGTTTTGACACTGGCATAGTTGGAGTTTGATGCTTTATCCCTAAAATAAAAGAACAGTCAAATACATCTAAAAACCTCTAGAAATAACTAGTGCACGGAATTTGAAATCATTTCATATAAAATCGGGACATCTTGATAAAATAAAAAAGTTTATACACCTGTGATATGCAATAGTCTATGATAGGTCCCACACCTCCATCTCTGGTTGTTATCCCCATAATTACAGTACTTATGTAGCAATGGTAAAGGGATTTTCAGATACAATGAAAGACCCAAATCACTTGACTTTAAGTTAATCAAAGGGAGATAATCCTGGGACTCCGTGGGGAAAAATGGCAAAGTAGGAGGACCTTAAGCATAAAATGTCCTACTAACACAAGTACATAACACCCACATCAGTGTAAATAGCCCAGAAAATGACCCAAAGACTGGCAGAACAGGGTCTCCACACCTAAATGTAGAGAAGAGGCCACATCAAAGATGGTAGGGAAGGACAGAGACAAATCCCCATAACATTTGGCAGTGAAACCCAGAGAAGCCAAATTTCACAAGTTTCTACAATCAGTGGGGGGCTTTAACACCTGGAACTTTGAAAAATCAGCAGTATCAGCTCTGGGAGAGCCAGAAAAGCAAGAGGAAAAGAAGTCTCCACCCTTAAAGAGACAGCACAACAGGCGTTCCTGGGTGGCTCAGTCTGTTAAGTGGCTGCCTTCAGCTCAGGTCATGATCTCAGGGTCCTGGGATCAATCCCCGAAATGGGCTCCCTGCTCTGCACACACACACGTTGTGTCTGTTTCTCTCAGTCTCTCTCTCTCTCTTGAATAAATAAATATTTTTTTTTAAAAAGAGCACAACAAATAGCCCCATGGAGTTATAGCATAGAACAACCAGTTGCAAAAACATTTGGGGAGATGAAAAACATCTGGAGAGAGATTTGTTTATTAACCTCAGAGCATGTACTAGAGGGATAGGAATCATTGGGAGAGAGAAAAATAATAATGAAAACTAAAAACAGACATAGGAACTGGGCAACACCATCTAAGCATAAGAACATTCACATGGGATCCCAGGGATCCCAGGAGAAGAGAGAGATAAGGAGGATAAAATATATTTGAAAAAGTAGCAGAATCTATTTGCAAATAGATACCTTTTCAAATCTGGAGAAGGAAACAGAAATCCAGATCAAGGAGATATAGAGAACATTCCCTCCCCCCAAAAAATGACCCAATCAGGTCCACACCAATGTACCCAGTAATTATGGCAAAAAATAGGTATGAGAGAACTTTCAAAGCACCAACAGAAAAGAAAAAGTTATCTACAAGGGAAATCCCATAAGGTCTTAAGCTGACTTTTTTCAGCAGAAACTTTAGAGGTCAGAAGGGAATGGCATGATATATTCAAAGTGCTGAAAGGAAAATATCTGTACCCACAAATAATCTGTGCAACAAGGCTATTATTCAGAATAGAAAGGGAAATAAATAGTTTCTCAGACAAACAAAAGTTAAAGGAGTTCATGACCACTAAACCAACCCTATGAGAAATGTTAAAGGGCACTCTTTGAGTGGAAATGAAAGATCATAAGTAGGAGTAAGAAAAATATGAAACACAGAAAAGAGTTAAATTAAGTATATCTACAAAAATCAGTAAAGGTATTACCAAAATAAAAGGATATAAACTCAAGATACCATGTACCTAAACCATGGAAGGAATCGTAATTAACTGTGAACTTAATATAGACTGCTATATGCTAAAGATGGTATATGCAAACTGAATGGTAACCATATATCAAAAACAGTTATAGATATGCAAAAAATAGAGAAAGGAACCAAGTATATCACTAAAGAAAGCCAATAAACTCTGAGAGAACAGAGCAACAGAGGAAAGGATCAAAGAACTACAAAAACAACCCTGAAAAAAAGCAACAAAATGGGAATAAGTACATACCTATAAATAATTACTTTAAATGTAAATGGACTAAATGCTCCAATCAAAAGACAGAGAGTGACAGAATGTATAAAAAAGCAAGACCCAGGGGCACCTGGGTGGCTCAGTCGTTAAGCACCTGCCTTCGGCTCAGGTCATGATCCCAGGGTCCAGGGATCGAGCGTTGCATCAGGCTCCCTACTCTGCGGAAAGCCTGCTTCTCCCTCCTCCTCTGCTTGTGTTCCCTCTCTTGCTGTGTCTCTCTGTCACATAAATAAATAAATAAAATCTTTAAGAAAAAAAAAAGCAAGACCCATCTACATGTTGCCTATAAGAGACTCATTTCACATGTAAAAACAGATGTGGATTGAAAGTGAAGGGATAGAGATTATGATGAGTGAAATAGTCAAGCACAGAAAGTCAATTATCACATGGTTTCATTTACTTGTGGAACATAAGGAATAACATGGAGGACATTAGGAGAAGGAAAGGAAAAGTGAATTGGGACAAATTGGAGAAGGAGATGAACCATGAGAGACTGTGGACTCTGCGGAACAAACTGAGGGTTTTAGAGGGGAGTGGGCATAGGGGAATGGGTGAGCCTGTTTCTGGGTATTAAGGAGGGCACGTATTGCATGGAGCTCTGGGTGTGGTCCATAAACAATGAATCTTGAACACTGCATCAAAAACTAATGATGCATTTTATTACATAACATAATAATTTATTACATAACATAATAAAAAAAGGGTGAAGAGATGGAAAAGCATTTACCATGAGGATAGGAGTGAAAAGAAAGCTGGGATAGCAATACTTATAGGACACAAAATAGAGTTTAAAACAAAGACTATAACAACAGACAAGGAGGATATTATAAAATCATAAAGTAAATAATCCTACAAGAGGATATAATAATTATAAATATTTAAGCACCCAAACACATAAGGCAGCTAATAACAAACATAAAGGAAGTAATGTATAGTAACAATAATAGTAGGAGACTTTAAAATCCCACTTACATCAATGACTAGATCATCCAAATAGAAAATCCAGAAGGAAACAGTGACTTTGAATGAAACATTGGAACAAATGAATATAATAGCTATATTCAGAACACTTCAGCAAAAAACAACAAAGTACACATTCTTCTCAAATGCATATGTAATACTGTCTAGAATAGCCCAAATATTTGGTCACAAAACAAGTCTCAACAAATTCAAAAAGACTGAAGTCATACCATGCATCCTTTCTAACCAGAACACTATGAAATTAGAAATCAACCATAAGAAAAAATTTTGAAACAACACATATACATGGAGGTTACATAATATGCTACTAAACTATGAGTATATCAACCAAGAAATCAAAGAGGAAATTTTAAAAATACACAGAGACAAATGAAAATGAAAACACAATACTCCAAAATCCTTGGAATGCAGCAAAAACAATTCTAAGAGGAAAGTTTACAGAAGTACAGGCCTACCTTAAGAAGTAAGAAAAATCTCAACAATCTAATCTTACACTAGAAGAAACTGGAAAAAGAAAAAACGAATCCTGGAAAAAAAACTTGACCAAGAAGGTGAAAGACCTGTTCTCTGAAAACTATAAAGTCTTGATGAAAGAAATTAAAGATAACACAAACAAATGAAAAGGTATTCCATGCTCAGAAACTGGAAGAAAATTGTTAAAATGTCTATACTATCCAAAGCTGTCTACACATTTAAAGCAACCCCTATCAAAATACCAAAATCATTTGTCACAGAACTAGAGCAAGCAATCCTATGATTTGTATGTAACCACAAAAGACCCCAAATACCCAAACGGATCTTGAAAAAGAAAAACAAAGCTAGAGGTATCACAAATTCTAGACTTCAAATTATATGACAAAGCTGTAGTAATCAAAAAAGTATGGTGCAGGCACAAAAATATACAAACACAGATGAATGGAATAGAATAGAAAGCCCATGAATAAACCCATGATTATATGGTCAATTAATCTTTGACAAAGGAAGCAAGAACCTGCAATGGGAACAAGTTTCTTCAACAAATGTTGCTGGGAAAACTGGACAGCTACATGCGAAAAAATGAAACTGGACCACTTTCTTATACCATACACAAAAATGAATTCAAAATGGATTAAAAACCTAAAGATGAGACCTGAAACCATAAAAATCCTAGAATACAAGCTGTAATTTGACATTGGCCATAGCAACCTTTTTCTAGATAGGTCTCCTGAGAAATGGAAATAAAACTGAAAATAAACTATTGGGACTACATCAAAATAAAAAGCTTTGACACAGTGAAGGAAATGATCAACAAAACTAAAATGCAAGCTACTGAATAGAAGATATTTCAAAGAGAAATAGCTGATAGAGGCTTAGTATCTGAAATATATAAAGAACTTATACAACTCAACATCAAAATAACCCACAAATAATTCAGGAAAAACATGGACAGAAGACATGAACAGATATTTCTCCAAAGACATACAGGTGACCAACAGACACATGAAAAGACGTTCATCATCCTTCATCATAAGGGAACTGCAAATCAAAACCACAATGAGATATCATCTAATACCTATCAGAATGGTAAAAAGTAATTACTCAGGAAACAAGAGATTTTGTCAAGGATGTGGAGAAAAAGGAACCCCCTTGCACTGTCAGTGGGTATGGAAAATGGTACAGCCACTGTGGAAAACAGGAAGGAGTTTCCTCAAAAAGTTACAAATAGAACTAACATTTGATGCAGTAGTTCCACTATTGGTATTTACCCAAAGAATACAAAAACTTATTTAAAAAAGAGATATGCACCCATATGTTTATTGGAGCATTATTTACAATAGCCAAATTATAGAAACAGCTCAAATTAATATCCATTAGAAGATGATTAGATAAAGAAGATGTTGCATGTAGGTGTGTGTATATATATACATATAGCATGGTACTGTATATATGTGTGTATATATATTACATATATACACAAACACAGACACACACAATGGAATATTACTCAGTCATCAAAAAGAATGAAATTTTGCCATTTCAACACCATGGATTGATCCTGAGAGTATTATGCTAAAGTGAAATAAGTCAGAAAAAGACAAATACCATACGTGGAATTTAAGAAACAAGAAAGAAAAGAACAAAGAAAAAGAGAAAAAACAAAAACACTCTTAACTATAGAGAACAAACCGATGGTTACCAGAGGGGAGGTGAGTTGGGAGGGGTGGGGAATGGATGAACTAGGAGATGGGGATTAAAGAGTACTCTTATCATGATGAGCACTGAGTACTGTAAAGAATTGTCGAATCACTACATTGTACACTTGAAACTCATGTAACACTGTATGCTAGCTATACTGGAATTAAAACTTTTTTAATTAAAATTTTTTTATATTTAAAATTAAATTTAATATTCAATTTAAAATTATTTAAATTTAAATTTTTTAATTTTTAATTGAATATTAAACTTAATTTTAAATTAAAAAATTTTTTTAAAAGTGAAAGTGAAAGAAAAATAAAAGGAGGTAATCCTAAATGGCCTTAACAGTTGGAAGCACTCTGCTAAGGGCCTCATCTTTCCCTTGATGTCACAGATGCTCTCCTGCTGGCCCTAGAACACCACACCATAATGAGTTTTACAGCAGCAAGGAAGTGCCCTGTGACCACAACCATGTGAGTATGGAGGAGAACCCACACCATTTGAGACCCCAGCCCTAGCCAAGGCCCTCACTGCAAACCATGAGCAGAGTGCCCAGACTCTGGATCCATGACGCTGAAATAATAAATGATTATTGTACTAAGCATAACATTTACTATAATTCATAAAGCTGAGCCTACTATACCTAAAAAAAAATGCTGTGTTCTTTTTCCAAAATTCTATCGCTGTGTGTTTAAAATACATATTCAGTGCTTACTATGTGTAATAAGTTGAAATAAGTCTATATCTTAATCCCTAGAAAGTACAGTTTGACCTTCTTGGAAAAGGGTTATTTATAGATATCATTAAGGATCTTGAAATAACATCATCCTACATTTAGTATCAACCCTAAATCCAATGAGTGGTATCTTTACGGGAGGCAGAAGAGAGCAATTTGAGACACAGATTGAGGCACCAGGTAAAGGCCATGTGAAGATGGAGGCAGGGGTGGAGTGCTACATCCAGAAGACAATGAGCAGCTAGAGCCACCAGAAGCTGGAAGGTGGAAGATGCAAGGTAAGATTCTCCCCTAGAGGCTCCAGAGGGTGTGCTGTACCATTTATACCTTGATTTTGAACTTCTGACCTCTGTAACTATCAGATAATAAACTTCTGTTACTTTAATCTACCAAGTTTGTACTCATTTGTTATGGAAGCCCTAGAAAACTAACATGTTATGTCTGTAGCTATGGGGTTGTGGGGCAGAACGGTAAGATAAACACAGCTTCTACCCTCCAGGAATTCCTAATCTAGTATTCCTAATCTATGACAGACATTACAATGGCATATGCCAATGCAATGGCATATGCCAAAAGAGAGGTAGAGAGAATGGTTCTGGTTTGAAGAGAGGGAAGCTCTCCTTCCAGCCAGGGCAAACAGATGGGGTTTCCTAGAAAAAAATAATGGTTAATGGAGGTAAATATTTGGGCATGTTATAGTAAATGTCATGAAAGTGCTACATGAGAAGCACTTTCCAGATAGAAGGACAAGAAGATAGAAAAGAAATAAGCACCTGTGAAATCCCCTCTTTTTTGTTATAGCAACCTACCATCTGACATCCATTATACATTAGTTGCATCTAGCATGCTTGCAGTAAAAGTTTCAATATCATGTTCTCATTTGAAAGTTCAAATGTTCTGTGTAGGTTCAAAAGACTCTAACAAGATCTAACTGTATGGTTTCATATAAATCTCAGAAAGCAAATTTTTCTCCTCTTTCAACTATTAGTCACTATGGTGTCCCACTAGGCAAAACAGTACACACATATCTTGAAACCATACAGCAATGAGAATGTAGTAAATAAATGTACGTGTCTGATGTTGCGTGTGTGTGTGTGTGTGTGTGCGTGTAACGAATGATGCCAGTCCACACTGACTTTTATACAATCTTTATTTTTACTTAATTCAAAATTTTGCCATTTGAAATGGTGTCACAGCATATCATTTGATAAGTTAGATTCAAAAAGCAATTTACAGGTTCATTTTTATTATCATAGCCATCCACCATATAAAATTAATAAACTAATCTTCCCAAGAAAATTGAATTCTAAAAATTATTATTGCTGTGGTAACCAATAAGAAAGAGAAAGCATATTGCTTGGAGCTTTGTAAAACACAGGTGTCAGAATTAAAATAGAACTAGTCAGGAAAAGATCTAATATAATCATTGGTTGCATCAGTGCACAAAAAAACCATCTTATGACTGTATACTTTATGAAGATGAGACTTAGATCAGAAAATTTACATGTGTTAATCCACTAGTCATTTCGACTGGTAGAGAAAAACATGAACTTTATATAAGAAGCATCACATACAGACACACACAAACAGGTGATTCTAAATACACTGAGTCAAGCAGCTAAACTTCTTACCTTCACTTTCTTTATCAGTAAATGATTTAAACACACAGACACAGGAGATTATGCTGAGTGAAATAAGTCAACCAGAGAAAGTCAATTATCACAAGGTTTCACTTACTCATGGAGGACGTAAGGAGAAGGAAGGAAGAATGAAGGGGGAGAAATCAGAGGGGAAACAAACCATGAGAGACTATGGACTCTGGGAAACTGAGGGTTTTGGAGGGGAGGAGGTGGGGGAATGGGTTAGCCAGTGATGAGTATTAAGGAGGGCATGGATTGCATGGAGCACTGGGTGTTATATGTAAACAATGAATCGTGGAACACTACATCAAAAACTAATGATGTACTGTGTGGTGACTAACATAACAAAAAAACCCACAAAAAAACAACAACAAAAAAAGGACATTGTGCTTCAAAGGCACACAAGGGCTCAGATAAAATGGTGAATTAACACTTCAATATCCATTAAATTTTATCACACTTAAAATAAAACACACACACACACACACACACACACACACACAGAGTTTCTGTTACCTTACAGAAATATTGTGAAAGAAAATGATTATGTATGTACAATTGCTTTCTAAACTATAACTCATGACTACATCGAATGATGAGAGATAAAGAGTCTAATATGGGAATCCATTAAAAACACAACAATTTTGATACATTTCCACCCTGTTGATTTTCCTGCAACAGTAAACAAGTTACATATCCAATAGATTCATATCTCATATCAAATATTTTCCTCATTTACTTCCTTATTTATGGTAAAATATCTTTTGGCAGGAAATTAAGGAAATCAGTGAAATCAGCAAAGGCCATGGCCATAATCCAGATAAAGCTGGACATTACCTTCCCATTTTAAAGCCTATTTCAGCAAGGTGACACAGGGGAATGAAACTCAAGTTGGATCCCACAACTTCCTCCAGAGATATATACAACTCTTTAGATGCTTTTATCAGGATACAATGAAGGTAATTAGAAGTGATCAAACAGCCAAATTTCCTAATTTTTATTTCACTCATCTCTTTATTTTAAATCCCATACTCAATCAAGGCTACTCTGATCCCTTCTCTTTCTCATCCCTCAAAACTCGGTTTCATTGGCTTTCCTGGATTCATTTTTTTCCATTCACTGTTTATCACTGCATCATCTCGCTGCCGGGATATTTTATTTTTTCTCAACCTGTGTCTCCATGTACATTTTCTTCTGAACACTCTTCTCATGTCCTTCCCTAAGACATTTCAGTTTTGTATCTCAAAAAATTGTGCCCAGCACAACAGGTAATACAAAAACAAAAAGTTTCCTCTTCCTTAAAGTAGAGCCCATATTCTTCTACTATAATGTATATATTTTTCCTATCTTACACAGACATCTTGGGAAGGTGACTTATCTCTGTCAGCTTGAACTTCCTAAAATTCAACTGATGACATAGAGGACAGTAAAACAAGGTCTCGCATCTGCAGATCACAAAGTTCATGCATTAAAAGACATAAATTCCACCTCTCCATCCTCCCTTCCCCTACCTGGTTCATCTGTAGAGGCTGTATTTCACCATTTAAACTAAATTAACAGGCTGAGAAGTGTATGTATATATGCATGAAATAATTTTTATGTATCAGTATTACATATAATTTTATGTATTAATTCATGTTAATATATAATACATAACATATATAAAGCTATAACTGAAACGGAAACTGGAATTTTAAGTTACCTTGAAACATATTTGAAATAAAATGAAACACCTATGCTTTCTCACAAACAAATGTATTCAGGGATTTAACATAAACTTTTATATTATTTGAAGAATTTTTCCAAAATTCCACATATATAAATTTGGAGTGGAGGGCATTGAACCAAAAAAAAAAAAACATGAAGTTTTTGAGCACATCAAATATAAAAATGAGTCATTATTATAAAAGGCATTGTAACAAAGTTCAAATACAAGTTGACCTACAGAAATAATCCAATAAAAAGACAATACCCATGGCAAGGAAAATGGAACAGATGAACTATGTAGCTTCCGTTTGTCCTCCCTTATATCCTCTTCTCCAAGGATGTTGATCCCTATAGATTAACATCAGTTGTCTCCATTGTCCCTTAGCCTCTGGCAGGGTTTGGCGTAAGGAGGTGCTGTAAGCCATGCCGGTTATCATCTTGCCTATTTACTATGGGTTGCCTATACCCCTCTATCAAAGAACACAGCTCCTGTCAGGTGCTGCTCTAAGGGCTCTCTGTTGTTACTACCTTTGGGGTCTGTATTATCCCTTGTTTTTTGTTTTTTTTTTTTTTTTTTTAACCAGATGTAGTCAAAATGTAGTTTAAAGAACCCCTGGGACCCTACAACATTTTCAGAGACTACATGAGGCCAAATCTATATTCAAGATGTTAAGATGTTATTTATCTTTGCCACAACAGATTGAATGCACAGGAAAATATAAGACAGCTCTAGTCTCTTAAACCACACATTAATAAGATTCATAAAACTGTAAAACAATGCAACTCTTCTCAGTAATTATGTCTCAGAACATTTATTTTTCATAAATTATGTTTGCATATTAACATATAATAGATTTATTGATGCTTCTTAAATAAAACAGATACCATGAAAATACTTAATTTTTAAAGTCAAATAAGTTAAATATAGATAGATAATGGACACAAATAAAAGCTCATTGAGGTCCTTAAAATTTTCTAGAGTATAAAGTGATCTGGGATCCAAAAAGTTTGATAACCACTACCTAAAATACTGTACTCCTCTTCGTAAATAGACCGTTTTATTTAACCCTCCTAACTTTGGCTCAGTTGAGTATGTCATGTTACTAGCCAGGACACTGAGTGATACACTGGAAATTTATAAAGACATATAAATTGTCAGTAAACTTCACTAATAGTTAATGAAAACATTAATACAAGGAAAAGAAATCATTTTACACCCCCACAAACTTTTCCTGAAAGATTTAAAACATCCAATATTGTCAGAATATAAGGAAGCAAACATTTTCACTTTTGGTTGGGGGGGTGTAAATTGGTACAAATTAGTGGAAAGCAATTTTTCAATAGCTCTTTTAACATTTATTTATTTGAGGGGGCAGGGGCAAAGGGAGAGGAAAAGAAAGAGAACCACAAGCAGACTCTCCACTGAGCATGGAGCCCAAAACGGGGCTTTATCTCACGACTCCAAGAAGAGGAACTGAGCTGAACTCGAGAGTCAACTGCTTAAGGGACAGAGCCACCCAGCACCCTTCGGTAGCTCTTAAAAGTAGAACTCTGGGGGAACCTGGGTGGCTCCATCAGTTGAGTATCAGACTCTTGGTTTCCACTCAGGTTGTGATCTCATGAGTTGTGGGATGGGCGCTGTATGGGGCCCTGGGTTCAGACGGGAGTCTGCTTTAAGATTCTTACTCTGCCCCTCCCCCCACTCGAGGGGAACATGTGCTCTAAAATAAATAAATAAATATTAAAAAAGAAAAAGAACTGTGAATACTTTATAACCTAACATTTCAAATTCTAGGAATTTATCCATCAGAAATAAAATTGTGAGGATTGAAAATATCATTATAATGATACTATAGCATTGCTTGTGATAGCGAAAAAGTACAAAGGAAAGATATGAATGTTCATCAGAAGAAAATTATATAAAATACTATATAACCACACAAATACTGTGTAGTTTTTTTTTTTAGGATTTTATTTATTTATATATTTGACAGAAAGCACAAGCGCACAAGCAAGAGGAGCAGCAGGCAGAGAGAGAGGGAGAAGTAGGCTCCCCTCTGAGCAGGGAGCCCGATGTGGGGCTCGATCCCAGGATCCTGAGATCATGACCTGAGCCGAATGCAGAGGCCTAACCCACTGAGCCACCCAGGCGCCCCTGTGGAAGTGTTTTAAAACATCTAAGTTAGATTTGTATGTATTTAGCTTAGAACTAGAACTATGATATGTTAAAAAAAGAATCCTCAAATTAGTATATACAGCACAGACCATTTTCACTTGCATATGTATAAATATGCATACACGTTTATCGTCCTGAGTAAATACGAGAGTACATAGAACAAATTATTTAATAGCCAAGATAGGGGAACAGAGGTAGAAATTTTCACAAAAGACTTCTTTAATGAAAATAGAACAACATGTTGGGGGGTAGTAAACAGTCCGAGGTTATCTAACATTTGAACAAATAGCCCAGCAAAAATTAATCTGAGGATATTAGATTTTTTTTAATTGATATTCAGAATGATTATGGCTTAAAAAATAATTTTATGCTCACCTTTATCTTTGCACAGATTTACAATTATGCTAGTCTACGGCAAACACACACTCTCATTTTATTATCAGTGTAAAGGCCATAAAGTTTGCTGTGGCTTTTTCCCCCTTCTACAGTTGTAACTAATGCCCTTCTGTCCTGGTATTTCAGCCCCTCCCGCTCTAACACCAATCACTTCTGGAGTCACAGATTTTGAAACTCATTCACACCGATGTATTAACTTTTCCAGCTTTGGCTTTGTTAAGTTTATGCTCACAATGCTATGACCTCGTGGAGAGTATGCAAGGCATGGATTTAAGTCCTGTCTATATCACTTACAATTTGGGAATTTAGGTAAATTTCATTATCACTGAGTTCTAGTTGCTCATCTGCAAAACAGAAATACTAACCTAACATTACTTTGAGTTGCAAATAAGGTTAAGTACTTTAAACTGCTTAACATTTACAATGAGTTAAATTTGAATGGAAAGTTTTTTTTCATTATAAAAATTGTTAAGCAATGAAGAGATAGGGGGCATAATGTTTGGGGTAGCTGGGATATTTTCTTTCTCATAAGACTGGTCCATAATTACAAAGGGTACTTTAGTAATTTAGGTGTACCTGGTCATCTGAAAACTGCCTAATAAACTCTTAAGACAGGAATTGTATTCTCAAATTACTCTTCAATTCCTCTCAGGGAAGGTCTGAGCAAAACACGGGAATGAAAGGGTATTTCATTCAACAGGTAATTATTGAACTTGTATGTATCAAGCATGGTTTTCGTGTCTGGACATACAGGAATAAGCAAAGCAGGTAAGCTATCTTTCCTCTTTGGACTTACTCTCTAGTGTGAGAAAAAAAGAGAATTTTTTAAAATACAATTACACATAAAATTTAAGTATTAGGAAGAAAAAAGAATCTATGCAAGGAAATTGTTACTAGAGGGGGCAGGCAGTGCTCTTTCTTGGGGGTAGTGGGAGGAGTACTCTCCTGGGTGATTTGTGCTCAGACTTGAAGGAGATAAGTGAGTTGTAAAGTTACCTGAACAAAGACCACACAGGGCACCCTCCCCCCAGCAGAGGAAAAAGGGAGTGCCAAGGCTCTGAGGTTTGAGAAATGGCAAGGCTCCCAATGTAACTGGTGCCAAGGGAAGTTCAGAGAGGCAACAGGAAGTCGAAATATGTGAAGAATTCTAGGACTTTATTTGTAGTCTGTGTTGTTGGTTTTTTTGTTTTTGTTTTTGTTTTTTTAATATTTTATTTATTTGAGAGAGAGAGCGCATAAGAAAGAGAGTGCAAGACAGAAAGCACTAGCGGAAGGTAGGGAGGAGCATCGAGCCTGATGCTGGTCTCGAAGGGCTGGATCCCAGGACCCTGAGGATCATGACCTGAGCTGAGGCCAGATGCTTAACCAACTGAGCCACTCAGGCGCCCCTCTGTAGTCTGTCATTTTTACTCAGCTATACCTGAACTTTTAGTATGATCCTTTGACAGTTGTGTTGAAGGGACATCATGGAGGTTCCAAACACAGAATATATATTGAAGGCAAAGCCATCAGGATTTCCAGGGTATAAAGTGAGAGAGCCAGACTGGCATACAAGTCCATATATAATGGTAAAATCACAAAGATGGAAAAGATTGGAGAAGAAAAGGACAATAGCGTAGATGTAGTTCTCTTCTGAATGTGTTGGAAGCAAAGCATCTCTTAGATTTCCAGGTGAAGCTACTGTGTGTGCAGATAGATGTATGAGTGTGTATCTCCGAAGTAAATACAAATTGTATATGGAAAATCATGGTATAAGGTGAGATTACCAAGAAAAACAGTATCTATAGAGAAATGAAGAGAGAAGAGGATGGCTTGTTAAATATATTCCAGTTATTTAGAGACTGGTGAAAGGGAGACAGCCAGAGAGAATGAAGTGATTAGGAAGGAACATAGAGAAATAGGGAAGAGGAGTACATTGCATCTGGTGAGAAAGAGGAGGTAGATTCCAAGACAGGACTCTGCCTTTCTTATTAAGATGGGAAACAGTATAGCAAGTTTTATTGTTGATAGAAATGATCCAGTAGATAGGCAGACATTCAACATGAAGAGAAATTAGGGAGAAATGCATATTCCTCTTGAGTAGGCAAGAGGGGATGGAGATCAAGAGTCCAAGAAGAGACATTTCAGTAGGGACAATACATCCAGCGTAACAATTTGAAAGGCAGCATATATGAATACAGATGTTCAGTCACTATCCTTGATAAAGGAAAATGAGAGCTATTTCTTATTAGATTGCTTCTAATCTCTCAGTGAAATAAAAAGTGAGGACTTTAGTTCAAAGTTATAGGTGAGAAACAGAATAGAAGATCTCATAAGACAGGCAAAGTTGGAAATAAGCTTCTTAGCGGCACCTCGTGGGCTTAGCCAGTGGAGCATGCTACTCTTGATCTCGAGGTCATGAGTTCAGTTGGGTATAGAGCTTACTTACTAACTAACTAACTAGATAAATAAATGAAAGTGACGCAGTCTTCTCAAAGAGTAAGGGAGTAAATATACTAGGACACGTAGCGACTCCGCCAGACAGCGCTGAGTGTCCAGTCACATCTTTTCCTTTAGCAACACTGAACTCCTAAAGGAAAGTTCATAGGGCAGAGGAGACTGGCAAGTATGCCAGAGAAGAGAGGTACAAGGGAATGATTTTCGTGATGGAGCATGGGCTATAAACTGAGTAAGGAAGAAACTATTGTCATGAGGTTGAGAATGAGCAGTAAAGCTGTGAATTGGAGCTTATGATGGGATAAAAGAATTGGTGCTGAAGGGGCTAAAAGTGAAGGAGGCGGGCAGGTAGCAATGTCCAGAAAGTCATGCCCGAAAGAGATTTGGACTGCAAAGCTGACATTGCTAATGACAAGGTCTTGAGTGTATGTGATGGGGAGTCGAAATGAGGTGAAAGAAAATCCCACTGGATGTACCATTTACATGAGAGACGTACTATCTGTATTAAGCATGCTGACAGGACCAGTGGTGGACAACCTCCCCCCACCCACAGAAATTCAGGTGTGAAATTCTACAGTAGGAGACCAAGTGATGGGGAGAAAACCAAAATCAGCTACTCCTTAGAGCAGGCTGTTGGGGAGCCTATATCATCAGCAGAATGTAAGCTTTCACTTAGACCACGAAGATGAAGGAACTATTGAAATTAAGGATAGTGAGGGTTTTGCTGAGTACTGGGAGTTCCAAAGGGCACGCCAGAACATTTTGGAAGGTCAGTGAAGGATGTGCAATTGGGTCAGATTATATTATGTACACAAAGCTATGTGCAGATAGCGTCTGGGCAACTGAGGCATGTGCTGAGGAGGCGGATAAATGGGGATTGGGGAAAAGTTGAGATTAGTCCAGATAGCCTCTTATAGGAAGTCATTTCTTAGCCAGCACAGGAAAGTTAAATTGTATCTTCAGTACACTCCTAAGGAAGGCTAAGAAACGTGTTCTGGATCTGTGTAAAATGGGTACACATAGAGATATTACCTCTATGAGAGGCAGTGTGGTGCAGAAAAAATGCAGACTCCAGATTCATCTCTGCCACCCAGTACCTGGACAAGAGATCTACATGCTCTGTGCCTCGGGTTCCCTTGTTGTAATTGGGGCTGGTGATATTACCTATCTCATAGGTCTGCTCCAAGGATTAAATAAGCCAACGTATGCAAGGTTTTCACCACAGTACCTCAACCAGTATAAGAGGCCAAAATGCAGAAGTTGTTACTATTATTTTTTAAAAAATGACAGTTTGATAATTATGTTTTGCTCAATAAAAAGTTTCCTTCACCTTGACAGTACTAGTCAAATACTTTTTCCAAGAAGTAGGATTTTAAACCTTTAGAATTTACCCTAAAGGATTTAATAAAATGTGGTGTTTTATTAACAGTTTGTAGAGCTCTTATTTATTTAACAGATTTAAGCTACTTTGTTCTATGTGTTTTCTCCGTAATTATATGACATTTTAACACTGGAAGATAGATGCATGCCCCCAAATCCCAGCCCCTACTCTGACAGTGTCTCCAACAGGTGACAATTATGTAACTCTCAATAAAATAGAAACTTTGGTATTACAGAAGACAATGGAAGAAATTAGATGGAGAAAACACAGCCATTCCCAGATTTTAGTGCGTGTTTTAAATCATTTCCATGGGAACCAACATTTGGCACCAGGGCCACTGTTATGAAAAACAGTTAGAAGGCAGCTTCTACCAAGCCAGATGGTTAATTTTTAACAGGGGACTATAACAAGGAGGAGCTGGGTTATACAACCCCTAAAAACTCTTGATAATGGATTCAAGTGGACTAAATCACCGGGCTCTCTTCCAATTCTCTGTCAATGCTACTATCTGTGGCAACGACATTATCAACCACAGGAGAAAGCAATAATAATTGCAAGGTGTTTCAAAAGTTAAATACCACAGCTAAAGAAATATGATGAAATGTTTCTAGACCAATCAGGAAAGTTAAGGTCAACAACCCTGAAGTTTCCTAAATAAAAAGATATGAGTGGAAGCAACAAAGTAGAGGAAAAAAGTGTGTTCACTTAAATTCCCACTGCAATTAGAATAAAACTAATTATCTAGATTAACTGTCAGCACACCTTCAAGCCAGAATTGTGTAATGTCACTTTGTATTGCACAGAATCTGAGCATTCTCTGATTTTAACACTAAAAGCAACTCTAGAGATTCAGTGAGTAACTCAAAGTCACACAGCAAGTTATTAACACAGCTGGGATATGAGCCCTGGGACTAAGACTTATAGATAACCCATCCAATGAGATTTATCTGGATACATTTCTCTGTTGAGGAAATGATGAACTCTGCCTTTAAGAGAATTTTTGGAACAACTATTTCCCAGAATATTCCCAGAATATTGCCAAATTCTCATGGGACTACCTATTTTTCCATTACCTGTAGCCACACACTGAGTCTCTGGAATTCAAAATGAGTTGGGACATTATCTTTCCCTTCCCTGGAGATTAGCTTTGGTTACAAGGGTTACATAATATGAGAAAATAACTCCCCAAGACACACACACACACACACACGCACACCTCATTCAAACAAACACATACCGAGTATATTACGTCTTGGAAGGAAGACATCAATACCTTGAGGTTTGGTTCTTGAAGTTGTAACTTTAAATTTGTTATGATGTTGAGAACAATCAGTTTCTTTATCCCTCAGTTCTCTTAGGTGTAAAATGGGTTTACTGATGCCTATCTCAAAAGGGGTTTCAGGAACCTAAGTAATCCTTTAATTATGAGAAAACATTACCAAAAAACTAATTTCACAAGAAGGAACACATTGCTTGGATAGCTTCATTGATTGGTGCATGATTTTTTCATTATTTCTTATAATTTATTGATTTTATAAAACTAGTATAACAATAATCATATTTTAGTAAAAAACTGAACATAAAGAAGGTAATGTTTAACATACAAAATGAAATATACTTCTTGGACAGTGAAACAAAATATTTCTCTGCAAATTCTTTATCATGTAAGAAACATATTTAGAAGTATGAAAAAACATGAGCTCTCTAACATTTGTGACTCAAATTTGTTTACTACGATAATTTGGAGGACATTTTCCTTTTTTTTTCTTGTCATTTTTGATAGAATTATCTGTAAATGTCATTGAAAGCCTCATTATCTTCCTTTGGATGACTAATCCATAATATAAACAAAAAGGCCCACTTTGGATTACTTTGCCTATTAGAGAAGATATTTAAATTGAAAACCAGTTTTGTGAATATTAATTGTAAGAAAATACCTTGCATTACTGCCTAAACTCATCCAAAATGCCAACAAGACAACTTTATCCCTGTGACTGTCTATGGATACAACAAAATTGGCCCAAATAACATTGCTTGTTCATTACTAGTGCTCTCAGTGGGCTCTCCTGGAACATTCCAGCACAGCAGGCATTGTTCTGTGCCTCCAGCCATAATTTAATGGAGAAAGCTGTCAAGATAGACCGTACTTGGGAAAAAGCATCAATGAATGTGGCATCCAAAGGTGCTTCATAACTCCTGTGAAAACATGTCTTGGAAGCCAGACCCACTGTCTTTGCTCTATGGGACTCATTAAGATCTACGGGGCCACATTTGGTCTCAACATTCTCTCACTCTCTCCTGGCCATCAGGAGTGCTGCATTAGTAACTCTGGTAAGAGACAGCAGTCTGAGGGAAATGTACTGAGCCCCCTTCCCTTGGTCTTAGTGTCCTCTTAGGCTGTGTCTCCATATTGACAGGATTTCAGAGTGTGATCCAGGAGGCCAGCCACAAAGATGGAGGCAACCTCAAACAGAAACTCCCAGAGCTGGCTCTAAATGACCCACATTTCTCATCCCCTCATTCCTATCACTCTCTGAAAAACATATGGCAGATTCTTTACTCCTGCCTTGCCAGCTTCCTGGGTCACCATCAAAGCCTGCTCCTACTCCTCCTTTCTGCACAGGAATTCCTGGGGTTCAGAGGCAATGCCTCTCAAGCACACAGGCTCCCTACCACCCAGTAGGGCACCTCTCTCTCCAACACATTCTGGTCACTGATCACATCTCGGACTCCTTCTCCTTCCCTGTCTAGTACTAGGCAGCTGGAATTCCCCACCCGAATCCATCAGGGGCTTCATGTGTGCAACACGCTTATCTGTATGTTGAAGCTGCAGCTTTTGCAGTAGTAATTCATACCCTGACTGCACAATGGAAACGTCCAACACACTGTTCTCTAAATATGATTTTTACTCTAATGCAACCCCACATTCCAAGACTGACTTACCCTGACCTACAGCCTGAGCGTAAGGCTAGAAGAGGTGCTCCTCTCACTGCCTGTAAAATAACACAGCTGCGAGCAGTTAGAAGAGAAGCCAGTGATTTTGCTGAGAGGTAATTGTTGCTTTCATCTGGGCAGTAATAGTGGAGATGGTGAGGAGTGGTAGGATTCTGGATATATATATATGAAGGTCGAGCCAGTAAGATATCCTAATGGATTGGATGTGGATCATTAAAGAGAGGAGGCAAGGATGATTCCCCCCATGTATGTGGAAGAATGGACTTGCCATTTGTTGAAATATAAAAGATAATGGGAGTAGTAATTCAGGGGGCAGAAAACAAGATTTTGGTGCTGAAAGGTATTAAGTTCAAGCTGCCTAGGGCATATCTGATTTACCCATAAAACTAGATGAGGTCACCAAGCAGGGAAATGAGAATCCAACAGCAAGGTAGGAGACCAAGGACTATTACAGTTAAAAGCTACAGACACATTATTTGCAATAGCCAAGACACGAAAACAACCTACGTGTCCATAAATGGGTGAACAGATAAAGAAAATGTGATGTATATATACAACATAATTATTCATCTATAAAAAAAGAAATTACCACTTGTGGCAAAACGGATGACCTCAAAGGCATTATACTAAGTGAAATAAGTTAGAGAAAGACAAATATTTTAAGACAGCATTTGCATGTGAAAAAAAGAGAAAAGAGAGATAAGACTTGTGGTTACCAGGGCTGTGGAGTGGGGTGGTAAGGGGGAATGGGAGGAAGGTACAAAAACATTATAAGCAAACTATAAGATACCCAGCACCCTGGGTATTGAGGAAGGCATGTGCTGTGATGAGCCCTGAATGTTACGCTTAACTAATGAATCATTGAACATTGCATCAAGGACTAATGATGTACTATATGGTGGCTAAGTGAACATAATAAAAAAAACCCTGAGATAAATATTAGGGATTTATTGTACTGCATGATGACTATAGTTGTTGACAGGAGATCCTAATAGCTCTCATCACAAGGAAAAAACCTTTTTATCACATCTTTCTTAGAAGATGGAAGTCAGTTACAACTATTGTAGCAATCATTTCACAATCTATATAAGTCAAACCATCCTGCCTTACACTTCTACAGTGATGTATGTCAATTATTTCTCAATAAAATGGAGTAGAGGGGGCTGAAGATAAGGGGAAGCCCCAACGTAAGGGACTGAGAAAGAGCATGCACTGAGGTAAGACAAACATGAAAAATACCTTCCATTCTGGAACCCACTTAAATGTAGTGTAGCCAAAAAAAAAAAAAAAAAAAAAAGGAGGGAGTGATCTACTGAGACAAATACTGCCACTGGACAGACTGAGGTGAAAGTGAGAAATATTATGAATGATTTTACAAATGCTGAGGTCACTGGTAAATTCTGGAAGGACTGTTCTGCTGGAGTCATGAGGGCAAGGACCTGACTGTAGGGGGGCAGGGTGAAGAATTAGAGACAGTGAATATAAATGTTTCTTACACCACAAGTTTTGCTACGAGGATAAAAAAAAGAAATAAAGCAGCAACAGCAAGGGGCTCCAAAAAGTATTGCATGTGTTCATTTGTGAATTATGATGGAAGAAAATTCAAGGATTAAAAAAAAAAAAAGTCTTCCAGTGCTGCAAAACAATCTATAGATAGAGAAATATCAATGGTGTGCTGCCATGAAATATTTGGCACTGAGCGCCCAAGTGGCAGGGTAGATAAGACCTATAGAAATTTCCTCGTAGTCAAAAGGGGAGAAGCCAGAGTATTTGATTGCAGATGAGTAGATAGGGTAGAGCGTGTCTACACGCTAGAGAGTTTTCTCAGTGAAGTCATCAGCTGAGCCTGACAGCAGAGGAGGAGGAAGTTTGAAAGCCAGGAGCATCGAGAAAGAGAAACAGAAAAGAGGGAAAGTGAGTTGCCTAGGGGAAGTACCATACAATTGCTTTCTTGAATAGGACAGGTGGGACTTTAGAGCTCATTGGGCAGAACAGTAATATACCCCAGGGTATGCGCGTGCAGGACAAGAGTATTGCTAATGCAGGTACAGAAAAAGAGAACTGGGAAAACAGACTGTGGAAATGGGAATCCAATAAAATGTTTACAAACCATTCATAGTAACACAGAAAATGTTGACAATCTAAAGGTGAGTGAAAAAGGACACCCAACTCACACAAACTACATGAGCTTAAGTGTGGGGAGAAAATAGAAAAATAAGTTTTCAAGGGAATGTGCCCGAATATAATCAGTAACCATTTTGAGGGACAGAAGGATAGGTATTTTTCCCTAACACTTTTCTACCCTGAGCTTGTATCCTTATATAATGAAACAATGACCATACATATCTTAAGGAAACAAGTCCAATGCTCTCAAAGAATTGCTATGATTACTTGAAAATGTTAAAGTCGTGCCTATATAGCAAGTAGTTTGGTCTAAACTTACAGGCCAATATTTCTCAAAAATCATCCTTGACCACCTGTATCTGAAATACTTGAGATATTTTTTGAATAGCAGAGTCCTGGGCTATAGCCAAGAACTACTGAATCAGAATCTCTAGAGGTGAAGCTCAAGAATCTGGATTTGAACTTAATGTTCAAGGAGGGATCTTTTGCCCTTTCCTGGGCTACTCCCTCCACCTGGGCTCTGAACCTCTTCCCCCTTCTCAAGAACCAACCACTCTCAACTATCCGCCAAGGTCTCTGGAATAATAAACTTGTTCCTCTAGATTTTTTTAAACTAGATTTTTTCATGAGGACTTAGATATAATTAAGATTCTGTCCTTGAAGTAATCATCTAAATAAACCCATTGTCTCTATTTTCTCACCTGCTACTCCCAAATCACTACAATGTGGTTTCTTCCCCCGTTACTCAACTGAAAAACTAACGCCATTAATGTTGCCTAAGCCAATGGACATTTCTCCAACCCCATCTTGCTTGACCTCTTGATAATACATGATACTACAGAATACTCTCTTTAAAATATTCTCTTCCCTGGGTTTTTGTGATACCGCGAGTTCTTGGTTTTTGTCTTACCTCTCCCATCACGGTTTCTCTCATTTGTAGGCCTACTCTCTTCTATCCAGCCATCCAATTTTGTAATGTCTTAAGGCCTAATATTCTTCTCACCCTTTCCTTTCTCCTCAGGCAAAGATATGTATAATCTGGACTTCAGTTGCCTCCTATATGCAGATGACTCTCCAATTTCTATCTCCACATACTCTAGTATATTGACAGATCAGATGATAGATCTGTGATTTGCTTCAGAATAATCCAAGACAGGAGCACAATGTGTGCAGATGAAAGGTATAAATGAAACATGATTGATCATGAACTGATTATTCTCGAAGCTACAGCTTGCATATATGGGATTTCATTATACTGTTCTGTCTACTCTTATAGATTTTTGGAATTTTTTCATAAGAAAGAATACATCTCTAGCTTAGGATGCTCTTCTCAGCTCAATAGCCCTCTATCCAACTGCTTACTTCACATCTCCTTAGTAGCACATAGCAAATAGAAATTAAAATAACATTAAGTTCTTAACCAGTGCCATCTCTCTTTAAGCATTTTCTATTTTTTCCTCACAAGAACTCTAAAAGGTGGTTAGTATTATTTCTGTTTTACAGATGAACTGATGACACTAACAATACTAGATAATTTTCCCTGGGTCTTCTGAGTGGAGGCTCCAGGATTCATCAGCTGCAGAGTCCTACTTCAGTATCTCAAAAGGTACTTTAAACTAAGAAACTTGGTTTCTCTTTCCCACCTCCTGTCCTTTTGTAGTGTTCTTTATCTTTGTGAAGGTTACCTCCATTTTTCCAGTTATGAAAACCAGAAATGTCACTGTCAATTTGATGTTTTCACTCTCACTCAGTATATCTACCTATTAAATAGCTACAGAATCTATCAAGTTTTCTAACTTCTCATCTACCATCCATCTATGTTTCTACCTACCATACTCTTGACTCTTTTTTCCACTATTGCAAATTGGACTTTTCAAAATGAAAATCTGATCATGTGACACCCCCCCACCCCCACTGAAACACTGCAGGGCTAGAAAATGAAGTTAAAATTTACACTAAACTTCTGAACATGGCCTTCCATAATCTTTCTGACCTGGCCACCTGCCTTATCAGTGAAATAAATGAGTTAATGAGAAGGGCTGGAAAGAATGTGCTTCTACAAGAGCATGCAAGAGAGGGACCAACTTACACTGGGACATGTGAGCTACCACAGCTGAGAACTGAAGGATAACATAGCGTTAACAGCAAAGATTGGAGCCTTCTCCACGCTATGTTATCCTTCAGTTCTCAGCTGTGGTAGCTCACATGTCCCAGTGTAAGTTGGTCCCTCTCTTGCATGCTCTTGTAGAAGCACATTCTTTCCAGCCCTTCTCATTAACTCATTTATTTCACTGTCTCTCTCTCCATCAAGGCTCTCACCACCACGAAAGCTGGCATGGTACCTGCCACAAAGCAGGTGCTCAACAAATACTTGTTGACTGCATAAATGAATGAATATATCGATGACATCATCTGATGCACAGGAAGTTTGAGAATCCCTATTGTACAAATGCCATTTTTCTCCTTTGCTCCCATATTCCTTAAGACTTCTTAGACTAGTAACCTCTCCCTTTGATTCACAGGCCCGTCCTAGACCACAAAACGAATATCTACAAGAGCAACATCTATATTGGAAACTGTCAATATTGAAGTTGAAGAGCATGGAGAACAACAAAAACTCTCACATATTGCTGACTGGAGCGGAAATTGGTACAACTGCTTTCAAAATTGTAGGACACCTTTCTGATCCTATGACCAAGCAACTCCCATGGATGTCCAAGGGCTCCAGGTTAAGAACCTCTACTCTAGAAAACTGTGTATAGACACACACCATAAGATGCACACAGATGTGTGGAAAGCAACACTGTTCATGAATCAAAAATCTGAAAAAAATGCAAATGTCATCAACAGTTGAAAGGATAAACTGTAGGATGCACTATATAATAGAATGTCATGATCAAAATGAACAAAGTAAAGTTATATAATGAATCTCACAATTCTAAAGAGATCTATAGCCTAATATGTTACATATTTAGAATGATTTTTACAGCTTTGAGATAGAATTTACATGGCAACAATTTGTCCATTTAAATGAATCAGTGGTTTTTAGTATATTCACAGACTTATGCAGTCATCACCACAATTCTAGAACATTTTCTTCATCTTCCCCCAAAATTACTGTACCCATTAGTAGCTACTCCTCATTTCCATCAATGTTCCTGACCCTTGGCTCCCAGTATTCTACTTTCTGTCTCTTACAGATTTTTCAGTTCTGGCCATTTCAAATAAATGGAACCATATAAAATGTTCCCTATTGAGGCTAGTGTAAGGATAATTTCATTCTTGAGGTCCAGAAGCAGGAAACACTAAGTCATAGGATTTAAGGATACCTGCATAGGTAGAACAGTAAAGGAAATAATATCACAAAAGTCACCATAAAATCATCTACATGATTTAAAATTTTAAGGTTTACCAGATGTTTGTGATCTGATAGGGAAACATGAAAGACCCTCTGAGCTGTTGTCAATGTTATTTCTTTTTTTGTCTTCAATTAAGACTATATGACTGTTTGTTTAATAGATATTTATTAAAGTACACATTTATGTTTATGCATGTTTCTGAATGATGTATATTACATAAAGATTTGAATAATAAATATTTAATCAGAAAAAGCTATACACATAGCCATATGATGTGCTCATTTTCACTGTAATTGATTCAGAGTCCCACAGCATGAATCTAGTGACCTTGTTGTGCCCATTGCATTATGAAGATCCTTAAGTCACTTTACTGTCATTTATTGATTCATCTGGTCATTCATTTATTCTCAGACTATTAGCAAAGGGAGGGCTTTTGGAAATCTTCTAGTACAATGGCTTCATTTTGCAGACAGGGAAATTAAGTCCAAAAATAAAATCGCCCAGGGTCAAACAGTGACTCTGTGGAAACTTGCAGGTAATCTTGACTGTAAAGAGCTACTATTGGTTTTTCCCTGCTCGCCCTTTTCTCTTTTTCAGTAGTAACAGAACTTGTATCTAAGAACATGTCACGCAGATAGAGACTAAATTTTCTGCCCTCCGTTAAAGTTAGATGGGCCCATGTGTTGAATTTCTGGCAAAACAGTGTGTGGAATTACTATACCTTGTGAGAGACAGCTGGGAAACCCACTTTTACTTTGTTCAACATTCTTCTATCCTGTTGCCTGAAATGTTAATGCTTTCATTTTAACCTACAAAAATGCGGAAAGGCAGAGCATTCAGCTAGAAGAAAACTAAGTTCCTGAGGACCTCGTGGAGCAGAGCTGCCAAAGCAAGCCAAGATCTGCCTCCAGTGTGACTGGATGTGGAAAGAAATTAAGTTTTATGGCATTTGTCCCACCGATCCTCTGGGTTTTCCTATTACTTACAGTCAAACTAACTTTATTAATGCAGATACTAAATACATATTGAATAAGTTAAATTGGCCAATTTGGTGACATATGAGACCATGCTCTTTCTACTATACCCCACTCATTACTCTTTTCCTACCCTATCTCCTACAATCACAAAATCTATACTCCCTTTGCTATGTCACCCCTCAGTTTTGAACACATCCTCTGGTTCTTTCATCAGAATCAGATATACAAAGGATAAGCTACTTTAATTTAAAACAATGGTCCAAACCAAGCTCCAGACTCATAAATAACTTCATTGTGGACATGGAAGGTATGCTGATGATGGAGACATAGGAGCTAAATTACTGTAAATAAATCCAGAAAGTTCAGCCGATAGTTCCTCCAATATTGTTTTCAATAAAAGTTGTTCCAAGTGAAAATGCATTTTTGAGGCTGCAGCAGTTATGTACCATATGTCTGTCTTCCAAGAATGTTATGGGGATTGTTAAATAGTTTCCTGTTAAGTGCTTTAAGCTTTTAGGGGTAAAAATGCTCTATAAATGTAAAGTGTTATTAGGATCACTACAAAGTGAAACATGAAAAATAAATGCATATCAACATCTCTTCTGGCCACTGTTCAATAAATCTAAGGCCAACGTTAGAGATCAAGTGGATATTATATAAAGGTATCCAAGGTTCATGATGAAAGATAAGGAACTTCAGAAACGGGATGTAGACAACTCAGTAGGGAGAAACAGCAATTTGGAAATGCAGGATGCACACACACTTTTGGACTCTTGGTTTTGGTGGACTACCCTGCAAGACAGTTGTATGTCCCCCTCGAGATGCAGACATGCGGGGGAAGGCATAGATGTGTCGCAAGCCACTGTGGCCTCAGCTGCTAGGTAAGGACAGAGCAGTTGTGAAGCAGTTGGAGCTCTGGATTTTGCATAGAATCTACACTTAAAAGGATTTGCAGCAGGTGCTCTGAGAAGCTGCCTAATGACTGTCAAAGTTAGGTTCCAAAAGCAAGGAGGTTTAGAAAAAGCCTATACTGTATTAAACTGGCCTGAACTTTTCAAGCAGAAAGAGGAGACTAAGAGGAGAGGAAATAGGGATGGCACGGAGGCAGGGCACTTAAACAAGGTCAACAGATCCCTATCACTGTGGGGGCCATGATCCCCAACACCCACACAAGTTCTGATCCACACGCACACGCAGTCTTCCCTTGGGAACTTTAAAGCTAACAAACTAAAACCTCCCAGGCGTTTCATCTTTGCCGGCCATCACCTGCTCAAAAGGCAGGTCCCATTCCCCTTATCCCAACCTATCCTATCCCCTTCTCCACATCCTGCTGTGCCAGTCTGTCCCCTTCTGACTGACCTGAGCTTTCTCTCAGACTCCTTTCGTGCTCTTGACATTTAGAATGCTCTCCAAGTTTAACCTCTTAACTTGTTAACCCTTCATCTTCCACCTAAACCGAAACTCAGCTCTCTGCTGAGTCTGACGTCATGTTCTGCAGCAATGGGTGCTGCTAGGACAACAGGAGGGATCTGCAACTACCCCAGTTTCCAATGCCATTCTGACCCCTGTAAAAATCTCCTGTCGGCTACATACACCACTTTCTATTCTTCTGTGTTGTTCTCCTCTATCGTTTCTATGGCCACTCCTGTGCATTGACTTAAGGCTTGGGTACCTGGCTTCCTCACTACCCCAAATCCTGGGGGTGGGTGACTCGGCATCTATGTCCGTAACATTATGACAACTGCCTTGGCTTCAGAGTCCCTGACTGATTTCATGCCCGGTGACTTATACCTCCCTCTCTACTTCCACTGTCACCATCAGGACTCTGTCACCAACCGAACTCCTACACCTTTTATATCACAAATATGTTCTCCACATACTAATTCCAACCACCCATCCTTCCAGCTCTTTTCCTCACAAATTATCTCTAAGTGTGCTCTTTGACTTCAGAGAAACTTCCTGTCATCTTTTAATTCCTTTTCTCTCAGTCTATAGAGAATGCCTCGATGTTTTCCTTTCTCAATCCAACTTTGGATCCATAATCAATCACATAAAAAATGCCTAACCACTATCTTCAACTTCCAGAAATACTCAGTTTCCTGAAGACACCAGGTCTTCTTCTGCCTCACTGCCTCTGTGTGTGCTATCTTCACTGTTGATACTTTCCCAAATTCTTTGCCTGATTAATTCATAGTCATTTTTTAAGACTCAATTATCTCCCAGGGATGTTTTCTCAGTCATCCTGCTCTCTCTCTTCTCTTCCCCCTTGCTGGGATAAACCTCCTTCTGTGCTCCCCCTTTGGTGTTGTTATTGCCCCTTTCAGAGTGCTTATCACACTCTATTAAATTTCCATTTACGTGTTTGTCTCTCTCAAAAGACTACAAGAGGGATGAGGTTAAAGATGTTGCCTGTCTCAACCATAACCAGTGCTTAGATCCATTACTGGCAAAATTCCTGTGCTCCACAAATATTCACTGAATGCATCACTGAACACCAAGACTTCTGCTATTTCCATGACTTTGTTCTATTCCCTCAGCCTCTATATCAGGCTTTGACTCCATCCACTTCTTAACCAAATTCTTGCTTTCTCTTCAGTCATCAGCCTTGGTCCCATCTCTTCCAGGAAGTCTCCTCTGATCTCTTCATCCTTCTCTGGTCTCCCACAACAATGCCTACATACTCATTTATCATGTCATCTCCCATACTTGATTGTAGTCCGTCAGTTGACGACAGACTTTTCTGTCTCCTTAAAAGTCAGTGAATTACGGAAAAAGATCCATGATTTACTCATATCTTTCCCCATCAACCAGAATGAGACCCACCCAGAAGAAGGGCTCAATAAATGCCAATTTAGATGTATAAACAAATAGTAATTTCCGTATCTGTAAAAACCCATTTCTTTCATCAAATAGCATCATTGTTAACATCAATCAAATACTCTCAATTACCTACATTCTCGCTGCAGGGTCTGGGTAATCTACAGGGGAATGGATTTCTTCCAAAATGAGAACCACATCAATGATCTTTATCTGAGCCCTCGGTTTAATGCCTTAGTCTGCAGGTAATTCCTGTTTCTGAATATCTGACTGGAGAGTTAAATCCCCACGGTTCTCTGCCTCTTCAGCTCCTATGGATGTTAACATTCATGCTTTCCTAAATGTTTGACTTCTCCCTTTACTTTGTCCTCTTAGCTGCTCACCTGATTTCTGATGCATTGTCCCCAGACCGATATGCTTGAAATGAAATCCCTCAGCGCTGAAACTTGAATCCAGTTTGCAACTGAATTTCCTTTGACTCAAACATCTGCAATATTGTCATATATTTTAGTAGAGATAGTATTATGTGAAGAAGATTGATGCCATCAATGCTTTTGAAGACTACATCCCATAGAAGATCTCTTCAGAGAACCAGAACCCCTGCGTTTGCTTTAATGAGGGAGAATCTCAAAACCTGCCAAATTGACCAAGGTTCCAAAATATCCCATCTGGGAACCAGATGGAAGACATGAGCCTATGAACACAGTCCCCGAGAGTTTTAAATATGTGTCATCTCCCGGTGTTAGAGATCAGCACCAGTATTGGCGGAGCCTTTGGATCAAGGAAACTAGTGAATTCCTGATTCTGATTTGCCCAGTATCAGACACCTACTTTAACTATGAATGCTCTCTAGGGACTTGCTAAAGATATTGAAATCTTTCTCTTCTGTTTGATTCGGCTCAGTTGCTGGGGGAGGGAGGTTGTTCTCTGTATTGTAGGATGTTTAGTATACTACTCCTCAGTTTTGACAATCAAAAATTTCTCCAGATATTACCAAATGTCCCCTGGAAGGCACATTGCCCAGTGAGGAAACACTTCCCTGGAAGAATGTCTTTGTCTTCCGGGGGAAAGCAAGTAGTTACCACTTGGTGTTCGTGCCCAGGGCAAAGGGAAAGAAAGGGAACCCAGGCAAGTATACCCCTAGCTTCAAGGGAGGCTGGGAAATGCTACTAGATGGGACACCATATACATAAAAAGAAGGGGAGAATGACTCTTAGGGGGTGAAAGGTTTAATTAGCAGAAGGCTACAGGTGTATAGTAAAACAAACAGTGCTGTGCTCCCCTGTGCTTCTGAGAGTTATAATACCTTACCAGGGGACAACAACTTCTATTACTTTCACACACCAGTATTTTATTCTTTAGGTGTTTACTCACATATCAGAGACTTAGGGAAATGCTATAAGTAACTAGATAAGGCACTGACTTTCACTTCACTTCTTCTTTAGGAGAAGGACAAAACTGTAACTGTAAATATAATGAATAAACAAGAACATAGGAAGGAAAAAGAATAGTAATAGCCAACAAGGCAACCACAGTATAACGCAAGTTTGAGAACAGCTTTTATGATTACATTTTTCCTTCCTAGCTTATTTTCTTCAGTGTTATGTTATATATAAGTATTTAAAGTATATCATGCTTTAGCTTCATTGAATATTAAAATATTGATGGGTCATATTTTAGCAGGTTGCTCTGACAACATTTAGCCTTTTCCTGCATATTCTATTGAAAATCGTTGATCAAATTACCAATCTGCACTATTAAACTAAATATTTCCTTAAAATATATGTCAAGACACAGTTCATTATTTCCTGATTAAACCTGTAGTGATTACTGTTACTTGTATTTAGACTCTCCAAAGTTAGTTGAGTTTATTTTCCAATAACTGCAGAGTATACTAAAAATACCTGCATGGAAAAAATAGCAAGACCTCAGAAAACCTATCCATACAGGCTCTTAGAAAACTTTCTACACATTTCTAACTCATGCCCATCCTCCTGGTACCTACTCCGCCAAAAGGAACCTCACCATACAGCAAGGTAATTCTAACAAGCACTCTGTCTAGAAGATTAACAGATGTACCTCATACCTTTCTAGTCTACTAAGTACTATAGACCCTCTACACTGTTACTTTAGAGACTTTTGACAACCAGCAGAATGATGGCTTTTTATCAGCATCATTTTTCAGCTGAGGAAACGGAGTCATGGAGATCAGATTGGCCACAAGTACATAATGCCGTGAAATCAAGAATGGTGAAATGATTGGGAAGATCTACAGAAAGCTTCCAGAAGGATAAAGATACCTCTTTACTAGTCTATTGAACCCCATAAAAGTTGGGACTCTGTGGGGTCTAAGTGACTCAGTGACTCAGTGAGTCACCTAAGTGACTCAGCCAATTAAGTGTCTGCCTTCAGCTCAGGCCATGATCTCAGAGCCCTGGGATTGAGCCCTACATTAGGCTTCCTGCTCAGCAGGGAATCTACTTCTCCCTCCCCTTCCGCCCCTTCTTCTGTTCATGCTCTCACTCTCTCTCTCTCAAATAAAATCCCTTAAAAATAATTCAGAAAAGATGGGATGCTGTTTATCATGCTCACTATAGTATCCCTTCATAAAGTAGCCATCAATAAATACTTTGTTGAAATGTAATAAGGAAGAGAGGAAGGAAGATAGATTTGCGCCAAGGGTTAAAGGGTGGTTCAGCAGATGGAGCCAACAAACATTCCAGCCCCTGGAATCAGCATACAATTACAGTGGCATGGAGCCCCACCATGGTTTGAGCATCATGAAAAAGGTACAGAGCTGAGGGAGAAGGAAGGGAAGCCTAAATCACACCTGTGCTCTGCTCACCATGGACTCTCCTCGAGGCCTGTATCTGCTCAGCATGTTACATCTTTCTCCTAGTTTGTCAGCCCAGAGAGCGTGCATTTTTCTTATTCACGCAAATGCATCATGTAGGCTTCTGTATAATGTGTTATATATAATGCATAATAATGCTCTAGAGGGATTTAAAAGTACAATGCATTCCAGGAATAGCTGTTAGTTTCGTATAGCAGAATAGGGCATATGAGGAAGAAGGAAGACAAAGCTGAAGAAGTAGGTTTGGGGTCATTTTCAAGCCATACGTTTTCTCGTTACAGGTAAGTACCTTATTAAGGGATTACAAACAGCGTGCTACAATGACCAGCTTTGCATCCTGGCTTCACTACTTTCTATTGCTTAACATTCTTCAAAATAGGGCTAATAACAATAGATCCCTCATAGGGCTACTGGGATCATTGAATGACTGTATAAAAAACTGTTAAAAGCAGTGTCTAGAATTTGTCATCGCTCACCAAAATAGTAGCTAAATAAATGTTAGGACTTCTCAAAGTCCCGTTTGACTGCAGTAGAAAAGATTTAAAGATCAGAAGCATAAAGACTAATCAGGAGGCTAGGATACTGGTCTAGGACAGAGATAGTAAGGACTCAATGAAGGAAATAACTGGGAAGAAGGGAAGAAGTGGCAGACAGAAGCGATGTCAGGAAGGCAATGAACAAGTCACATCCAAATGCCAAAAAAGGATTCTCTCCAAATTCTAAACACCAACTATATAAAATCCAGTATCCATTAAAGATTTCAAAATACCCTTGCATCTTTGGTATGCAGAGCCACACCAAGCAAGGCCTTGAAAGCCAGATGAAGGAGTTAGACATGTATCCTGAAGATCAGTATTTTCAAAAGTATACTTTTTAAAACCACCACCATCAAAGATCACCAGGGTACTTACTCATTAAACATGCAGATTCCTAGGTTTCACTCTAGGCCTCCAGAATCAATCTTTGTGATTCATCTGTTGATTAGAAAGGACCCAAAAGGATGTTGAAGCACAAAAAAGCTGTCAAACAACAAGGAAACAACAAATTGAGAGCAAGAGTCACAGTTATTTCTAGCGCACCATAGTCCTAAAGACAGACTCGAATAGTCACACTAAGCCTTATTGAGATTATGATTGTAATGATGGAATTCAATTCACAAAAACCCACTATGAACGCTGGTGGGATTTTCACAGCTTCTTTATTGGGACACCTAGGAAAGGAAGGATGAAGCTCTAGACACAGAATGTCTCAGGTGTTTTGTTTTGTTTTGTTTTGTTTCTGTAAATATAAATAATATTTCACTTAAAAAGAGCAAAGAAATATGTATGGCGCTTCATCTGAGTTGACCAATAGGCATTCTGGGCCAAACTATGAAGCTAATCACAACAAAAATTTATTTTCTAACACCTTCCTGATTCTTACATTTTTGGAGTTAGAGATGCTAAGTTTCATACATATTTGTATTTCTTTTTTAAAGAACCAAGCCAATTGCTCTTAGGCAAAGGGGCCAAGAGGAACCCACGGAAAGCGCCAGAGCTGGGGAAAGTGAAAATTTAGTTTTGAACCCTCCAGCAAATGGGTTGTGAGGGGGATCCCTATTTATCAGCCCGAATACTAGAGTTAAGAACCTTTGTAGCCGGTGAGACCTAGTTTGGCTCCATGCCAGGATGGAACATCAGTCAACTTACTCAAAATACTTAAGCACCAGTTTCCCCCTGTAAATTGCAGACACTGTTGCAATATGTTGCAAACATTCAAAATGGAATATCAGGGACACCTGCCTTTTGTGAATTAAGTGACAAAATCCAAGCATAATGTAAGTGTTCCAAAAGGCCACTTATAAGATTAAAATCCATGTCTGTACATTACCTAGTAGATGACCAGCATGAGGTAAGCATTTACTACTCAGTTTTTGTTATTATTAACCCAATCACTACCAGCTGTTACATTAACAACCAGTATTAATAATGAATACTAGATAGGGGCTTAGCTTTTTCCTATTGTATTTCTGTAGACTTTCCTATCCTTTGATGCCTAATTCCATTAACAGGCCCCCTGAACTGAGATTTACAGGGAAGGGAGAGAATACACTGTATTTACCCCTCCTATGTACCAGGCTCTGTGCTAGGTACAAAAGACAAACAGAGATAAGTCAAATCTCCTTTCCTGAGGGCACTCAAATGAAAAGAGGAATTTAATAGGGATCATAGATGAACACACTCTGAAATCTACCAACACTCTGAAATCTACGCAAGTCTGCGTTCATGGGTCTTCATTCATTTTTTACTATAGGCTAGGCCCTGTTCTAAGTGTTGAATATATATTAACTCATTTCATATTGACAAAACAATTATTGAGCATATATGATTATTGTCATGCACGTATAGCAGATGAGGAAACTGAGGCAAGGTCACATACTTAGTGGCAGAGCTGTGATTCAAACTTGGGCAGTGTGTCTTCAGAGTCTATATGCATAAACTATTGGTATACACCCAATAGTTCCTGTGGCTTGCATCCAGAACTTTAATTGGCTTTTTAAAGGTTTATGTGACACAAAATAGGATTAGGAACTCAGTCTCGGGGAAGAAAACAAACTAATAAGTGCAGCAACATGACATGTGCTACAAACAAGATTTCTGGCAGGTGCTATGTGAGAGAGCACCAGTGAGAAAAAACCCAAGTAGCAATGAATGAGTAGCAAAATGAAGAAGTAGATTTAGGTAGTGGGGGCATCACAAACACAGCCATGTCACTTTATCCTTATTTTCCAAACACTGATGCTCATGGGCTATTGTGAGGTTATCACAGTTTAACTTTGGAAGCATTGGAGTCACATGGTCTGTGGTATGAGAAACTAAACTGGGCTATCAGACCATAGGATCACCCTTGGTATCATGTTGAACCTTGGCAGGAGGCCCAGAAGCCACTCACAACCCAGTGGTTCAGCCCATGTCAGCCCCTTACTATTTACGGTTGTTGCTCCATCAGACATTTCTGGTCATTAAATATTTATGTTGTTATGTTCTACAGAATTGCTTCAAATTTCCACATTTCATATGTCAAGAATTCCCAAATACAGAAATAAGGTAAATGCAAGGATGCTGTCACTTAATTCTAATGAATACCCAAGAGTCAAGGTGTGGTTTAGACTTAAGTTTAGCCTTGGTTATATATGAATCTGTAATCATATATGGTTATAGTTATCTATGAAAGAATGAGCCCACGTTTTCTTGAACTGTGCCTTTACAAAGATACACATACACACACACAATATATACAAATATATACCCGTACAGCTGGTACATCTTTATGGCAGGTGCTATGTGAGAGAGTACCAGGGAGAGAGAAGAACTTTATTTCCATTTGATATCAACAAATGAGTTGGCATCAGTATGAATCTAACTTTTTCATCAATAGGTCATTCTAAGGCCCTACCTGGAAAATATTTTCGAAGGTTATCTTAAAATGTACAGACAGTTTGGTAGATTCCTCAATCTGGAAATACTTTATTAAATACAAAGTTTAGGTTTAGAATTAGTAAAGTCCTCATTGTCTGACATAGTTCATTCATTCAAAAGACATATCCTAAGCATTCTTTAGGTGTTTTCAGAGAGTGCAAAGGTGTTCAATAAACACTGAGTTGAAAAAGGCAGAATTTGATTAGGACAGGTGGGATTTAGACATGCAGAGAGGAAAATTTTGCAAGTGTGGAATCAAGGGCCAGAGCTACTTCTGTGTCCTTACTTGGCTCTCCTGCCCACAACCAAGACTAAAGCTTGGACATCCAAAAAAATAACTCCTAACTCTTACATAGTAATTGCTGGGTGCCAAGCATTGTTCTAGCTGCTTTATACCTGCATGAGCTCTTTGAATCCTCATGTTCTAATGAGGATTTCACGATCTTACAGATGAAGAAACTGATAGGCACAGAGGCTTAGCACTTGCCCAACTCACAACTAGAATATACTGGAGCCAGGACTCAAGCCCATGTAGTCTGGCTTCACAGTCTGTGCTCCTAACCACTACCTCGGTATTTCTCAAACATCATGGTCTTAGGATCACTTTATACTTTTAAAATTTGCTGAATATTGCAAAGGCGTTTTGTTGAGGACACCTATCAAAATTTTTCATGGGAATAATCAAAACTGATAAATATTAACTGCTTATGCATTAATTCATATAAACAACAAAATTGTGGACATTGAGAAGACAACATGGCAGCCTGGGGCTCTCTTGCTGAAAGGGAAGTAGTTGTGGCTAATAAAGGGCAATATCCATGTGGTGATGAACCCGTTCTATATAGTCTATATCTTGACAGAATCAGTATCACTATCCTGGCTCTGGTAGGATACCACAGTCTTGTAAGATGTTGCCATTGTAGTAAACTGGGTACAGAATATACATGATCTCTATTATTTCTATTTTTTTAAAGATTTATTTATTTATTTTAGAGAGAGCACATGCAAGCAGAAGGGGGAGAGGGACAGATAGAGAATCTTAAGCAGACTCCTTGTGAGCATGGAGCCCAACACTTGCGGGGGGGTGGGGGGGGGGTCTCACGACCTTGAGATCATGACCTGAGCCAAAACCAAGAGTTAGACACTTAACTGACTGAGCTACCCAGTGCCCCTCTCTTTATTATTTCTTACAATTGAATATGAATCTTTTAATTATTTAAAAGTAAAATCTTGGGGCGCCTGGGTGGCTCAGTGGGTTAAAGCCTCTGCCTTCAGCTCAGGTCATGATCCCAGGGTCCTGGGATCGAGTCCCGCATCGGGCTCTCCGCTCCGCGGAGAACCTGCTTCCTCCTCTCTCTCTCTGCCTGCCTCTCTGCCTACTTGTGATCTCTGTCTGTGAAATAAATAAAATCTTTAAAAAAAAAAAAAAGTAAAATCTTAATTTAAAAGACAATAAACCATTATATACAAACATAAATAACATTTTCTAAGTGAAATAATCACATTTCCAAAAATAAATCAGTGAGGAAGATAGCACGGCTTTACATTATTATAAATTTCTTCAAGGCTTTAAAAGCAGGTTAGACTTTATCTACTTCCGTGTCAGCCTATCGCAATATCACACCTCATGTAGACTGTAGAACACTCCACTTTATACTTGTGAAAGAAAGAGAATACAAAAGGAAAAGAAATGAGTTTAGTGTTATGAAAAAGTTTTCATGGACACCCTAAAAATATCACAGGGGCCCCAATGGTGTCTAGACCACAAACTGAAAAATCAATGCCCTATAATATAATCATGCCTCTTGACATGAATGTTTGATGCTAGCATAATATTAATCGTGCTAATAGTTGAGTTTCAGCTCCAAGGCAATGAGTACAAACTTACTCCCCAAGTCAGTGGCCAAGTGTTTGAATGCACAACTTCTTTCCCAGCCTAGGAGATCGAAAAGCTCCCAAATGAGCACACAGTAAGTAAAACAAACTGTTCCAACTGTTGCAGTTTGCCTGCTCCCTCTCTGCTGAAGATTTCTGGCTGCCTTACTTCAAAGGGAACACTGTGTGAGGAGAGCATCTGTGGGGAGAAGATAGCAAGGCAAACGTGGCAAATAAAGTACCATCAACTTGAAATGTTTTTGTAAAATGCCAAGAGACTTATGTACAGGGACACAGTGTCATTGGAAAACATAAAAGAGTACTGGAACGCTACAGTTAGCAATGACGTCAGAAGGAACTACTTAACCCTTCTGAGATCACTTGTACCGCCCTTTGCTTAAGTTGCTGCTGCCATGGGACAGAGTTGTAAGAGAGATTCAAAAATCAAAACGCAAACCTACACTAACACGCCCACTTTTAGCTTAGTGGTAGATTCGGTCTCAAACTGGGCAATAAATGCTCAGTGCTAAGCCGGGGAAATGTGCCTTTGACTTTGCCTAATATCAAAGCTAGGAAACTCAAAATGACTGTAAGTAGCCTCAGCCTCGTGGATACACTAGAGTTAAAACAAGACTGGATAAAGTAAACGTAAGACTTTGTATATTAAACATTCCACAGAGCTACTGGGAAAAATTGAAACAATTAATGCTATAAGAAATTTAAAGACCAGAAGACAATACCCTCTGATGTCTTTCATGGATGGAATTAGGTTTGCCTTTGCCCTTTATAGCCCAAACAATTTTCCAAATTGCTTTTATCTTTCTGAAACTGGTATTTCTACACTTCTAAATTTTTGTTTAACCTAGTTTAATAATAGCTATTATTTACGGAGGGTAGGATATTTGCCAGACACTTTACTAGGTACCATGTTGCATTATCTCCACTCTTTGCTAAATTCCTTAGGACCAATGATCATTTTTCCTACTCCGTGCCTGAGCAAATTGAGGCTCAGAGCCCCTAAGTGTCTTCAGCCTTGATCATACAGTAAGATAAAGGAACTGATACTCAAAATTCAAGCCACATTTCTTCCCTACAAAGCCACGATTATCCGAGTGCTTCCTTCTTATTTCTGTGCATTTAAGAGGATTTTCAAGTGGGCTTTATATAATTGCCTTAGTTTATACCAAAATTCCTAGCCCTTCTTGACTCTAAAGGTATAAATGATGAGTGGCAAAATAATGTTCTTATGTCCTTTAATGCTTTAGGCTACAAGATTTGACCTAGGTTTATCAGAACACCCTAACTTTTAGCCATGGGAGTTCCTTCAATTGAATTGGTCAAAGGCCTGACACACATCAACATTTGATCATTCTAATGACAGTGACTCTCGCTTCTTTTCTAAGCCAAAAGCCTGCCTAGTAATGGGCAGGAGAACTGAAGTAGATCCTTCCAAGGAAGACACTACCTAACCTGAGCAAGTATAGCAGCTTCCACAGGGCTGCGTGACAAAGTGTTGTAAAGAAGGTGGTTTAAAACAAGAGAGAATCATTCTCATAGTTTTAAAGACCGGAAGTCTGGTATCAAGTATGGATAGGTCAAGCTTCCTCTGAAAGCTCTAGAAAAGAATTGCTCTGGTCTGTTCCCACTTCTCTCGATTGCCAGCAATCTCTGGCGTTCCTTAGCTTCCACAACTGTGTCACTCCAAACTCCACTTCAGTTGTCATATAACCTTCCTCCTGAGGGTCTCTGTGTCTTCATTGGAAGAGCTCTTCTGTGAATGTCTGTGTCCAAATTTCCCTGTTCTTTTAAGGACACCAGTCACTGGATTAGAGTTCATCCAAATCCACTATGATCGCACCTTAATTTATTAATTTTTTTAAAACCTCACTTTAATTAATTACATCTGCAAAGACCTATTCCCAAATTAGGTCATATGCTGAGGTTCCAGGTGAAGGAATTTTTGAAGTAAGCTATTCATCCCACTACAAGGAATTAGTTCAGATGAGTAGAGAGAAGAGTCATTTTAAGGATTTGCATAGCATTTGGTTTTTTTGCAAGGCCAAGGAGTGGACTCTAAAACCCTTTGTGTCATTTCACCCATACCCTCGTTTGCAAAGCAAATTTGCAGACTGGTTGGGGAGTAGGCCTCATGTCAATTTCTGCCACATTAAGATAATCACTCTGCTCTATTTCCTTCTTGGGCACATGCTTGTCTGTAAAAACATTTTGAGTGCTGGTTCATTGTTCCTCTCTCCATTAGGATATAAGTCCCCAGAGGCAGGAACTTACCATTCTTATTGGTCACCAAAACTCTAATACCAAGAACTCTACCTGTCATGAAGGCATGTAGTAAATGCTCAGGGAGTGACTGGATGTGTAGATGATTTCTTAGTAGCTGACTGATTAGAGTTTTCACAATGCTGTTCAGTCATTCCTTCAGCAAACATTTAGGGACTGCTTACTATTTTGCCAAGCACTGTATTCAGTACTGGATATAGGATACAAATGCAAAAAAAAAAAAAAAAAAGCAAGCTTATATTCCCCATCTCCTCAGCACTAAACAAAGAATCTTCAGGGCACCTACAATACCAAGGACCGTGCTTGGTCTCATGGGTACACACAGCAGCACAGAATTACTCTTGTACACAGACAACCTTTGTCTGCACGATTAAAGTAAATGTTCAGAGTTAGATTATATAAAATTATGGCCATATTCAGAGTACATAACCTTTGTCTGCAAGATTAAAGTAAGTGTTAAAGAGTTAGGTTGTATAAAATTATGGCCATATTCAGAGTACATAACGAAAAATAAGAGTAGTCTTTGTTAGTTGGTGAAAACAGAACTACAAGTAAACGTTTTGACAGGCAGTGGGGAAAAGGGTAGATATTGCAGGGCTGTAAGTCTGACTTGAACAATGGAACAAAATATACTAAGAAATGAAACTCAGGAAGTCAAACATAATGACTTTTCCTATCTTGACTGAGAGAATGATATTTAAAAGGTACTTATTGTTCCTCAGATGATTAAATATGGTTTACAGGATAGAGTGAAGACAAAATCAAGGTCCCCACTGATCCTAATGGCCCAGATGGCTAGCCTGAATAAAGCCAACACAGTAAGTTCTAAAAAAGATACATGAAACTTTTATCTTTAGATTGCTTGCATGGAAAAGATTTTTGACCAATTAGAGTAAGACCAAATGCAGGAAACTTCTTCCGGACAACAGTTCCTTTGAAAAACACCACTGTTTACTTGAACATGAAGCCAACTAATCACAACATCCAGTGGTGTTCTCTGGCTCTCTTTCAATCCAGTGCAAGCGTCTACAACAATAATAGAAAACCAGGTCCCAGATCAACAAACTAGTACTCTCACTCTCCTGGGACCAGTCAGATCACAGCTAGAATACTGTGCTTCCCCTTTTAATACACGTATATACATAGTGGAGTGCGCTTAGACAAAAACAAGTATGATGCTACACAGTTGGAAAATTATAACAGCAGAGTTAAAGAAAATGGACAAAGATACTCATCAGAAGTAATACTATGGAAGATTATCAATTTTATAAATTTCAGGGACAAATAGAGTTTCCCAAGAAGTATGGGGTTCTATAGTCAAAAGGATAGCGCTATTAGACACAGTCAGATAGGAATTCCTGCCTCTATCACATATTGACTGTGTTATCAGAGATGAATTACTGAACTTCTGTGAGCATTCAGTGTCTTAATCTATAAATAAGAATCATAATTACATATACCTCCCCTCTTCACAGGGTTGTTGACAGAATTCGAAGGAAAATAATTCTGTAAAGAAGGAAGTTTTTCTATGTAGGACAAAAATGTGATGCAGGATTTTTTTTTAAAATTCCAGAATATTTGACATAGTGTTACATTAGGTTCAGGTGTGCAATACAGTGATTAAACCGTGATGCAGTTTTAGTCCACAATGGAGGCGTATTTGAACAACTTGATTGGCTTCAAGTTTATACATTCCTTCAACAAAAATCCTTAAAACCTATGATGTTTCAAGCACAGTACTAGGCACTAGGGATGCAATAATGAACAAAACAAGACCAAATCTTTGCCCTGACGGAGCTAACATTCAGGAAGTGGAGACAATTAACACCATATATGTAAAATAAGGCCAGCCAGTGAGAAGAGCCACAAAGAAACAAAACAAGGGGGAAAGCCTCAGCAGTAGAAGAGCATTTTATATTGTATGGTCGCCACAGGCTTCCAAGGGTGGGGGAGATTTCCAGATTCCTAAATAAAACGACAGTGTGAGAAGACATCTGAGAGTGCTCTCCTGGGAGACTCACTAGCAGATGCATTAAGCTCTGTAATGGAAACAAGCTCTGCGTATTTGACCAACAAGAAGGCCAGTGTGGTTAGAGCAGAGTCAGTGAGGGCAGAATGGGGAAAGCAAGGGAAAGGAAGTTTCCAGAGGGCCAGATCTTGCAGGACGTCACAGGCTATTTAGGAGATTGATTGATTGATTGATTTAGTTAGTTAGTTAGTTAGTTTGGTTTGGTTTTTTGGTGAGTAGTCCAAATGTTGAGGAAGCCTTTAGGGAATTCTGAGCAAAGATGAGATATGGTCAGATTTATTATTTTAAATTCTCAGGTTACGTGACTGGATGAAGGAAATAAAGATCTTAATTTTTTTTTTTTCTTCTTCAGATAAGTGTGTAGGCTGGTATGCAAGCTCTGCTCCACGAAATTGTCCAGGCTGGTGTGAAGGTGTGGTAACTCCTTAGTGTCCAGGATCCAGACTGTAATTGTGGCTCCTGCGGCTCTCATGTTCTTAGACTGTTGTTCTCATCTTCACGATCAATAGCATTAGGTACAAAACGTTATGAAAACATAAAAGAGAGGGAGTTAATTCTTCCTGAGAACTTGAAGGATATTTCACAAAGTTTATTTAGACTGGATCTCGAAAGTAGATTTTTTTAAAGCTTTATTTATTTATTTGACAGACATAGATCACAAGTAGGCAGAAAGTCCTGCGGGGGGTGGGGGGAACCGCAGGTTCCCCGCGAAGCGGAGAGCCCGCCTCAGGGCTCCATCCCAGGACCCTGAGATCATGACCCAAGCCGAAGTCAGAGGCTTAATCCACTGAACCACCCATGTGCCCCTCGTAAGTAGAATTTGGTCGGGGAGGAAATCCAAAGGAAGATAATTATAATCATAGGTATATCAGTACATAGTAGGTAGGGAGGAAGTAGTCAGTTATTGTCATAATAAAAGGTATACTGGAAAGGCATAGTAGATGAAGCATATCCATTTATTGAATTTCTAATGTGTTTAAAAGCTCCTTGATGGTAAAACTATCTAGAAAATTAAGACATATTTTCCTATCTCAAGACTTTTAAAACTAAGTGAGGAGCCATACAAGCACATACTTCAGCATATATGACAACAAATGTATATGTCCTTATGGAGACACAAAAAGAGACCCACCATCAAAGACATTTTAGCGCCCTCTCGGTGGTTGTTTAGGTACCTTGCGCTGCTCACTTTATATACCCCACTAGAATGTAAGCTCTTTGAGGGCAGGAGTCATTTATTGACAATTACTTATTAAGCACCTGCTGTTTGAGATGATTTTTTTTCCCATTTGAGATTATTATTCTAAGTGCTGGGGATGTATCAGGGAATATTTCATTATTGTGAATATGTAAATTAGAGAAATTTTATCACATTTTCATTTATTTAGACTTCCTACATGGGATCATGATTTTATATTCCTTTAATCAAGTCACCTTTCTAATTCTCAAGAAGTGTATCTAACTTATTCATCGGATCCTGAACAACGAACTTATTCCTAGGTGTTACTATGCATTTTTTTTTTCATACTGGGCTCTCTGAACACACTAGCTTTTTGAAAATTAATTGAACTCATATAATTATGCCTTCATTCAATTAGAATATTCAGTGATCACTGTTTTGTGCCAGATAATATTCTGGGTGGTAGAAATGTAGCAGTAAAAAAAATAAAGGGCAAAAATAAAACTTCCCTTCATGGAGCTTATATTCTACTAGTAAGGGTCCTCAGAGAACTAAACATAATGAATAGATCAAATATGCAGTTTGTGGACAATGATAAATTTTAAGGAGAAAAATGAAGGAGAGAAATGGGGAAGAAATGTTGGGTGTGTGTCTGTATGTGTCTGAGTATGTTTTTCAAGGCTGATCAGACAGTGTCTTCAGCAGAAAATCCTGAATAATGACTTAAAGGACATGAGGGATTTAACAACGTGGGTGGTATGTGTTTTGAACAGAATGTTTTAAACTGTATTTAAAACATGACAAGTACAAAGTCCCTGAGACAAAAGATGGACCATGTATCACGATGGAGGGGCAAGCATTACACGGTATGGACAGAGTAAAAATTGTGACAAGACTCCAAGGCCTTTCAAAGCTAGTATAAAGACTTGGGTCATTACTTTGACTGAGATGAGGAACCAGAGAATTTTAAGCAGAGGAGTGACAGGACCTTAGGTGTATTTTTAAAGGATCGCCTCAGCTGCAGTTCTGAGAATAGACTTTGAGAGAGGCAAGAGTGGAAGGAGGGCGGCAGTAGAGATGGAAATGCAATGATCCAGGAGAGATGACTGGTAACATGATACAGGCTGGCAGCGGTGGAGATGATGAAGAGGAGTCATACTACATACATGATTTCTGGAGCTAGAGACCCATACGATTAGCTAGTGGATTAGACGTGAGAAAATAAGAGTGAAGTATGGAAGACACCCGGGGTTTTGGCTTGCAAAGAGTCAAGGATGAGCAAGTCTGAGGGAAGAGCAAGTTTAAACAAAATTTCTGGGGTTCATTTCAAGATATTTGGATGCTCTTGTTATTACCCTTAGTGTGTATAGGCAGATAATCATTAAATGTTTGTAGAATGAAAACGAATGCTCATGAATGGATCACTGTGCTACAGAGGGAATGAATAAACAAATATATAAGAGTATATGCCTTAGTTTTTGCAATAAGTCATGAGTGGTGACTGGTCCACAGCAGGAACCAGAGTCAGATGATAAGCACCTGGGTATAATAAACCTAATAAAAGGATTAGATAAAAGGTTGAGACAATAACCAAGCCCAAAAGAGAGTGTGTTTGCCAGTATATCAAATCATAAGACAATTCAAAGAGAGAACAAAGAGCTCACAGTAGAAATGTTGCGAATGACTGTATGAGCAGCGAAGCAATACAAATAATAGCATGTAAAAGAGTGAGACTGCATTAGAGTCCCTTAGATATGGTTTTGACCTTGGAGGATACTTTTGATGTACTATAACACATCAATTATTGCATGCCAGTCTTAAACAGCTAAAATGGAGACAAAATTGTGATTTAAAACAAACAAACAAACAAACAACAGATTAAAGTACTTTGCTCTCTTTACTTGCTTAGCACGTCTACCCTCTTCCAAGGGCATGTCTATCTATTGCAGGCGGTAGGCCAGGGTAGTAAGGACTTGCAGCATGGGAAAAGCTCATGATCCATGCATTATTGAGAGAAAAATAATTGTCCAAAATTCTTTCATTTCCAATTGACATTTTACAGTCAATGTAAGAATTGATCTGTGAGGACTTAGAACTAGACATCACTCCATCATGTGCAGAAGACAAGCATTCTACCTACCATATTTGTTACTGAGATGTACTGAGCTACAGTGAAAATTTTACGACCTAGAAAGATGAAGTAAAAGAAAGCACATTCTTTCTAGTCCAAGAGTGTGAAGAAAAGAAGAGAGACATAATGAGACATGTGTGTCTCAGGCTCCATTCTCCAGTCCTCTACCCTGAAGGAAAATATTTAAATAAGCTGAGGTAAACACTGAAGGCAGGAATTCTTCCAACCTATTTGGGATAATGAATGGAGACATATGCTACATGCTTGTTTTTTTTAAATATTTTATGTATTTGTTTCTGAGAGAGACAGCAAGAGCACAAGTGAGCAGGAATGGCAGAGGGGCGTGGGAGATGGAAGAGTAGACTCTCCACTGAGCAGGAAGCCTGATGTGGGGCTTGATCCCAGGACCCTGAGATCATGACCTGAGCTGAAGGAAGATGCTTCATGACTGAGCCACCCAGGCACCCCCTTTTTTATCCTTTTATCACTATTTAAGAGTGTAGAGTGGTGTGATTAGGCTGAGAGAGGCTCTAGATGGTACCCAAGAGTTCACCTCAGTTTCTCCTTGTCTGCCACAGAGGCAGAAATGAAAACCAACAATCCTTACATGGGGCTTGCTGGGATATAAGCAAGGGGACTGTACAACATAGGCCAGGGACACCTAGATAAAGAGATTGGATGATGACAATGTCACAGCCTAGGAGGGGCTTGAAAGCATTGGAGTTGAGGTTTTGAGAGGAGAAATGGATTCTTCTTAGAGAGGAACAAAGAAGGAGACTGATGTCTGAAAGAATAGTTTTATCTAAATGGGAAATGCACTACCTAGAACAATTGCATATATAATTATATTAGACAAATATATTCCAGCCCAGTCACAGATAAAATAGAAAAAATCATTTCTCTACAGTCTGAGTTTCAGTTTGAGGATACCTGTGATGCTGTTACACAGATTCACAAGTTGTCATATCCCCAGGACTATAATAATAATTATATATTATATATAAATATATATTTACATAATTTCCCATTTCAGATCATTGTATTTCATTTATTCTTTTCTTAGGTCAGGCAACCTGAAATCCAAAAGCAAACAACGGAGGCAACAACAAAACGTGGCTTAGATTTTCAAAGTTGAGTGTTACAGGTGGAATGTGAACCCCCTCCCCACTACCAATTCTTTTTTTAAAATTTTTAATTTTTTTAATTTCTTTGCAGTATACCAGAATTCATTGTTTATTCACCACACCCAGTGCTCCATGCAAAATGTGCCCTCCATAATACCCACCACCTGGCTCACCCAACTTCCAACCCCCTGCCCCTTCAAAACCCTCAGATTGTTTTTCAGAGTCCATAGTCTCCCAGGGTTCATCTTCCCCTCCGATTTCCCCCAACTCCCTTCTCCTCTTCATCTCCCCATATCCTCCGTGTTATTTCTTATGCTCCACAAATAAGTGAAACCATATGATAATTGACTCTCTCTGCTTGACTTAGTTCACTCAGCATAAGTGCCTCCAGTCCCATCCATGTTGATACAAAAGTTGGGTATTCATCCTTTCTGATGGAGGCATAATATTCCATTACATATATGGACCACATCTTCCTTATCCATTCGTCCGTTGAAGGGCATCTTGGCTCTTTCCACAGTTTGGCGACCGTGGCCATTGCTGCTATGAACATTGGGGTACAGATGGCCCTTCTTTTCACTACATCTGTGTCTTTGGGGTAAATACCCAGTAGTGCAATTGCAGGGTCATAGGGAAGCTCTATTTTTAATTTTTTGAGGAATCTCCACACTGTTTTCCAAAGAGGCTCCACCAGCTTGCATTCCCACCAACAGTGTAATAAGGTTCCCCTTTCTTCACATCCTCTCCAACACACGTTGTTTACTGTCTTGTTAATTTTGGCCATTCCAACTGGTGTAAGGTGGTATCTCAATGTGGTTTTGATTTGAATCTCCCTGATGGCTAGTGATGATGAACATTTTTTCATGTGTCTGTTAGCCATTTGTATGTCTTCTTTGGAGAAGTGTCTATTCATGTCTTCTGCCCATTTTTTGAAATGATTATCTGTTTTGTGTGTGTTGAGTTTGAGAAGTTCTTTATAGATCCTCCCACTACTGCCAATTCTTATGTTGAATGCTTCAGAAAGTAACTTTTTTTAATTTAATTTTTTTAATTTAGATTCAATTAGCCAACATAAAGTCCATCATTAGTTTCAGATGCAGAAGACAGAGACATTACCCATGTAATCAAGAGAGCCATCTAAAAGCCAAGGAAAAAGGCCTGGAATGGGGCTTTCCTTCACAGCCCTCAGAATAAACCATTCCTTGCCACCACCCTGATTTTGGACTTCTAGCCTCCAAAATTATAAAACAAAAACAAAACCCCTATTATCTATTGCTTAAGCCATCCAGTTTAAGGTATTGTGTTATGGTAACCAAAGCAAACTGGTACATGAAGAAATGTTTAAGTTGTAAACAGCAAAATTAATCACCATAACATTTTCCAAAATCAAGAGCTAATTAATGCTGGATAAGATACCACAACAAAGATAGCCCAAAACAAAAATTAGGAAGTCTTCTAGATGCTTATGTAACATTCCAGTTAAAGACTGGACCTACATCAAGAACTGAAGTGCAGACCTCCATACTCATATTCAACATGGTCTACAACAAGAAGCAGTATATACTTTGGGGTCAGGGCAACCCGGATTCCAATCCATTATTAGCTGTATGATCACAGGAAGGTTAGTTAACTTTAGGAAATAAGAATTGGGTTCCATTATTTGCACCCTTTCTTTCACCATCAATCAAATACTCTTTGAAACTCAAGTAGGAAAAAGATCTCTAATATGGTAGATTAAGAGTCTATGTGTGTCTGTGTGAGTATAAGCATATATATACTGATTTCCAGTAAGTCCCTGATATAAATCATGAGATTTTAGTTAACTTTAAAAGTCTCAATCTATTCAACAAAAGAATTCATTGATCTAATCATTAGTTTTCTAAATATTTCTAAGATTCCTTCTTTTTCTACACATTTCATGGTGATAAGATTTAAATTAATATCATACAAGATACCCTGGAATGACAGAACTCGTTTTCTATTTTTTATCTTGATGATTAGAATCATTATTTTTAATTACACAGAACTGTTTCATTGCAGCATTATTTGCAGTGGCCAAATTATGGAAGCAATCTAAGTACCCATCAATAGATGAATAGATAAAGAAGATGTGTTGTATATATACAATTGAATGTTGAGCAGCCATAAAAAAGACCTTGCCATATGTGACAACATAGATGGACCTAGAGGGTGTTATGCTATGTGAAATAAGTCAGAGAAAAACAAATACCATGTGATTTCATTTATATGTGGAATCTAAACAAAACAAACAAAAAAGAAATAACAGAAAACTGGTGGCTGTCAGAAGGGAGAGGGAGTGTGGGGATATACAAAATAGATGAAGGGGATTAAGAGGTACAAGCTTCCAGTTATAAAGTAAATCTCAGAGATGAAAAGTACAGCATAGGGAACACTGTCAATAATGTTTTAATAGGGGCACCTGGGTGGCTCAGCTGGTTAAAGCCTCTACCTTCAGCTCAGGTCATGATCTCAGGGTCGAGCCCCACATCGGGCTCTCTACCTAGTGGGGAGCCTGCTTCCCCCTCTGTCTCTCTGCCTGCCTCTCTGCCTATTTACAATCTCTGTCTGTCAAACAAAATTTAAAAAAAAAACTTTAAAAAAATAATGTTTTAATAATTTTGTATGATGACAGATGGAACCTATACTAATGGTGGTAAGCACAGCATAATAAACAGAATTGTCCAATCACTATGTTGTGTACCTGAAAAGAACATTATATGTCTGCTATACTTCAATTTAAAAAAATTTAAAGAGGGAAGAAAACAGTAACACATAAACACATCTTTATTGTTTTTTTTCTTCTTTATCTAGAAACAGATGTGAATTCTCCTTTGAGACAGCTCCTTTGTTCTGGGGTTAGGGGAACAATTGACAACTCTTTAGTTTTGCAGAAGTAAAACTAGATCCCATTCTAGAATGGAAAGCTTTGAACAAGAAAAAGCTAAAGTGTTTGGATAATACAGTAAAAGCAGAGGAATGTATCTACTTTACAGCTTTAACACTGTTTTATGCATATTAATTCATATGTATTATACCTAAATCTGAGGTAAATTAGATTTATTATATTATATTAATTAAATATTATAATCTGACCCCATCTGAAACTGTGGAAAATTAAGACAAGGGTCTATTTGTGTACACTAATGTAATGTCAGTAAGGGTGACAGGAACACTGTCATCTGATGGCCAAAAGGGACATGCAAATTAAAATGAGGTAAATTACAACAAAGAAAATCCCAGGTCCAGGATGTATCACTGGTAAATTCTACCAAACATTAAAATAAGAATTAATACCAGTTCTTCAAAAACTCTTTCAAAAACTAGAGGAGTATGGAACCATAGGCTGAGTGGATTATGAACAACAAAAACTTATTTCTTGCATTCTGGGGGCTTGAAGTCCAAGATCAGGATGCTAGGCTAGGTGGGTTCTGGTAAGATTCCTCTTCAGACTTACAGACCAGCAACTTCTCACTGTAACCTCACATAGCAGAGATTAGAGAGAAGAAGAAAGCTCTCTAGTGAGTCTTAAAAGACAAGTAATACTGCTCATGAGGGTCTCTCCCTCAGGACTTCATCTAATCCTCATTTTCTCCCAAAGGCTTCAAATCCTTTACCATTACAAAAGGGGGTAGTGTTTCTACATATGAGTTTTGGGGGCAACATTTAGTCCACAACAACCTTTTAGAACATTCAAACACATCACAAGTACAGAAAACTATCCCTTTTGAATATATGTAAAAAAAAAAAATCAAAAGCTGGAGTAAACCAAATTCAGCAACAGTGAAAAAGGATTATATACAATGACCAAGTGAGATTTAACTCAGGAATCCAAGATCGTTTTAATACCCCCAAATCAAGCAATGTAATACAGCATATTGAAAGAATAAAGAACAAAAACCATATCATCTCAATATACAAAAATATTTGACGAAATCTAACTTTTTCATAATAAACATAAACAAAGTAGAAGTACAATAAGAACTTCCTCAACCTAATAAACGTCATCTATGAAAAACCCAAACATAACACAATGCTCGATTGTGAAAGAATGAAAGCTTTCTCTCTAAATTTTGAACAAGCTGTTTGTGGCCACCATTTCTAGTCATCATCACACTGGAGATTACAGCCAGTGAAATGAAAAAAGGGAAAAGAAGTAAAGACATTCATATCAGAAAGAAGTAATCCAGCTTATCTTCATTTACAAATGGCATGCAGTTGTATATAGAACATTCTTAGAAATCAGAAAAGTTAAAACTAATCAACAAGCTCAGCAAGATCGCAACAAACAAGATCAATATAAGAAAATCAATTAGTAAAGAAAACTGAAAAATTAGGAAAACAATTTCATATACAACAGTATTAAAAAAGAATATTTAAATTTAATAAAGTATAAGACTTTAAAAAGTCTTTAAAGTATCAGAAGACTTACTATTAAGATAGCAATTCTTCCTGAATTGATCTATAACAAAATCTTTATCAAAATCTAAGCAAGCTACTTTATAGAAAGTGACAAGTGGACCATAAAATTCATTCAGAAATGCATGGAACTCATAATAGCCAAAATAAGCTGGGAAAAAAAACCATTTTAGAGGGATCATTCGCAATTTTGAAACTTACTACAAAGCTGTGGTAATCGAGATATTGTGGTATTTGTGAAAGGAGGTATATATCTGTGTCTGAGTAGTATATTAATATATGTAAATACATAGATGAATAGAATAAAATTTACAGTACAGAAATAAACTGTCACATTTATGCTAAGTTCATTTTCAATAACAATTCCCAGATAACTCAATGGGGAGAGAATAACTGGTTCAACAAACAGTGCTATGGCAACTGGATATTGACATGAAAAATGAAGTTGGACCCTTACCTCACGCCATATATAAAAATAAAATCAAAATGGATTAAAGGCCTAATATAAGTAATATATAGCTAAATCTACAAAACTCTTAGAAGTAAACAGAGGACTTTTATGATTCCAAAATCACAGCCAACAAAAAATGAAGTGGACATCTGAAAGTTAAAAATATTTGCTTCAAAGGATACAATGAAGAAAGTGAAAAACACAACCTACAGAATGAGAGAAAATATTTGAAAAAAATACAACTGATAAGTGTATATAGTATCCATATGATATAAAGAACTCTTAACTAAACTGAAATTAAAAAGAAGCAATTAGACACTAAGAAAAAATCTGAATACATTTATCCCAAGAAATGGCCAACAAACACATGAGAAGTTGTTCTAGATCATTATCCATCAGAGAAACAAATAAAAATTTCAGTGATATACCACTTCACATCTGCCAAGATAAATATAATTTGTTATCTCTCTACAGAACACATGGTATAGGTTGATGATAAAGAACTGGGGTGTATTATCAAGAACTTGGTGTCTTCTTCTTTACCAAAGGAGAGCTAGCATGTACTTCTGGTATCAGGTACTGTCATTTGCATCAACAGCCGCATAGATTATGTCCTTATCTTAACGTTTAAGAGTGAACTAGAGCATGCCAGCCACTGAGGTCCAACCTGTGTACAAAATCAGCAGACTTCAGCCCTCTTGCTGGGAACAGAAAGTGCTGAAGGGGTAAGAACAGGCAGATTACAACCACATGGTCATGGCCCTATTTTCCAGGCATAACCCCATGGCCATACACCCAGGGATTGGGACATCTTGGGGAAAATTAATTCAACAATCCTTTAAAAACTCTTAGGTAGATTCTAACTGCATATTTACATTTTAGACCTACTGTTATCCCCGGACTCTAACTCCTTGATTAGGATAGATTGAATTCATGACTTAATTATCTCAGAAAACATTCTAGTGACCTAATGCCCAAAGAACAAAAGTTTTGACTCCATTTTTTGTTTGCCTGTTTGATCTAAAATTGCCCTGACCTAAGGATGGGGATTTTTCTTAGATGTCCCTTTCTAAGATTTTACAACAAATAAGCCCAGTAGAAAGGGTGGGGGAGAGGTAAAGACATCTGCCCTTGTTCAAAGTTATTAAAGAGAATTTGGGGTTGTAAAACAAACCCTATGGTTATTTTTAAATCCTATGGTTTTATTTTCACTATATGTTCTCTTGTATCACTTTCATCACTTTATAATAAAGCATTCCTTAAAATCTCATATCTGCTAAAGAAATAGATAACATAGTATTTAGAGGAGTTAGAAATCTGCCAACTGAGTAAATCTATGATAAACAGATTAGAAATATCTGAAATATGATTGCACATTTAAACTATGGAGGGCCCCACCCACTTTCTTTTACGTGGACTACAAAACTTCAGCTTGGGTCTAAAATTAAAAATTAGGAAATTCCCAAACAATTTCTCTGGTATCAGTGTGCATGAGGAATGGCATTAAATCTTGTGGCATCTCAGAAACCTCCATGCAGAAATCCCTGAAATGAGGCTTCGTGACCCAGAGCAAACAGGCTATTTACTACCTTTATAGTAGTAAAGGCTGTATAATTTCAATAATTGAACTCACTGGCCAAACAAGCATTACCACACAGCTGCAAAACCCTCAAGAAATTGCAGACAAGCTATTAAACTATGATTTATGAAGTCAGCTTTTGTTCAACCAAGTGATTACAATTTAATAAGTTCACCTACTTAGCTCTGAATTGGACACAACCAGTCAGAAGAATGTGTGAGAAATAAGCTTATGAGAAGATTCGGGTCTCCCATCCAAAGAGGCCATTTATCCAATTAGCCAACAATTCTTCAAAGTTCACTTATAGGCACTTCAGGGAATATAAAATGGTGTTGAATATGGGCCCTGCCCTCTGGAAGTTTATTGTAATATAATAAGTGAATGAAATTTGTACATAAATACCTATATACAGGGCATCATGTAGGCACCAATACATTCTTGTGGAGGTCAGATTTGAGCAAAAGTACCATGCAGCTAGAGGAAAAGTCTTCAAGAAAAAAAAGAGCACTTATGTAGGCTCTGATGCTGTGTAGTGTCTGGATATAAAGGAGGGTAGAACTGCACAAAAATGTACATAGAATAGAATATAAATCATGTTGATTAAAAGGGAGGTAAACAGGCTGAATGTAGGAAATATAAAGGTCAGATAGCAAATAGCAAAATATCCGAGTTGTGATTATGACAGTATGTGGAGACTATTTTTTTTTTAAGATTTTATTCATTTGACAGAGAGAGATCACAAGTAGGCAGAGAGGTAGGCAGAGAGAGAGAGAGGAGGAAGCAGGCTCCCGGCTGAGCAGGGAGCCCGATGCGGGGCTCAATCCAAGGACCCTGGGCTCATGACCTGAGCCAAAGGCAGAGGCTTTAACCCACTGAGCCACCCAGGCACCCCTGGAGACTAGTTTTAATGGGATTCAGTTAGGCAATATTTACCAAGTTCCTACTAAGTGCCAGACACAGAGAACTGGAGGACAGAGATACACGAGAGGAGGTCAAATATGGCCAGTTGATGAGGACCAGAATGAGGGAGAAGATTAAAGACAAAGGAACCAACCAAAAGCAGGTATTTCATTTTTCCTGTGCAATTGTCTCCCATGCACCTAGAACACCTAATTTGAGAAAGTTTATGTTTCTCAGTATAGTTTAACCGGGACAAAATAAAGTTTAGAATCTGCTCCTGAGCTACCCAAGACAATAGACCATGGGTGCTATTCTTTTGTTCTCTTCAGATTGGAAGAAGAATATAAAATTGAGGGTAGCATAACTCTTCATAAAACAAATCCTAGCCCTCTAAGAGTCTAAACCATTCATTTCATCTTATGGAAGTTTTGATGATAATGCACCAGACACAGTTTACAAATCTACCAATTCATTCAATCATTCAGTCAGTATTTTGAAAGCACTGCACATCACTAAGTGTGGTCAGGAGAAAGACAATATAAATACCTTTCAGAGATAAATATTCTAGAGAAACAAAGAGAAAATGAGTATTTTGCCAGTTTGTAGTGAGTGCTACAAAGCAAGTGAGTCTAGATGCAAGCAGAGAGAATGATGGATGAGCTACAGAAAATTCAGATATTCTTTTTGTGATTGATTTTGATGCATGATTTTTCACATTTTTAGATGTGCAGGTAAAGGTTTCATGAAACATTACAAAAAATACTGCATGCAGACTATGCTAGTTACCTAAACTTATTTGATGATTATTCCACTGATTCATTGTGTGACAAGATCATTCCCATCAATAAGTTATTTTAAACATTTTATAGACACGATCAACATGAATCTTTTAGATGTCACATTTTTTACTCTATATTAACAGATAATGTTATCACACTAGATTACATTTTTCCTGTGCTAAAGTGCACACTGCATTCTCTGTTCACTAAAGAACCTCCTTTCCTTAGTAACTTTCTCTAAAATTTTGAAAAAGGATCTAGCTAGACTAATCCAAAAACCTAAAGCACATCTCATACACTCCCTGCCCTGCATCCAAGATGTTTCTTGTAATTGTCCCTACCTATCTATCCTTAGCACTGCCACTCTAACTCATTATCCCTCTCCTTAAATAATTGAATAACTTCTTAAATTATTTGTATCTCTTTGTTTCTCTCCTTGCTGATTCACCTTTCCCAAAGGGCTAGATTAATATTCCTAAAATATGACTCTAGTCATATTTCTTACCTCTCAGAATCTATGATGACTCCTCATTACTTATGGAGTTACTGACATTTCTCCAACAGCAATTATGTATTCTGTTACTAAACAGCCATACCATTAATCCCATGAAAGTTGGCCATCCCACTATGTTTACCCTAAACTCAAGTGACAACTGATAATCTGTGTGTTTATTGTAGTGGTTCATCATACATGTATTAGAAAAGAAAGGCTTAAACTGAGTGTTAATCTCAAGATAAAACCAAAGAAGACCAAAAAAATCAAAGACATAGAAAACAATGTACAAAAAAGAGAATTAGCAAAACCAAAAGTTGATTCTTGGAAAAGACTAACACAAGTGATAAATCCTTAATAAGATCACTCAAGAAAAATGGAGTAGGCAGGAATCTCCAATGCTGGTAATGAAAAGAGGGAAAATCTTTTCTACAGACAATAAAAAAAATCTGTTCTATAGACAATAAAAGTTAAACTGTACAATTATAAACTTTATGAAAATATAAAAAATTATATTAAAAGAATACATCCCAGGGCACCAGGGTGGCTCAGTCAGGTAAGCAGTCAACTCTTGATTCTGGGATGGAGCCCTGCATTGGACTTTTCTCCTTCTCCCTCTGACCCTCCCCCAGCTCACACACTCTCTTTCAAATAGAGAAATCATTAAAAAAAAAAAAAAACCAAAAAACCAACCACATTCCTAGAAAAGCTCAATAAACCAAAACTAATAAAAGGAGAGAGGAAACTGCCAAGCAAAGATGTCTTTACCAGTTAATTTTCTAAACTTTTATGGAAATAACAACATGGATTACATAATTCTTCCAGAGATTAGAAAAGAAATATTTTCCAATTCATTTAATGAAGTCAGCATTACCCTGATAGAATATTTTACAACAACAACAAATTACACAGTAGTCTCTGTTTTAAACATAGATGCAAAAATCCTAAATATAAGAAAGGCAGTGTCATATAAAAGGGATTAAAATATAAGCAGACTGAAGTTGAGTTATTTCAGGAAAACAAGGGGATTTAATGTTAGAGTATCAATGTAAATTATTCCATCAACATAAAAAGGAAAATAATACGATCATATCAATATATGCAGGAACAAATGTGCTAGAATTCAACACTCATTAATGCAAAAAATGCTCCTAATAGACTAAGAATAAAAGAAAATACCTTTAAAATGGTAAAATATCTACAAAGTCCTTCAGCAAACATCATACATTATAGTCAAATATTGAAAGTGTTCCCTCCTGATATCAGGAATGAGAAAAGGATGCCTGCAATTGCCACTTATGTTCTTCAGCATTCTACCACAAACTCTGGACCGTGCAACATGAAGTTTTCTAAACCCTTAGTAATAAGTAAATTTTCCTAAGTTGTTGGAGAGATCATAAAAATAATTTTTATTTCTACATAAAAAGACCAAAAGTTTGAATTTTTTGTTGTTGTTTGTTTGTTTAAGATTTTCTTTATTTCTTTGACAGAGACAGATCACAAGTAGGCAGAGAGGCAGGCAGAGAGAGGGGGAAGCAGGCTCCCCGCTGAGCAGAGAGCCCGATGTGGGGCTCGATCCCAGGACCCTGAGATCAAGACCTGAGCTGAAGGCAGAGGCTTTAACCCAATGAGCCCTCCAGACCCCCCGTTTTTTTTTTTGTTTGTTTGTTTTTAAAGATTTGAGAGAGAGAGAGAGAGAGAGAGAGAGACAGAGAAAGAGAGCGGAAGAGGAAGAAACAAACTCCTGGCTGAACAAAAAGCCCGAGGCAAGACTCCATCCCAGGACTCCAAGATCATGACCTGAGCCAAAGACAGGTGCTTAACTGACTGAGTCACCCAGGAGCCCCCCAAAATTAGAACTTTTAAACAACACTGAAAACACTAAATATCAAGTAGCTAGGAATAAATTTAACAAAGGATATGACTGACCTCTATATAGAAAACAATGAAATATTCCTAAGAAAACATTTTAAAAGATCTAAATATCAAAAATATATATACAAATATATTGTTTGTAGCTTGTGACAATGTCACTTCTCCACAAGTTGACCGACAGATTCAACGCAATTTGAATCAAAATCCCCTTGAAAATGTTTACAAAACTGACAACCTGATTCTACAATTTATATGGAAATACAAAGGGACAAGTATAGGCAAGGCAATCTTAAAAAACAACAACTATTGGAAGACTTACACTATTCTCTATAAAGACATTTTAAAGCCAGAATAATGAGAAATGTGCATTTGACCTAAAGACAAGCAGCTAAAAAAGAGAAACCAGAAACACACAAACACACACACACAGTTATTTGTTTTATGACAGATCATTGCAAAGCAGGCAAAAAGGTTTTTTCCAGTGAGTAGTTCTAGATCAATTTGATATATACTCGGAAAAAAATAAACCTTTATCTTTACCTAAAACTATAAATGACCATCAATTCCATATGTTTTACAGCACATAAAGTAAAATAAGTCTTCACACATATAAAAATATATACACAAATGGGAAATTATCTTTGTGAATTTGAGGTATTCAAAGACTTATGAAGATTATAAAACGTAGTAAGAGATATTCATAAATTGAACTTTTATCAAAATTTATCAATGGGAATATGAAAAGGCAATCTATAGCAATGAAGACAACATTTCTAACATATCTAACAAGATTCATTTACAGGATGTATATATACCCTTACAAATCAATATAAAAAACTCACTGGAGAAATGAGCAAATGAATTGAACAAGCATTTCATGAAATATTTAGATTGACAATAAACATATGGAAAGCTGTTCAACATATTTTGCCATGAAAATGCAAATTCAAACTACAATGGGATAACATTATATGGTCATCAGAATAGCCAGGATTAAAAAGATAGTAAATACCAAGTGTTAGCAACAATAAAGAGCAACTAGAATTCTCTTGCACTGCTATAACATGTTCACGGGCATACTGGCTTTAGAAAATTTTTTGTAAATATCTATTGAAGATATCCTACCATCTGGCAATTGTAGTCCAAAATGTATAGCTAAGAGAAATGTGCACACATGTGTACCAAGGCATGATTTCATTTCTTGAAAGATCACTGCTGTTTACCATATAGAAGACTTGATAGCAGATAAACGTAAGCATTACTGTAATAGCCCTGATCTGGATACAACCCAAATGGGGAAAAAAACTGTGGTATAATAATTGATGAAATGCTACACATCAATGGAAAATAGATGAATTCACACTACATGTAAAATATGGATAATCTTGGAACATAAGAATGAGCAAAGAAAGTACAAAGTAGTAAACATTGTATGAACATGTAATAATGTCATTTGGACACTGCACACACACAAACATGATGTCAAAACCAGACAAAACTAGTTAGTGGTATTAACTACCAAGACAATGGCTACTTAGGGGAAAGACAGATGTATATTTAGTAAGAAAGGTAGAAAGGTATCTTATGGCATTCTGTTAAGATTCTATTTCTTAATCTCAGTTATGCAGGGGAATATAGATGTGAACTTGGACAGTGATATTGCAAGTGTGGATTCTTATAATGGCCTCATGCATTCTTACATGAGAGATAATCTATGGAAGAATTCATGAGATCCACTGAGAGAATTTCCACTAGTTGGATGATTTTGTTTTCCCTTTTTTCATATGTCTGTCTCTAGAGAACTCTGGAATATATTCTCACATTTCAAACATTTCTCTGAGAAATGGCATTATTGAGATTTTTCCCCACAGAAGACTAAAAACAATTAAAATTGTTCTAACACTGGGGATCACAACACCTCCACTTTTCCTCTATATCTCATTATTATAAACAGTACCAGTTCACTTTATGTTATGGCATACATAAGTCACAAATAAGGGATGCCTTTCTAATTAAAACATAAGTTTTTGAATTGTATATTTATTTTTAAAAAAAGATGAAGGATGGTATGGCCATTCTGGGAAATAGTATGGAAGTTCCTCTAAAAATTAAAAGCAGAACTACCATATGCTACAGCAATTCCAGTTCTGGGTATATATCTGAAGGAAATGAAATCAGGATCTCGGATATCTGTACACCCACGTTCACTGCAGCATTATTTACAATAGCCAAGGTACAGAAACAATTATGTGGATCTTTATATAAGTCCCAATAACCTACTCATAAAATTAGGATTTGCTTATTGCTTTGAATATTTATGTTGGGCAAGCAATTACATTTATAAAATAAATTAATAGTAATGCATTCATTCTTTCATACAATATTTGTTCAGTGCTTATTATGTACTACCTCTTCATGCCCATTAATCTTCTCTAACTCCCACAGCAATCCTGAGGGGGAGGTTTTAGTCTCACAAGCATGTGAATATAGAAATTGAGAGAGAGCTAAGTGACTCACTCAAGGTCTATTAGCTTCAGTGTGGATATAAAAATTAGACACCTTGCATTCATCTTTTGGGCTTCAGAGACCTTATTCTTCCCACTATAATGCACACTCTTGCTAAGAGTGAATGGAACAGAGGAGTACCCAGGAAGATGTGCTCAGGGAAAGCTTCACAGAGTAGGTGAGTTCTTGCTTCCTTTGCTTGGCTCTCCACCATGTAAGGATACAAATCAGCAGACTGCAACTCAGAAAAGGGCCCTCACCAGATCTCAACCATCATCTTACACTTCTAGCCTCCAGAACTGTGAGAAGTATGTTTCTGTTTTTAATAAGGCCCCCAGTCTATGGTATATTTGTTATAGTAGCCTGAACAGACTAAGACAGGCATCATCACTAAAATTTAGTGTGAAAAGGAAGGCACTTGACTCAAGGCAGGGATGGCATCATAAAAAGATAGTCCATTTGGATTTCACCCTCACCAGATTCACCCTCACCAGATTCAAAAAGTCTCTTAAGACATTAACAACATGTTAAATGACTGTACACTATTTCAATAATCAGGATGTTGAATGCCTTTAAAAATGCTAATTAATATACTACTACTATATCCAAATATTGACCAATCATTATAATCATTCCAGTATACATACCACTCTTTTCCCCCTCCTCTTCATCATGACTTAAATTCACCTATCTGCATATTCCATGCCTAAAGTGCACATGGAATATTAATAATAATTAATATTGTTATTAATGGGCAATTAGCACTTTAAAATTATGATTGGGGCACCTGGGTGGCTCAGTCAGTTAAGGGAACAGCTCTTGATATCAGCTCATGTTATGAGATCGAGCCCCACATGTTCAGGTTCCATGCGCAGTGGGGAGTCTGCTTCAGATTCTCCCCCTCTCCCTCTGCGCCCCCCACCAGTAAATATATAAATCTTAATAATCTTAAATCTTAAATAATTTTTAATTGGGCCTTAATGCTTTCAAGTAATGTTAGTACTCTTTTTTCGGTCAGTTCTTTCTCCCACCTTTTTAGGCTAGTATTCCAAACTTTTTCCCCATCTCTTCAAACTTCCCATATCTCCTCTCCAATTCTCACTCTCAGCTGATAATTCTCCTTCCTACTTCACCAGAGATGTTGAAGAATTAGAAAAGAATTTCCAAATACTCCCACCATCCACATACATCCACCTACCTACATCTGTGCCTATGTAGTCTGTGCCAAATTAGAGACATCTCTACAGCAATTGTTCCCTATTTCTTCTACAGAAGCAAATTGCTCTCTAATGGATCATTCTAGTCAACACCAAAAAAAAAAAAAATCGATCATTTCTCCAAATTAAAAATACACCATTATTGAGGCCATTTTTCTTTTATTTACAACTCTAGCTCATCTTATTTACAGAAGAATTTGAAAGCATTGTATATAACATGAACCCAATCTCTTCCCTCCCATCCTTTCTAGAACCCACTTATATCAGGCATTTTTCATCCATTCACTCTCTAGATGGTCTCATCCAATGTCCTGTGTTTACCATCCAAATGCTGACTTCCCTGTATATACATCCTGAAAGCCATAATGATCTCTAGACCCATATGTCAAGCTGCATCCTTAATGTCAGTACTTGGATGTCTAATAGATGATTTAAACTTATTATAACCAAAACAAAGGTCCTAATGTTCCCTTCAAATGAAGTCCTTCTGCAGTGTTTCTCATTTCAGATAATGGCAAATCTTCAAACTGTTTATGCCAAAAAATTGTTCAGTCATCCCTGACTTTGGTCACTCTGACATCTCACATCTCATGTTGTAGGAAATTCTGTTGACTGTAACTTCAAAATGCATCTAGGAGCCAATTATTTATCACCATCTGTAATGGCACCACACTAGCTCAAGCCAACAATCATCGTTTCTTACTTGGATTATTACAATAGCCTTCAAATTGATTTCCTGGCCTCTGTCCCTGGAAGTCTTTTCTTTCTATACTCAATAAAATGGCTAGAGAAATCACATTAAATATAAGGCAGAATAGGTTATTTCTCAGTGCAAAACCTCCAAAAGTAACCAATTCCCCATAAAGTAAAAGGTTAAGTCCTTACTAAATCTTTCAAGAGCCTACTGGCCTCTGTGTACTTTTTCAACCTCATCTCCAACAACTCTTGTTATCCCTCACTACTCTCCAGCCGCACTGGCTTTCTTACTGTGCTTTCACCACAGTGAACAAGCCCACATCCATGTGTCCCTGCACTTCCTATTCCCTTCCAGTTTTCTTCCCCCAGACACCTGCATGGCAATCTCCCTCATTTCATTCAGTTCTGTACTCAAAGGTCACCTGCTCAGGTCATCTGCTTCCAGTTAGGATCTAGAAATATGAAAAAAAGAACATGGTTTTCAAGCTAACAACTAAAAAGGGCCAAATAGGCTACAAAATCACAATTAAAAAGAAGAATCAAAAGCAATGCAAAGCAAAATGTCAGAAAGCTGAGATCCAAGAAATCTAAATGAAGTAAATTTCAGAAAAGGCAGGGCCCTTCATGGAGAAGAAGGGACAAAAAATCATTTTTGTCCTTGGTGGAATGGTAGGGAAAGAAAGCTTTTTTTCCATAGATTGGGATAAAAAGAACTAGTTCTCTGAAAAATATTCTGAGGGTTTTGGAGGGGCGGGGGTTGGGAGGTTGGGTGCGCCTGGTGGTGGGTATTATGGAGGGCATGTATTGCATGGAGCAATGGGTGTGGTGCATAAACAATGAATTCTGGAACACTGAAAAGAAATTAAAAAAATAAATAATTTTTTTTTTTAAAAAGAAAGAAACTAGTCCAAAGTTTAGTCAGTTGTAATGCCTATACATTGGCTGGGGTGATAGATTAGAATTTCAAAGAGCCCTCAAAACAAAAGAAGACTGCATCATCTGCCAAATCTTTCCCAAGAGTCTTCACCAAGTACCTGGAGGTACTTTCACAAAAGCTAGGGTAATGGCAAGAAAGCTGAGAGAAATCCTTTCTAGATACTCTAGCTCTTAGTAAATTTGAAACAAAAAACTGTTCTCTGAAGACTGCGGGCTGAGTAGCAGGGTAGAGAAATATCCTAAGGTGCAGAAATCCTGGAGCAGGAATGGAAAGCAAAGAGAATTCTGCAGTTACCCTAAAAGTTGGCAGCCATGCTGGAGAGCAGAAATATCTCAACACTGAGATATTCATTCTCCCTGAATTTATCCATAGATTCAAACACAATCTCAATAAAAATTCCATCAGAAATTTTTGAAGAAATTGGCAAACTGACTCAAAATTTATTATGAAAAGCAAAGGACCCAGAATAGCTGAAATAATTCTGAAGAACAAAATTGAAACAATTATTTAAAGACTTACTATAAAGCTACAATAATCAAGTATAGTATAAGGATAGGAAGAAAGGTCAATGGAACAAAATAAAAGGTAACAGAACAAGATCAATGTATGTTCCATCAATACACCAAGTAATTTTAATTGGGAGAGGAAAACACTTTTCAGCAAATGATACCAGAACACATCATTATCTATATTAAAAAAGGGCTTTGGCCTTGCACCATATAAATCCCATTCCAAACATAAATCCCAGAAACATAAACCTAATAGCAGAAAGCATACAGCACTTTCCTGACCTTCACGTAGGTAAGATTTCTTGACAAGTTAAAAAAAGCATTAGTCTTAAGAACATGATTAATTAAAACAGGCTTCATCAAATTTTGATTTCCTATTCAACAACAACAACAAAAAAAACCCACAATAAAATAGGCAAACACCATAATGAGAAAAAGAAAAGTCTGATAAAGACTCCTGTTCGGGGCGCCTGGGTGGCTCAGTGGGTTAAAGCCTCTGCCTTCAGCTCAGGTCATGATCCCAGAGTCCTGGGATCGAGCCCCTCATAGGGCTTTATGCTCAGCAGGGAGCCTGCTTCCTCCTCTCTCTCTCTGCCTGCCTCCCTGACTACTTGTGGTATCTGTCTGTCAAATAAATAAATGAAATCTTTGAAAAAAAAAAAAAGACTCCTGTTCAAAATACATAAAAATAATACATAATAATACATAAAAGTCAAAAATAAAATCCAAACAAGGGGCGCCTAATGGCTCAGTCTGTTAAGCATCCAACTCTTGATTTTGGCTCAGGTCATGATCTCAGGGTTGTGAGATCGAGTCCCACACTGAGCTCCACACTGGGCATGAAGCCTGCTTAAGAGCCTCTCTCTCCCTCTGCCTCTCGCCCCTTCTTCCATAAGTAAATAAATAAAAAAATTTTTTTAAAGATTTTATTTATGGGGCGCCTGGGTGGCTCAGTGGGTTAAAGCCTCTGCCTTCGGCTCAGGTCATGATCCCAGGGTCCTGGGATCGAGCCCCACATCGGGCTCTCTGCTCTGCAGGGAGCCTGCTTCCTCCTCTCTCTCTCTCTCTCTGCCTGCCTCTCTGCCTACTTGTGATCTCTGTCTGTCAAATAAATAAATAAAATCTTAAAAAAAAAAGATTTTATTTATTAGAGAGAGGGTGCAAGAGCGAGAGAACACAAGCAGGAGGAGTGGCAGTGGGAGGGGCAGAAGCAGGCTCCCCACTGAACAGGGAGGCTGATACAGACCCGGATCCCAGGACCCTGGGATCATGATCTGAGCCAAAGGCAGATGCTTAACTGACTAAGCGGCCCAGGTGCCCCAAATAAATTTTTTAAAAGCCAAATACAATAAAAATTAGACAAAACGAACAGATTCTTTTTTGTAAACAAATGGTCAATAAACACATGGAAAGACATTCAACTTTGTTAGTCGTAAGGGAAATGTAAATTAAAATCACAATAAAATGTCACTACATTCTATTACAGCTGTAATAAAAATTATACACAATACCAAATATTAGTGAGGATGTATGTGGAACAAGTGGAATTCTCATGCATTGCTAATGAGAGTGTAAAATGATGATTTTGGAAAACTATTTGGTAACTTGTAAAGTGAACTATGCATATACCCTATGATTAAGTAATTCCAGTTGTATTTACCCAAGAGAAATGAAAGCATGGGTCCATAAAAAAACCTTATTTACCATGATCAAGGCAGTCCTAGACATAAAAGCCTAAAACAGAAAGAATGCAAATGGCCATCCACAGAAGAGTGAACCAAAAGATACATATATATATACATACATACATATATGATGAAAACCATGTTGGATGTCATGTAGCCATGTGAAATAACCAACTATTGCAACTTGCACAACTTGGAGAATCTTTTTTTTTTTTAAAGATTTTATATATTTATTTGACACAGAGAGATCACAAGTAGGCATAGAGGCAGGCAGAGAGAGAAGGGGAAGCAAGCTCCCTGCTGATCAGAGAGCCCGATGCGGGGCTGGATCCCAGGACCCTGAAATCATGACCTGTGCCGAAGGCAGAGGCTTAACCCACTGGGCCAACTCAGGCGCCCCCAACTTGGAGAATCTCACCAACATTATATTGAGCAAAAGTAACAAGGCAAGCACACATGCACATACACACATACACACCACACACACACACACTGCACAATTGCACTACTATGAACTCAAAGAACAGGCAACACTAAGCTAAAGTGATCAAAATCACAACAGTGGCTGCTTACAGGAGAGGGAGAAGGATTTATTGGTACCAGAAAAGAGACACTTTATGGGGACATGGAAATGTTCTACATCTTGCTTCAGATACTTGTATGTAGCATGAGCATATGCAATTGTCAAACTTAACTGTCAAAACTTAAGTATACATTTTGGGACACCTGGGTGACTCAGTCCTTAAGTGTCTGCCTTCGGCTCTGGTCATAATCCCAGGGTCCTGGAATCAAGCTCCACAGCGGGCTCCCTGCTCAGCGGGAAGCCTGCTTCTCTGTCTCCCAGTCCCCTGCTTGTGTTCCCTCTCTTCACTGTCTTTCTCTGTCAAATAAATAAAATCTTTAACCCACTGAGCCACCCAGGTGCCCCAATAAATAAAATCTTAAAAAAAAAAACTTAGGTATACATTTTAATACTTTTAAGTTAAACTTCAATAAGTTATCCTGTTGCTTTTTTCCTTGAACAACTTATTCAAGATTTCAATGTCAACTTCATAACCCCCTTCCTTCATTTATTTGCTTAGCCCTCATCTCCTCCAGATAGATTATATGTAATTACATGTTTATTTTACATCCTCCCCCTGAATATCCATCCCATGAAACAAGATGATTTTGTTTTCTTCATTGATGTATCTGCCAACTTAGAACATTACCTGAGACCTAGTAGGTGCTTAATAAATATATGTTGAATAAGTGGATGGGTTCTCAATAAATTGAAATTTATTAGAAAATGTTACAATGGATTTGTGATGGTAACCCTATGTAGCCCAAGAACAGGGGCACTTGGACATGCCTCCATAAAGGGTCTCGTGTTTTACTTATCGTTGCCACACCGAGAATGGATGGACTGCATTTTCTTTTCCAGATACGAATGGCTACAATTTTTATAAGCATCAATATCTCTGAATGGCATAACTATTAAATATTTATCTGGCTGTGAACTTTGGTTGAAGGACATGCATCAAAATTATGGGGTCAATTAAGGAAAACAACTCAAATTATCTCACGTTGTATTGAATAAACAATTATAATTAACATTTAATTATTCAAATAATGAGTTTGTAGATTTGCCTAAAGCCCCAGGAAAAAAATCAGTGATTAGCATTTATGCCAACTCATATGTCTGAATGGGAGACGTGAGAGAAGGGAGAGAACCCCCAAGGGGTTGTTTCCTTCTAAAAGTTTCCCTTTGTTAGATATGAGTATTTTTTAGCTTTGGACTCAGGAGAGCAAGAATATTTGTGCCTTTTCACATGTGGAAGTGGTCCAGGATACCCCAGCAGATTCCTTGGAAGTTAAATCACAAACTTCTCTTTTAAGAACCACCTGTGATCCTGTCATCCAAGATGTACCACTGTTAGCATGGCTTTGTTTTTTTTTTTTAAGATTTTATTTATTTATTTGACAGAGAGAGACACAGTGAGAGAGGGAACACAAGCAGGAGGAGTGAGAGAGGGAGAAGCAGGCTTCCCACCAATCAGGGAGCCCAATGTGGGGCTGATCCCTGGACCCCCTGGGATCATGACCCTGAGCGGAAGGCAGATGCTAAACAACGGAGCCACCCAGGTGCCCCTTAACATGTTGATATAAACATTCAAGATTGAAAATTCATACAACTATTTACACACTAATGACCATAATATTAGTAATCCAATTTTTGCCCCTTCTGTAACTTGATTTTTTCTTTAATTTTGTCATTTTATTTATTCATTCATACTTTAAAAAACATTATGCTGGTGGGTAGAACTCATATGTGCATAACTTTATGCTCAGCTTAAGATTCAAAGCAGGTCCCAAGATCAGTACATTCCTCTTTTTTTCTAATTTTTGTAACATACCCAGAGGGATGAAAGGGACTCCTGACAACAGCAGAAGGGATTATTCTGGAAAGTTGACTCTTCAGAGATGATATGCTTTTTCTGAATCTCTTTTCTTGTGAGTGACAATTCCACTGATGATGTTACAAATCCAACCAATCAGCACTGCCGGTGATACTCTGTTCACAGAAAGAAGAGCACTCCCATGGGCTGTTCCTGTTGAGAACACAATCAAAATCCCACCCCATGAACACAGCAACAAAGCTCTTCACTAGTAGCACAATTAAAGAGTCCTCTAGGCTTTGTTTTTGTGGAGGAAGTTTCTTCCTTTATATGACTAACATACACTTCTACTAGAGATTTCTGTATCACAGCACCTCTGGCAGAAACAATTAGGCTTAAAGTTCCTCTTATACCACTTCTGTTATAAATCTTGGCAACTGCAAAATTTGATCAGATGATTCTTCTAATATCCTGAAATTTCTCAGTTCCTTGACCTCTTCTTATCCAATGATCTAGCCTTCCACACAACCTAAATCTCTCACTCCTGTGGGCCAAAGATTTTGTTAAAACCACTGATTGTAATCTCTCTATAATCTTAATTGCTATCTACCATGTCCTATCTTCCCAGGTTATTTTCTCTAAAACCAAGATTCCAACAAATTTTAATCCCCAATTTTCCTGACTCTTTTGATGTCTTTTCTCCTTTACTCACCCAACTTATTAGTTCATTCAAATTTATGGTAAATCATAAAAAGAACTACCTCACATGCTCCTTAATTCCTTCTCCCCTCTCTTTACTCACACTGGTTAGAGTAAAACTACAAAATTAGTTCAGTCTAACACTCCTTAAAAAATGCAGGAGAATATGGTTGGAGAGATAACTATGCTCATTGGTCTCACTTAAAATTCAGGCCCATTAATCTCAGGTGAGTCGTTAATGCTGCCACGTAACTAATACACTTCCTACTCCACTCTCTCAACTCTGAGAAAATGATTTTGTAACTTTTACTTCTCACCTCAAAACTCCCAATGACTACTTTCTCATCCTTTCAACCAGCTGATGACTTCGCTTCCTATTTCACTAGTAACACTGAAGTAATCACAAGAGACATTCTGAAAACTACTGCAAATAAAATGTTCTGCCTGCAGGAGAAATTCAAGAACCACCCCCACCAAGTTTACCCACCTGTCTGCATACATACTCTATCATTACAAAACACACTGTCTTCAACTTTTTTTCCAGTACTATGCTTTCTTCCAATACTCTCTCTCTCTCTCTCTCTCTCTCTCTCTCTCTCCCAGAAGAGTGTCCATAACGCTAAACTAATATATCCTCACCAACATCTTGTTTTGAATATCTACCACAATTAATAATATATACAAAAGTTAATTGCTGATTTGCTCAAACCTGCTCCAGCCATAGTCTTCCTCACCTCAGTTTACAGCAACATTTTCCTTTTTCACTGTTGTACTGATAATAGGTGTCATCTTTGATTTGCCTACTTTTTTCCCACTCCATGTCAGTTTGTCAGGAAATTCTGGTGTTACAGGCTCAATCATGTGCACCTCAAAAGATAAGCTGAAGTCTTAACATTCACACAGTACTGAAGAATGTGACCTTATTTGAAAAGAAGGCCATTGCAGAGATAATTAAGATGAGGCCATATTGGAAGAGGGCTGGGCTCAATCCAGCATGACTGATGTCCTTAGAAGAAGATTTCCTTATAAAAAGGTGGCCATGTAAAGACACAGAGATACACAAAGAGAATACCATGTGATGACAAATGCAGAAAACTGGAGTTTTCTAACTACAAGACAAGGAAAACCAGATTGCCAAGAAACCACCAAAAGTTAGAGGACTGTGGATTTCAGAAGGAACGGGGCCTTACAGACACCTTGCTTTTGAACTTCTAGCCTCCAGAACCACAAAATCATAAGTTCTATCATTTTAAGCCTCCCAGTTTATGGTACATTGTTACAGCAGTCCTAGAAACTAATACAACTATTAACTTCTATATTCAAAATGTTTCTATAACCCAGTCACGTTTTACCATCTCCACTGCTACCTCCTTACTCTACGGGTCTTGTATGAATCTAAGGATATAAAGAGATTACTGGAAATGTTGCTTCTATATGAGAAGTTGTCAAATTCTTCAAGCACATCAATACCAAATAGTTATGAATTCCATGCCAGCCAACAATATCTGAACAGTTATCACAGAAAAAATAAGTTGAAGAAAAAGAATCAAGTTTATAGGAGCACCTAGGTACTTCAGTTGGTTAAGCGCCTGACTTTTGGTTTCAGCTCAAGTCATGATCTCAGGGTCCTGGCATCGAGCTCTGCTCAATGTGGAATCTGCTTGTCCCTGTTCCTCTGCTCCTTTTCCCACTTGTGTGCTCTCTCGCTCTCGCTCTCTCAAATAGATCTTGTTAAAAAATCAAATTTAAATGAGATCAAATTTATATAAGCAACACAAATTGCAATTTAAATTAATGTGCTTACACTGAGTTTAACACAATGAAGGTTTGTTGTGTTTGCCAAGGGAAGAAGTAAAAACGATAGTGGACAGTGGCTGGTGGAGAAGAAGAGACAGACCTTGATTCTTTGCAAAGTGATGAAAAGGCAGCTAATCAACTTCTAGGCAGCTGTTCAGTAGCATACCCAGCAGACTGAGCTAATGCTGGAGAGGTATCTTTTGCTTTCCCCATCTTTTCCACTGCTTTTGTCATATCTGTCACATATTTTGCTTAATGCCTAAAGCTGTTCTCATTCTTCTAATTTTTGCACTATTTTCTTCATAAAGTTTCAACCATTTGGGAGTTCATAGTACTCTTGCACTCAAACTGCATTTAAAAAATAACATTGTAGCACAGAAAAATACCTTAGGGCAAAATAAAGGCTGAATATGAGAGCATTTTTAATTCCATAGAAAAAGCAAATGTGCACAGCAGACTACAGAGCAATAAAGATGTTATTTCTTTACCTCATTCACGTGCTGTGCCCCACACCAAGTAAAGTTTTTTGGGTTTATCCAAGTATGATACATGACTCGACTGTGTTCCATATATTCTGACTGGAAATTGTTGGCTGAGTAAATAAGTAAGTCTGCCTAAAAATCTAATGGCAAAATGCCATTTCTTATCATGTATTTTATGTGTTCTTGGTGAAAAGCTTTTATGGTGCCAATTCAATAGCCAACCCCCCCAATACTCATATAGACTAAATGTTCTTTTTATCTCATCAAGGGCTGTTATGGCAAAATCATTAGCTGATCAGGCATCACGTGATCCAAGTCTGTTTTGTTCAATGTCACCCACACATCATGTGACTCTTAATAGTACTTCTTTCTGACAAGTCCAGAGATCTTCAGATTCCCTAACACTAGCCAACAGCTGTTTCTCTCAGCAGAGTGCAGCTCTTTCTAGAAAAAAGCTAGATGAGATCAGAGTATTTACAAGTTCTTCTTACTTCCTCCTTATACCATTAAGGAAAGTTCAATCACACTCAAGGTAGCAAAGAACATAGGTATCAGGTTTTGAAATTGCTTATGCTCTAATTACATAATAAAATACATCCACTCCTTTGAGTGAGGCCACTCTCTCTCGTCCGGTGCTCCACTGGGCAAGCCATCCGTATCAACAGAGTTGTCAGACTTAGAAAATAAAAAGACACGATGCCCAACTTAATTGGATTTTCAGACGAACAGCAAATAATGAGACATGCAATAATTGGATACAGTAATCGGGATATACGTTTACCAAAAAAAAATTTATTTACCTGAATTCAGATTTAACTAAGTATCCTGTATTTTATCTTAGCAACCTGATTACTAGAGGATGAGCCATCTATGAAAGAATTCCATCCCAGCTCACTAGCGTCTGCCAAACTACTTCAATAATTCCTCACATCACTCCCATGAGGCACATAATCCCCAATCACCAGGGGTTCTATAAATATGCAAGCCACTCAACACACATTTACAGAAACGTGTAGATCACTTACTAAGTGCTGGGCACTGGGGACACAGGATAAATAAAGTCTTCTCCCCATCCTGGAGAAGTGCACCCTCCAGAGGAAAAGGCAGACATATAAACAAATACTCACAAAATAGTATGCTTGGAATAGCAACATTAACAGATTTTGAGGAGCAATGAAGAAAAAAAAAGAAGCACATAACAAATTATTTCTGAAACCGTAACTAAGATTCTGAGTTTTTAGAAGTCTGTAATAATGAGAGAAACAGATGCATCCGACTTTTCTGTGAATGATATCCACAACTAATTGTTAAAGCACCTCTCGGAATCTTTAAATGCTGGGATATTGCTGGAAAACCCAGGCCCTTGACTAAAGAAAATGACATTCGCCTGTGTTAAAGACAGATGGTTTAGGCCTCTAATCCATGCAATTTATCTAAATATATCTTTATTCTCAGTGTCTATGCACACTGCTGGTTTATGGTCCTTGGTTGGAATGTTAGCCAAGTCATTTTGTGCAAAAAAGGAACTGCGTAGGCTAAAGCTTGGATGAGCTCACTAGAAATTACTTTCTATTCTGGGTCTCTAAGCGACTGCAGTTTGGGGATCATAAAATAAGATGGCTTTGTCTTTGGTCACAGCCTGTGTAAGCTTTACATGCAGAAAAAATGGAGAAGGTTGTGTAGACAATAGCTAGAGAGAAATAGAAAAAGAAAAGGCCTATGAAACAATCCTGTTGAAATCGTCTTTAGTTCACTTACTGGCCACCTGGTAGTAACATCTTGAATTATCAAGCCCTACTTACACAGGAAAATATATGCATATTGATTATCATTTACCTTGATAGCTTGAATTATACTTCCCTATTTTGGTATTATATATAGACTAGCTAAAATAATCTAAAGACTACTATTGTTCCAAAGATGTGACAACACAGAATGCTAAAATTATAGTAACACACACAATTTCAGTTGCTTTTTTATTTGGAGTAACATGGGACATGTTGAACAATTATGATTGATATTAATATTTCTATTATTAGTTGGGAATCTAGACTGCATCATTTTCATCAATCATAGTTAATTTAACACAGGGTCAAAATAACCTTCATCACAAGTCCTTCTACAGAATGAAAGCATTACTATACAAACCTGGTAAACTTTTCTCATGCTCTCTCCCTGTCTGTACTTCTGTGTAATTCCTCTAATAGAAACACTCCTGTCCCCGGGGGGTTAGATTAGTTTTGGAGGGGTCACTGAAATCCATTGTGCACAAATTCCTATCTGCAATGTAGGAAATATTCCTTTAGAGACACCAAGGTGCTGCCAGACATTCTGGTCCCAACCTGCCAAGAAACATTCAATAACTGAACGGTACCAGCATTCTCTGAAGGGATGAAAATTCAGTGAACTGCATACTCAATCCAAATACATAAATGTCAAGGTCCCCAAAGCCTAGCTCTTTCTCCTTATTGTGACTCAGACATCAAACTCCAATCTTGATGAGGCACTCTCCATCAGACCTGCACTTAAGACCAGTGTGGCTGTTAGGATTCAATACATCCCCTGAATTCTAAATAAAAATTATTCAGTGTGTTCGACAAAAAACCTCTTTGAATGACTATAAAAATTGATATATCTTTGTGGTCATGGACTGAAATATTCTTTCTGGTACTTTTCTTCTCTATGGGTCATATCTATTTTTTTTTTTCTTTTCCGGACATAAGAATGAAGAAGCATGATCAAAAATAGCAAATGCCAAGAAAACAACCTCAAATGTTTATATTCTGAAAGACAGAAGCAAATTTAATTTTTAAATCTTTACTAATATTCAAGATAAATAATATATTTAGCTCAAATCATTCATTCATTTAGTCAATAAATGTTTATCTAATGTCCATTAAAATGGCAAGCATATTTTCAAATCCAAACAGTAAACAAAATAGACAAAGACTATTTTGTTAATACAGACAATATTACAGATGTTAAATCATTAACTAAAAATCAGGATTCTAAAATATTGTTTTAGTATAAAAATCAAATATTTGATGAATATAGTTTATTATGTTCTATGTACCTAAAATAAGCTTGGGATTGACCAGATGGTATAGAAGATGTTATCGTATATTGAAAAATTAGAAAATACAAAAATAAAACCACTTGGGACCTTCAGGAAGAAGCAAGTTTATTAGTGTTACTATATAATGTTTTAGGTGATGCCTCTACTAGGTTTCCTACTTTAACCTATTTATCTCCCAATATCCTGGCTCCTAACTGGCTGGTTATGAAAATGGTCACATTTTCCCCTGATTTAATGGTATGTACTCTGTCACAAAAAAGGTGAAAGTGAGAACCCTGAGTTGTAATTAAATGGGAGAACATGACAGGATAAATTAAAAAAATGAGCACGATAAATCAATAATTAGCTCGGGAGAAGCTACAGAAAACAGTAGGCTTGGAGATCTCTGACTATGAATAAGCGACTCAGGGAGTTGATACGTGACAGTAAAAAGAAAGATATGAGAAGTATTAAATGCAGATGATGAAGTGGCCTCTTTGTAATTATATATGTATGACCTGAATGCATGTTGGAGAAGATGAAAAGATCACTTTCCGGGGGTTCTAAGGCAGAAGCAAACACTTCATGGTCATCCGTAAAGGTTTCCTAGAAGAATTCCGTAGAAGAATTAGGATTCAAGAAAGGATACAATGCTTCAGCAGAAGTTGGGAAGAGCAGATTGGATAGAATGGTAAAAGCTACATCACGTATGTGGGGAAGTATAAGTTGTGTTTGAAGCCAGAGACTACCCTATTTAGTGGGAGCACAGGAACAAGCAGGTGAACAGAACAGGATAAAGCTGGAAGCTAGAATTGAGAATCATATTGCAAAGGATGTCGAAGCTGAGGGTAAACGGGGATTTTTTAAGTGGATGTACAACAGGATAGCCAAGTACCACTATATAAGACTCTGTGCTGTTAGGAATTTATTCACAGTTTTCAGTTTTGTGTTATATAATATATTTCCTGGTTATATAAAACTAGGTCTAAGAATCAAATTGTCTTTGACAAAGGAGAAAAGGTAACTTAATGGAGAAATGACAGTATTTTCAACAAACCGTGCTGGCACAATGGACATCCACATGCCAATAATGAATCTGGACACAGACCTCCCATCTTTCACAAAAATTAAAAATGGATCTGCTATAAACATTGAGGTACAGATGGCCCTTCTTTTCACTACATCTTTCTCTTTGGGGTAAATACCCAGTAGTGCAATGGCAGGGTCATAGGGAAGCTCTATTTTTAATTTCTTGAGGAATCTCCACACTGTTCTCCAAAGTGGCTGCACCAACTTGCATTCCCACCAACAGTGGAAGAGGGTTCCCCTTTCTCCACATCCCCTCCAACACATGTTGTTTCATGTCTTGACAATGTTGACCATTCTAACTGGTGTAAGGTGGTATCTCAATGTGGCTTTAATTTGAATCTCCCCGATGGCTAGTGATGATGAACATTTTTTTCATGTGTCTGATAGCCATTTGTATGTCTTCATTGGAGAAGTGTCTGTTCATATCTTCTGCCCATTTTTTGATATGATTGTCTGTTTTGTGTGTGTTGAGTTTCAGGAGTTCTTTATAGATCCTGGATATCAACCTTTTATCTGTACTGTCATTTGAAAATATCTTCTCCCATTCTGTGGGTTGCCTCTTTGTTTTCTTGACTGTTTCCTTTGCTGTGCAGAAGCTTTTGATTTTGATGAAGTCCCAAAAGTTTATTTTCGCTTTTGTTTCCTTTGCCTTTGGAGACAGATCTTGAAAAGAAGTTGCTGTGGCTGATATCGAAGAGATTACTGCCTATGTTCTCCTCTAGGATTCTGATGTATTCCTGTCTCATGTTGAGGTCTTTTATCCATTTTGAGTTTATCTTTGTGTATGGTGTAAGAGAATGGTCGAGTTTCATTCTTCTACATATAGCTGTCCAGTGTTCCCAGCACCATTTATCGAAGAGACTGTCTTTTTTCCACTGGATATTTTTTCCTGTTTTGTCAAAGATTATATGACCATAGAGTTGAGGGTCCATATCTGGGCTCTCTACTCTGTTCCACTGGTCTATGTGTCTGTTTTTATGCCAGTACCATGCTGTCTTGGTGATCACAGCTTTGTAGTAAAGCTTGAAATCAGGTAACGTGATGCCCCCAGTTTTATTTTTGTTTTTCAACATTTCCTTAGTGATTCAGGGTCTCTTCTGGTTCCATACAAATTTCTGGATTATTTGCTCCAGCTATTTGAAAAATACCAGTGGAATTTTGATCGGAATGGCATTAAAAGTATAGATTGCTCTAGGCAGTATAGACATTTTAACAATGTTTATTCTTCCAATCCAAGAGCATGGAATGGTCTTCCATCTTTTTGTGTCTTCTTCAATTTCTTTCATGAGTGTTCTGTAGTTCCTCGAGTACAGATCCTTTACCTCTTTGGTTAGGCTTATTCCCAGGTATCTTATGGTTCTTGGTGCTATAGTAAATGGAATCGATTCTCTAATTTCCCTTTCTGTATTTTTGTTGTTAGTGTGTAAGAAAGCCACTGATTTCTGTACATTGACTTTGTATCCTGCCACCTTACTGAATTGCTGTATGAGTTCTAGTAGTTTGGGGGTAGAGTCTTTGGGTTTTCCATATAAAGAATCATGTCATCTGCGAAGAGAGAGAGTTTGACTTCTTCATTGCCAATTTGGATACCTTTTATTTCTCTTTGTTGTCTGATTGCTGTTGCAGATGTAGTGAAAAGAAGGGCCATCTGTACCCCAATGTTTATAGCAGCAATGGCCACGGTCGCCAAACTGTGGAAAGAACCAAGATGCCCTTCAACGGACAAATGGATAAGGAAGATGTGGTCCATATACACTATGGAGTATTATGCCTCCATCAGAAAGGATGCATACCCAACTTTTGTAGCAACATGGACGGGACTGGAAGAGATTATGCTGAGTGAAATAAGTCAAGCAGAGAGAGTCAATTATCATATGGTTTCACTGATTTGTGGAGCATAACAAATAGCCTGGTGGACAAGGAGTTAGAGAGGAGAAGGGAGTTGGGGGAAATTGGAAGGGGAGGTGAACCATGAGAGACTATGGACTCTGAAAAACAATCTGAGGGTTTTGAAGGGGCGGGGGGTGGGAGGTTGGGGGAACCAGGTGGTGGGTATTAGAGAGGGCACGGATTGCATGGAGCACTGGGTGTGGTGCAAAAACAAGGAATACTGTTATGCTGAAAATAAAAAAATAATAAATAAATAAATAAATAAAAATTAAAAAATAAAAAAAATGCATGACAGATCTAAATGTAAAAGACAGAACTATAAAACTCCTAGAAGATTACAGAGGCTAGACCTAACCCATAGGGTCTTCTATATTATTGAGCCCTTTTCTAGGACTGGCCATGAGTACAGAAGCAATAAGAATCAAGATTCCCTCCCTTCTGCCCTAGAAGACAAAATTGTACAATGAAAATTCTTCAACAAAATGTACATCTTAGTGTAGTCATGGATCAGCGTAGCTAACCTAAACATACAACTTCAACAAAGGATCAGAAACTCTTGGAGGGAGTCATCATTTTTTTCATCTGTTTATTTTGTCATTCATCTATTCAGTAATTATGTAAGCTTCTTGTTATGTACCAATTCCAGTGTTATGTGATGGAGAAGAAGAAGATGGAGCAGATACAACATTTCCTGAGGGAACTAGTAAGCAAACTTACAATAATGAAAATCAGATGTGGAGAGAGCTAACATAGGGGAAATATATAGGACACCGTGGAGTACAACCAAAAAAGGAGTACCAAACCCACACTGGAGAAGTCCTGGAAAGCTTCTCAGAGAAGAGCTGGACCTAGAGGACGAACTGGAATGATGCAGGCAAAGAAGATGAGAAAGCGGCCTCCTGAGTAAGGAGCTGCACCTAGGCCTACGGGTAAGGGCTAGTGGGGGGCTAATCGCGCGCATGTCTTCATTGGAGAAGTGTCTTCTTCAGACTAGAGCACAGACAAAAGGGGACAGAGTAGTAAAAGGGAAGGCTGAGGAAGGTGGCAGCCCCAGGTCATAAAGGGCCATGTGCCCCTTGATAGGCTTCTGAATGTTTTCCAAAGAGCAAGCCATTCAGGACTTCCAGGCAAGAAGGTGACACCATCTGGTCAAACACAACAGAACAAAAACCTTTCAAAAACAGTCTTGTAAAAGGGATTCAATGAAAGAGGAAGTGGATGTACATTTAGGACAGGAAGACTATTTTGATGAGATGAATTCATCCAACGCTCAAAAAGCTGAGCTCAGCGGCAATGTGAATCTGAAAACCATTATCTCACTGTATTGAGTTAGAGTGAGAAATCAACCTGAATGGTTTTATGGATGAAAACACTCTGATCCCTGCAGAATCTCTTAGAGGAACCTCCGGATCCGGCAAAAGATTTTCAGTGTCTTGGGCGACAGACACCTCTGCAGTCTTTGGCATTATCTGCTGTCTATCTGGAACTGGGTCCCTCTAATGTTGGCCTCCAGGTACCTCCTGCCTACAGTAATTCCTCTTTTCTGAATTCAATCCCCATTTAGTTAAATGCCTGCCATGATATTGGATTTGGATGATAGCCTGTGCCACATCCCAGAATGCCTTAAACTGAGCCATGATCCAGTCCCCCACATATATTAGAGTTTGAAAAACTTAAGCCTTGTGAATACAAAACCACTGAGTTGGTATGAGGTATTAAATCACTGGCTGGGAGTACAAAAGCTGAGGGTTCAGAGTATTTAAATACAAACTAGCATCCAGCACCTCTTTGCAAGAAAGAGCGGGGAATCTCCTTAAGACTAGCCATTCATGGGGCACCCGAGTGGCTCAGTGGGTTAAAGCCTCTGCCTTCGGCTCAGGTCGTGATCTCAGGGTCCTGGGATCGAGCCCTGCATCAGGCTCTCTGCTCAGTAGGGAGTATGCTTCCTCCTCTCTCTCTGCCTGTCTCTCTGCCTACTTATGATCCCTGTCAAATAAATAAATAAGATAATTTAAAAAAAAGACTAGTCATTCATTACTGACAACAGGAGAGAGTAAGTTGGTGCACCATTTGTTTCACAGCTAAAGGAGAACGGAGGGCTCAGTGCATTCTCCAAACACCTGACCAAGAAGCCTGCCAGGAAAAAAAAAATTTCAAGGAATTTCAAAATTCCACAGTGTCCCTTATTTTTATCATTGACTTAGAAGAAGACAAACCTAAATGAGGTACACATTAGTCCACATTTAAAAATATTTCTGAAAGGTAAATTTCATTTTATTTAACTCAGAAACACACATTCCATCCTTATTCAGAGCTCTTTTATTAAAAGATTAAGAAGAACTGATGTTTAGTCATTCACAACATTGTGGGCAATGATTTTATAGCTTTCATGAATATGATACTGAAGTATACTTTGCAGGGAATCCTCCTCAATCAAATAGCACGGTCCAGGTGTGCTTTCTCGGGAAGACAAAAGGCTGCTGTTGATTGCCTACTCTTAAGAATACCTGTTTTCAGGGGGTGGGAAGAATCTGTGCCTGCAATCAGCATCCCCTGTTGGACTCTCCTGATTTAATTCCCAAGCACACGGTTGAAGGCGGAAGCTGAAAAAGATGAAAAGGAACAGCCGTAGAGCATCCTGAAAAAACCTCTTATGTGGCTCCCAGGGAGATTCAATTTTTAAAATTCCATTTCCTTCACATTAGTGTCTAAGTACTATCCTGTTAGGACTATCAGCTTTGGTCCAACATAGACCCCTGAAATCAGCTTCCGCACCTTCTAGTAGCCACACAGTTCAAGTGTGTGGAACAGGCATGGCTCCTTTTATGCTTTTTGTGCTTATTTGTATCTCACATAACTGACAGTTCCGTGGTTTTTGTCTGCTTCATTCTCACATACCATATACCAAAAGCATACCTCTGACTAAAAGTTGAAGAAAACCCTAAGATAATGAGTGGTTGAGGTGCTACAGGCCACAGAATTTAAAACAAAGCACAGTGCTGGGGGGCAGGGAGCAGAAAATTCCAAGCAAAAAAGTGCCACAGACATTCCAAAAAGCTAACCGTTATTAACTTGAGGCTACCTGGTAAGAAATGTGCAGTGCGCCAACATGCCAATCCTAGACCCTGCTCTGCTCTCCACTGTCAACTAACGGTCACAACAGGCACTGAACAACCATTTCCTGATGCTGGCTTTGGACCCCATTATACACGATGGGAACACAGACGCCATCTCTGCTCTCATGGCCCCAAAGTTAAGCGGGGTAGGGCAAAGAATGGCAATCAGACTACATAGTGTGAGAAGAACGATGAAGACGAGGCAAGGTATATCTTGCCTGGGAACAAAGAGTGTTCTTTATCCACAGGGCAACTTTTGACCTCATCGCCCACCATCCTTAATTACTAACACAAGAAACTGCATTACCATTCACCAAAGGATATTTGAGATTTCCTAATCTTCTGTTGCACATTGGGTAACCAAGCACAACTGAGAATAAACAGTAACATGTCTGGTCAAGACATTTAAAATATTAAAACCCACTGAATTGAAAAAGGAAGATCACTGCATTTGCTAAATATTCTAGTTTTGGTAATTAGAAGATGGTAATTTTTTAATTGCATGTGTTTCTGTTTCTAATCACACTGGCAGCACCTTGGGTATGAAATATGCAAGACCTTTAACACCCTGCCAGGCACATAGTCGGTACTCGATAAACAGAGGCAGTATTACTGAACTTTGAACTATTTTCCCATCATACTCATCACCATAAAATAAGGAGACACATTTCATAAGCCATATAAGCAAATATGCCTTCTTTATAGTTACTCCCCACATATATTAAAAATATTCATATTCCACATAGATGAAACTTGTTCCACTGTACCCACATCTGCTCCAGAACACATGGATGTCTTGGGTTGATTAAGTGTATTAGTTTCAGAACAATAATTCATAGGAGGAACACTTTGAGATAACAGTGAATTATATTCTCCAAGCAAGAACTCTGAGATAAATCTAAGGGCTTCCAGTGTATGTGGTATCTCTTCCTAAATAACTGAAAGTTAGAGCAGTTATGCAACTGTGCAACAGTGGGCCTTTGACCGATTCAACCGAAGGCATCCATGTGCTTGGGAACAGATGCGGGAGCAATACTAAGATTTTTTAATATAGGGTGGTTACAAAAAGAAAGGAAAAGTAAAACAGATTTTGACAGTCCTAAGCAAGCCAATAGGCTAGAAAGTCAGGCTCTGTCTTGGGAGAGGGAGAATTCTGAAATTCCTTTGTCTCTTTACATTTAGCATAGCAAGAGACAGGCCCAGGGAACTTCATTTAAGTTTAAGGAAGAAAAGGTTCTGTTTCCAGTTTGGAAATGGAAAGAAAGAATTCAAATTTTACACTTCTCAGTCTTCTCAGGGCACATGGACTGAGCACAATAAGGCAGAAGAAAGCTAAAAGAAAAATCAAAGGGATTATGTAGGACCAACATCTCCCCATTTCCCCCACCTATCCAACCCCCATAACCGCCATTCTACTGTCTGCTTCTATGTACTTGACTGTTTTCAATTCCATATATGAGTGAGCTCACACAGGTTTTTCTTTCTGTGTCCAGCATATTCACTATGTATGTGTATATCAAATCGTCATGTTGTAAACCTTAAATATAAAATTTTTATTTAAAACATTTCTTAAAAAGAGAAATTACATGGGAACACTACCCCCACATACTCAGGGAGGCTAAATCTCAAATTGAAGAGAAATATTTCGAAATATCCCATTTGCTGAGTTCCAAAGATATGCCCAAAGGAGGAACATCAGGCTTTTCTCTTCTTTGAACTTCTCATAATTAATAACAATAGGCAATGTTCATAAAACACTTCCAGTAGGCACTGTTATAAGTGCTTTAAATGTAGTAACTCACTTAGTCCGTACAATAACCATATGGGAAGGCATTGGTTGGCTCCCTGCTTTGCAGATAAGGAGACCAAAGCATGGAAAGATAAAGTGGATTGTCCAAGGCCACTGTTAGTAAATGGAAGAAACAGTTTAAAATATAATGTCATTCTGTCCCTTAATTAGGTGCAACTCTATTACTTTCTCTACCAGTTTTCTTCTCCCTTATGGGAAACGTATGTCTCCCATAATTTCTTCATCTGTACTCAAGCCTCTTTGAGGTTTTACCTTTCACTTTTATACTCCCCACAATGCATAGCAAAGCACTACTAGACATGTACTTTTGAGACTGGAGTCATTAAATCCTAATGTCAAGTATCTCCTTACTTACAGATAAGGCAGCGTCAGCTTGGACTTCATGCAAAAAGTGACTATCTCAAAATGGTGGCATAAAATACCCATCTATTGGGGCACCTGGGTGGTTCCGTCAGTTCAGCGTCTGAGTCTTGGTTTTGGCTCAGGTCATGGTCTCAGGGTTGTGAGACGGAGCCTCGTGTTGGGCTCTGTGCTCAGCGGGGAGTCTGCCTGGGATTCTGTCTCTCTACGTCTGTCTTCTCCCTCTGGCTCTTTCCCAGCTCACGTGGTCTCTTGATCTAATAAATCTTTTTTTTTTAAGATTTTATTTATTTCAGAGAAAGAGAAAGTGAGAGAGAGTATATGAGTGGGGAGAGGGAGAAGCAGGCCCCTCACTGAGCAGGGAGCCTGATGCGGGACTATATTCCAGTACTCTGGGACCATTACCTGAGCCGAAGGCAGGCACGTAACCAACTGAGCCACACAGGCACCTTTAATAAATAAAACCATTTAAAAGAGTAAAAATAAAATAAAATACCCATCTGTTGCCATAGCTTAAATACTGATACTGATACTGACCTTGACAGAAGATCATAGTGCTGAGATTGAAGAAACAAATCTGCAGTAATACATGGCTACTTCCGGCACTATGAACACGATATTTGAAGGAAGCAATGCTGTTTATATAACTTAAACACTGCTAAGGACTTAGAACATAAAGAATGTATTTAAAATATCTATGCAGGGGCGCCTGGGTGGCTCAGTCAGTTAAGCGTCTGCCTTTCGCTCAGGTCATGATCCCAGCCAAAGTCCTGGGATCGAGTCCTGTGTGCATCAGGCTCCCTAATCGGTGGGGAGTCTGCTTCCCACTCTCCCTCCACCCCCTCCCCTGCCCATGCTCTCTCTCATGTGCTTGTCCGCTCTCTCATTCTCTCTCAAATAAATAAATAAAACCTTAAAAAAAAAAAAAGATACCTATGCAAACTACTATGGGCTTTTCCACCTTAAATGCACAAGAACACCACCAACCAAACCAAGGGAAACAAGTGTAATGTGGGACACACAAACAAGGGAAGAAACTCTAACAAAACATTTTCCAAGGCCATACTTCCTAAGGATTATCAGCAATCCCCTAGTGGGAGGGAATTATAGATGACAACAAGAACTTATCTATCCTGTGTGGAGTTTGTGGCATATAACAATATATTTTAAATTGAATGGAATTCTCATTATAGTCTACACTGGGGTTGTACTCCTTCACATTGTGAGTTTTTTGTCATCTTTATGATGACCAAGTTCAAAGGGACACTCAAATCATGTTAGTATTAACTAGTCAAGTTTGGCGGGGGGGCCTATCGGAAGAGTGAGGTCAGATGCTAAGGACCAGAGAAAACACATCCAAAAAAGCCAAGCCCCTTTCAGAATTTCGTCTTTCATCAGGGAATGTAACGTATCTTCCCGGTATTCAATAAGCGTCTACGAGTGTTTGGTGTAGAGACATGTTGAGAGCCCCTCACTGGCCTTTCTCCCATAGCTCAGTCTTCTGGACTCTACAATAATCTATTGCTAGAAACAACTTATAGCAGAAGCTCTGCTGGAGTGAAGGTCTCTTTCCTACTGCCTCAGTTACCAAGAGACACTGAAGAAACAATAAGGTCACATTATTTCTTCACTTCAGCAGATAATAAAAGCGAAATTTTTATTTAAAAGTAGATTTGAAGTATCACATATATTAACGGCACTTTCCCTTGAAATAAGGTAAATGCTGTGGTCTCAGATAACAAATGAGGAGACAGAAAGAAATAGGTTTAGTTCCTTGCCCAAGGCCATTCTGTATGTCAGTGACAGCCACAGCTTTGACACTTTGCCCTAAGCTCTGTCTCCAAAGACGCATTTCTGATCTTTAATCATTACAAAGTTGCTAGAGAAGAAACACTGTGCCTATTTCAAGATACTGAAACAATTACATAGAAAAACATTTTTTTCCAGATCCTGACATCTCCATTTAGAGCATCCAAACTCCTATTTTTCCCCAAAATGTATTGACCAACATTTGGTGGCATGACATTTCCTCATCTATATGAAAATGTTGAGAGCATGCCCAAGGGCATGGACGGACGGCATTTTCCCAGTAATCACTCAATAAGCAGAGTTAGAACTCTTTCTAGTTTTAGAGAAGCAGAAGACTTTTTGCTGAACTTGTATTGAACAGTAATTTCATCTAAGGCACTTAGCTCAGCAGCAGCTAGATAAAGATACAAGTGAGGCCAGCATACTGGGTACGGTCCTTCTAAACTTCACTTAACTTCACTATCTATACAAATATCTCACCAAGTCACTTGAGGAGCTTTTAAGAAGCACATTTCCATACCCCACCCTTGACCTAGTAAGTCAGTAGCTCTGGTGGAATGACTCAGTGACTCAGTGCCCCCATATCCAGACTTACTCCGAGTTTTCAACAAGCAGATCCTTAAATGTTGGTGGTTGACTATAAGAATCCTACACAGGAGATGCAAACTGTCCTTGCTACTGACAAGACCACTCAAAGATTAAGTCTGAAATGTCATTTGCATTTTGACTATGGGAAGAGACAGGGGAAAGGTGTTCACGAGGAAGGCAAGATATCCTTAATGTGTTTGAATATTACCGCATTATTCTTATGAGCAGTCTTCCAGCACGAGACTGTCTGGGCCCTAATTCTGGCTTTAAATAATCCTAGCGTGTCCAACAGGGCAAATCACTTAACCTCTCTCTGCCTCAGTGTCTCTGTCTATAAATTAGAGACAATAATAGTGCCTATTTCCTGGGGCTATAACATGACTTACATTAAACTTATTTGCACATTCTAAGTACTTCAAAAGTGTTAGGTTCTGTTGTATAGCACTCATACTTTCAAAAGGGTTTTGTATATATCCTATGGAATCGATTAGGGTCTATCGCCCTCCACTACTGTGATGACCAAACTTGAACAGACTGACTTTTGCCACGTTACTCTAAAGATTCACGGTACAAATGATAGTAATGCCAAGGCTCGTGATTTTTAGCCTCTTCCTCACATACATATGGTTTCCCTTCACTCCCAACTCAACATCCTCTTGGACTGTGAGTTACTACTGTGTAGACTAGAGCCCACGGGAAGAAGCAGTAAGATTCCTTAATACCTAACTTTTCACCAGCATATACAGAAGAAAGTAGTGAAACTCCTGAAACTTAATAAGGCAAAGTTTCAGTTACGCGCAGAGTTCAGAATTCAGCTATGCACAAATACACATTTCCCACCCATGTTAGATCTAATAAATGTTCTCAAGCTTCATTATGGAAGAAGAATCACTCTGCTACTAATCTACTTTGTGTGACATCAGCAACCTGTGTGACAACAGCTGACAGATAGTCGGCCAAGATGATAAGCAAAAAAGTCTTATGGCTTTATGTATGGGGAGGCTTTGAAACAAAAGGTCTGGGAACCAGATCTCAAACGGCCCTCTGTGTATAACTGATGACATTTACCAAGAGACCTCTGAAAAAGAAATCAGAGTTCATATACCTGCCTTCCAACTACACAGTGGCAGAGCACTGACACTACTGTCTATTGCTTCTGCTGCTACAACCCATGCCACGGTCTTGAGTAAGTGCCTGTTTCATGCCATGCAGAAATTGGCTGAATGCCAAGGAGGGTTGAACAGTTCAAATTTGTTCCATTTGAATAGAGTCTTACAGCAGCATAAGTTAGCCAATTATAGACCTCTCTCAGACTTACTCTATTGTCAACCCAGTGCTCCAGAGGACACTGAAATCACTGGATGTGCCACCAAACAGACTTCTGCCCAATTAACTGGGGACAAGAGGGTTGGCAAAAATGCTTGCCTCAGTAGGGCAAGAGGCCAGCATGAGCCTGGGCTGCGTGCCGGGAAGGCTGAGCAGTAAAGGATGAACAGAGTTATTGATTCATTTTATTTTTAGATACTTTAAAGAAAACTCAATCTAGTTAATCAAGATTAATTAAGATGTTATAATTAGCAAGAAAAGTACAGACCAATGTTTTCCTCCAGGTGCACATGGGCATACATCTAACCAAACAGAATCAGAATCCCACTTGTCAACAGACAACATTTTTAAACTGTAAAACGTTTGCCGTATAAGTTTATATACAGGCTACCATGAATACCCCTTCAGTCTTTGATAATAGTTATTATAATACTACGGAAAAATCTTGCAACTGGTAGTCTTCAATTTATTTATCTAGAATATTCTTCACCTTCACCTTGCATTTAAAACATCAGCATAAAAAATCACCTCCAGCTTACACACCCACATAGGCACATAGGTAAAACACTTAGAAATACAACATTAACAGGTGGGTCAACATATACGACAGAGAAACAAAGCGGGGACTAAAGACTGATCAGTGTTAGACAGGAAGAAGTGAAAAATAGAAAAAAAAAGTCTCATTTGTTAGAATATGCCTAAAAGATTAGTGTCAAAAGACCTAAACTTATCCCCACAGACCACTTTTTCTGACAGTCTTCAAAGGGCTAAATGGATCAAACAGAATAGGACTAAAAGGAAATGGAATTCATTATTTTGTTCAAAGGAAGTAGAGAGTAAACAATACTAAAGGCAAATATAAGGGTGATCAGTAAAAGAGAAAGCATCAACTAATTATGCTAGTCATGATACGGGGTGGGGGGGTGGGGCACGAGGGAGAGAGAAGCAACACAGGGTCCCCTGCTGCTTTTCTGCCACTTCCACACCTGACAGGGAGAGGAAGATCACAGGTATTCACCAATGGGACAGCAGTGTGGCCAGCAATACCTCTTCTCCCCAACCCCAAGTAAATTCACACATCTGACAGCAAGACACATTGAATTGCACAGTCAAGTACTACTGGAAGTTATAGAAAACCAAGCGTTCCACTTCAGATAGCCAAGTTTGCTCAGCAGAACCTTTTCAAAGACTGCAAGCCAATCTGCAAATGATTGAGGAGATGAGCAATCTTGACTGGACCAAGTAATTGACATGCTGGCTTCCATGTTTCAGATCTCCAGTTAGTAATATACGCTATAAATCCAGGCCGACCCAGTAGGTCAGCATGGCTTATAACCTTACATAGTATGGAAACTAAGTATGTTGTAGTATAGGCTATCAGGGACAAGGTACTTCTCCATGAGCTCAGAACACGGTCCCACTGCAATTCACTTCTAAAATAAGATAGGGTAAAATAAGATATAGGAAAAACATATATACCTGCTTTAATGGCAGTATATATTTTTAGAATTGCAGCTTACAAATGAGCACAGATATCAACTACCATTCTAAAAGAGCCAAAAAAGGAGGTAAAGAACAAACATTCATTTAGGACCTACTCCATCTCTGACAGCAAGTGTTCAAAGTGGTTGTTACTATTTCATCATTACTTTTATGATCTCATTGGTCCTTAAAATCACACTCTGAAAAGGTAGGTATAATTATCAGACTCATTTTTAGGTAAACTCTAGAGGCTCATTAGTTTAAGTGACATAACCAAGTATTACAGCTAGGAAATTGCAAACTCCAGGCCTCTCTCATGCCAATTCTGTTCTACATACACCCTGTTGCTTCCCCAACATTTTACATTTTATCCAACGTATAACATCAGAAAGATAAAATAATGATTCTGTGGTAGGCAGAATAATCCTCCCCCGTCCCTATCAAACGATGTCTACCTCCTAATTAATCCCCAGAACCTGTGGGTATATTTGTTTACATGGGTAAAAGGGAATTAAGGTTGCTCATAATCAAATGACCTTGAGATGGGGAGACTACTTTGGATTATCTGGGATGTCCTAATGTAATCAAAAGCAGAAAAATCCCCCCCAAAAAAGGGACAACTAGAAAAATGGTAGTGATAAAGAATTAACTGGTCTTTGCTAACTTTGAAGATGGTAAGGAGCTACAAGACAAGGAATGAAGGTGGTTTCTAGAAGCTAGAAAATGCAAGGAGTCAGATACTCCAACGGTAACTCCAGAAAGAAAGCAGCCCCAGTGACACCTTGATTTTAGCCCACTGAGATCCACTTTGGACTTCTAAGGCTATAAAATAGATTTTTGTTTGTTTGTTTCTTTGAAACCACTAAATTTGTAGTAATTTGTTACAGCAGCAATAGGAAAGTAACATTGATTGTATTACTAAGTCTCCTGAAAATGAAACAGACCATATAAAATGACATATGCTAAATTTCTATTGAGCTGATAGCTTATACAACTGACTAGAATTAAACCATTAGCAAAAAAAAAAATTGTGACTAAACTAATCAATATTTATAAAAATGCATTACGTACCTTTGCATATAAATTGTTCTCACAAAACTCATTAGCAGTTTATTTTCATTCATATTCCAAATAGGAAACTAAACCCCAAGAAACCTAAGCAATGTAAGGATTTGATCAATCTCACTTATGTTCAGAGAAATGAACATCGAAACAAGATTATTTTTATGAAGTCTTTGAGAAGAAAAAGTAAGTTTGATAAACCAAGTCCTGGCAAATCATACACAAACAGTGGCTTAAAAAGTTGTTATCATACAGTTTTGGAGGCGATAAGTAAGAAACGAGTCTTAGGAAGGCTAAAACAAAATCATGGTGGCTGCAGGAATGAAATCTCTCTGGACATTCCAGGAGCACAGAATCCCTTTCCTTGCTTTTTCCAAACCTTCTAAAGACCACCCACACTCTGTTTGGTTCATGGCTCCTTCCTTGAATCACGTCTGCACATCTCTTACTTGGATTCTAATCTACTCTGACTCTGATCTTCTCCCCCTGCCCCTTATCTTTATTATTTGCTTTTTACATATTCTTGAAATGTATATCTTCCTGATATGCTTTACAGGATGTATATTGAGATTATTTCTTACTCCAATCTTTGACTTGCTTTTTCAATGTCTTAATGATGCTTTTCATTAATGGGAATTTTAAAATTTTATTAGGTCCAGAGCTCATCTGTTACTTTTATGTTTATTGATTTCTGTATTCTAAGAAATATTTTCTTGTCCAAAGTGACAAAGATATCCCCCTAAAGTTTTGTTCTAGGATCTCCATATGTAACTCTCATTTTTATTATGTTTGCAATTCATCTCAAGTTACTGTTTGTGTACAATGTGATCTAGGACTGGTATTTTTTTCCTTATCAATATCTAGTCAGCAACAATTCCTTAAAAATAGTTTCCTCTCTCTATTGAACTACATTGGTGCCTCTATCTAAAAATATTTGACCAAACATGTAAGGGCCTATTCATGGACTCTTTCTGTTTCATCCACCTACCTGGCTGCACTTTAGGTCAATACATAGCTACCACTACCACTGCAAATACTACCACCAGTGCTACTGCTTCTATTTTAACTACTCTAGACTTTAAGTCTTAATTAGTGGTAAACCTCCAAACTTATAATTTTCCAAGATTGTTTTAACCTGTATTTTCTACATTCACACATAATTATCACTGTAATCTTGACCATTTCTACCAAGGTAAGTGTTGGGGTTTGGATTATAATTGCAATTAATCTATTGGTCACTTTGCAGTTGACAAATTAAAAGTAATTCACCTATAATGCATGAACACAATATATGTATTTATGTAGATTTTTATTTATTTTTCTGTTTAATATTTGCTAGTTTTGGGATAGAGGCCACACACATTTTTTTTTGGTCAGATTTATCCTTAAGTATTTTGGTTTTTGAAGATATAGTATAAATAGTATTTTAAGGTATCATTTTCAATTGTTAATTATGAGTAAACAACATATTATTACATGTTGACCTTCTCTCCTGATATCCTGCATAGTTCCAAGTGTTGGATCTAAAACTTTGAATTTTCAATATATGAAATCATTGTTTGAATGGAGGTATACTTTCTCTTGCCCAACAGTTGTGCTTTTCATTTTATTATTTCCTTATTGTTTAGGCTTAGACCTTCAATACAAAGCTGAATGGAAACAGAGTGTTCCTCAAGTATGGTTTGTTACGGGATATTTCATAAATGTACTTTATCAAGTTGAGAAAATGTCCTTCTATTCAGATCTTATTGGTCTTTCATGAAAGAGTTTAGGATGTTGATTTTTTAAAAATATCTGTTAATAGGACACTTCTTGGGTTTATTTTGTTAATGTGATAAATTAAGTTTCATACAGTGTTTTTACTGCTAGATTTGATTTACTAATATTTAAAGTTTTTGCATCTGTATTAATAAATGATGAAGAGCATAATTTTCTCTACTTATCCTTTTCAAGTTTCAATATTATGGCTACACTGACCTCATTACAACAACTTAGAAAGTGTTCTCTCAAGTATGTGTGTAAAAATGGTATTATTTATTTCATAATTTTTTTAAGATTTTATTTGTCAGAGACAGAGAGAAAGTACAAGAGAGGGGGGCAGACAAAGGGAGAAGCAGGCTCCACACTGAGCAAGGAACTCGATGTGGGACTTGAACCCAGGAACCTAGGATCATGACCTGAGCCAAATGTACACACTTAACCAAATGAGCCACAGAGGAGTCCCTTCTTTCATATACTCAGTAGAAGTATGCAGCTATGCTACTGGACCAAATGATATAGTAAAGTTTTTAACTATTTCTTCATGTGTCAGTTTTGGTGATGAGAGGAAAAAAAAATACCAGGCAGGACAAATGAGAAACCTAAAACCATATCTACTTTCCTTATCTCGTTTTATGTGCCTAAGAAAACCTTGAAACCAAAAATCTAACAATGATATTTATGAAAGAAAAAGTATAGGCCAATCATACTCATGAACATCAATCTAAAAATTATTTTTAAAAAACAGCAAAGCAATTTCAGTAATAAAAAATATGTCATGACCTAGTCAGGGTAATTCCAGGAAAGGAATACAAGTTTGATTTAACATTACATAATTAGTTTTGTTGACCACAGTAATAGATTAAATTGAAAAACGATGATTACCTCAAATATAGAAAAATTAATTTTAGCTCATTTATAATTAAAGCAAAATTTTTAAACAAGGAATGAAAGAAATCTGCCTTAATATAGAGAAGTGTGTCTATAAAAACCTTATAGCAGGAGCACCTGGGTGGTTCAGTCGATTAAGCATCCAACTCTTGATCTCAGGTTTGTGAGTTCAAGTCCAGCATGTTAAAAGAATAAAAAAAGGAAAGGAAACAAAATGAAAAGGAAAACAAAACCAACAGAATGGAGAAGATATTTTCAAAGTATACATCTGATAAGGGGTTAATATACAAACTATGAACTCTTACAACTCCACACCAAAAAAAAAAAAAATTGATTAAAAAACTGGACAGACGACCTCAATAAACATTTCTTTAAAGAGAACATCCACACAGCCAACAGACAAATGAAGAGAAGCTCCACATCACTCATCATGAGGGAAATGCAAATCAAATCAATACAACAATGAGATGTCACCTCACACCTGTCAGAATGGCTAAAATCAACAATACAAGAAACAGGCATTGGTGAGGATGTGAAGAGGAATGCAAACTATTGTACCCACTGAAGAAAACAGTATGGACGTTCCCCAAAAAGTTCCAAGTAGAACTCAGCCTATGGTTCAGCAATCTCACTACTAGGTATTTACTCAAAGAATACAAAAAGACTAATTCAAAGGGATACATACACCCCAGTCTTTACAGCAGCATTATCTACAATAGCCAAATTAAGAACACAGCCTAACTGTCCATCAACTGATGAATGGATAACAGAGATGTTATATCCATACATACACACACATACATGCACGCATGTGCGCCAGAATATTACTTAGCCATCAAAAAGAATGAAATCTTGCCATTTGCAACAACATGGATAGAGTTACAGTATTAATATAAGTGAAGTAAGTAAGAGAAAGACAAATACCATAGGATTTCACTCATATGTGAAATTTAAGAAACAAAACAGACGAACATGGTGGGGGGAGAGGTAAACCAATAAAGAGATTCTTTTTTTCTTTTTTAAAGATTTTATTTATTTATTTGTTAGAGAGAGACAGAGCGTGAGCACAGGCAGACAGAGTGGTAGGCAGAGGCAGATGGAGAAGCAGGCTCCTCGCTGAGCAAGGAGCCCGATGTGGGACTCGATCCCAGGACGCTGGGATCATGACCTGAGCTGAAGGCAGCTGCTTAACCAACTGAGCCACCCAGGCGTCCCCAATAAAGAGATTCTTAAGCATAGAGAACAAACTGATGATTACCAGAGGGAGGTGGGTGGGGGAATGGGTGAAATAGGTGATGGGGATTTAGGAGGGCACTTGTAATGAGCACTGGGTGATTTATGGAAGTGTTGAACCACTATATTGTGCACCTGAAATTAATACTACACTGTATGTTAACTGGGATTTACATAAAAACTTAATAAAAATGGTAATAAAACATTTCCCAAAAACGAAGAGACAAGAGATGAATTCTTGAGATGATGTGGAGAAACTCTTTCATTTTCAATCATAGCTCTGCCATTTACAAACTTGTGCTACTTTATTTATCTTCTGTGCTTTAGTTTACTTGACTACATAATGGAGATAATGGTAATATGTATCTCATGGATTATTCCTAATACGTACATCAGACATTTAATACCATGCCTAGCGCATAAGAACTTATCGATATCTTACATATTATGCTGTAGCAAAAACTACCTTCCCCTAAATTAGATAGATTAAAAATGTAAACATTAAAAACAAAGCTTTAAGTTAGAATATAGGATGTTTTGATGGGAGTGGAACTCTTCAATAAAATGCAAAAAGCCTAAAAAATTGATAAACCAAATATAATCATATTTCTGCATGCAACAGCATAACAAAATTTAAAGAGAGACAACAGCCTTTAAGAGGACATTCATATAACCTAGGAAATATAAGGAATGATTATGAAATTTTTCTACAAAACAGAGATAAAGACAATCAACCCAATAGGTAAATGAGTAAAGGATATGGCCATGCAGTTCATAAAACTCAGACATAAAACTGACAATTAAACAACAGTAATATACTATATCACACATATATCGTTTTGTTTCAAATGATGGATCTTTAACAAATTGACAATCATAAAGGTATGTTTTAAGAAATGCAGGGTAATGACAAAACCAATAAAAATGTTTATGAGTTTTATACTTTAAAAAAGACTTAAAACAATATAAATGGCTTTCAGTAAGATACTGTATGAACTGTGGTATATACTTAGTTTTATATTACAGAACAATTAAAATCTGTCTCACTTATGTAAAAATAAATATTACATATTTATACATGTTAACTTTTTGTTGAAATTTAGTTCACAAAATTGTGCAAATCTAAGGTGTACAACATGCTAGTCTGATACATTTGTATACTATAATAATTGCCATCTTAGCAATAATTAGCACCTCTATCACATCACATAATTATCATTTCTTCCTGGTGGTTGGAATAATTAGTCATTTAGCAAATCTGATTCTAATAGGATACATATATAAACATATAAATAATATACCAGAATGGCCTATAAATACATAATACGATACAAGCATGGATCACATAGACACATCTTAAGAGTATGGGATATGAGAAAGAGAAGGGAAACCAGGGACTTGTCCAGGTTTATAACATTACTTTTTTATCTTTTCAATCATTTCAAACTAGATGTGAAAAAGTAAAATGTCATTTTTAGGAATAGAACTGAAGGATCATGAAGAGTTTTCTGTGTTTTATGTCAAAAGACCATTGCAGTATTTGATTTACTATGTTATTTTGGTTAAATAAAACATTTTAGACCAGAATGAAAATAAAATTTAAGAAATAGGAACTTCTGCTGGAGCCATAATGGAGTAGTAACAGGGACCAGCTGAACTCTCACCTTAAGCAACTAAAATACAAGACAGAAATGAGTACACACAGTATGATTCGATTTGTATAGATTCTCACAAAATGTAATCTATAGTGACAGCAAGCAGATCAGCAATTGCCTAGGGATGAGAATGGAGGTAGGTTGGAATATGAACAGACTTGAAAACACTTAGGAGACTGAAAACATTAGTTATCGCCACCATGGTAATGATTTCATGGGTGCAAATATATGACAAAATTCATCAAAGTATATACTATAAATTATTAGTTATGTTAATTATACCTCAGTAATGTTATTTAATATATAAGCTATTTGGTTATATCCTTTCTATACATCCAATCTTTAATTTTGCATAGTGGGGATTATAAAACGAATACCTACATTGTAGGACCATTTTGAATTATAATTTAGATAGATATTTTTCTAAGTGTTTCATACATACTAAGATACAGTAAATGCTTAATAAGTTCTTACTACTACATACTAGATGTTGGCACATATTATCTCATTTAATCTCAAATTACCCTAATATTTCTGTAAGAGACATATTTGTATGCTCATTTGACAGATGACAGAAGTTCAAATCACTGAGGTGAAATATCTAGTTCTACAGCTCACATTTGGCAAGACTGCAATTTGCATATAGCCCCACTAGACTATAAAACCCTTGCTAGTCTTCATGGCATATTATCAATATATTTATTGATGTCTTATTGTTTAATACTTTTACTTGAAACATAGATCAGTATTTATAATTTCTCCAACTGACTATCACACAGGCACAGTCATCCTGTGTAGGACGTTATTGATGGCCCAAATTCCTAAACTCAGCATTTCCACAGTTGTCATGTAAAGATAGCCTTTAGTCGTCAAAGCAGGACAGATTTTCTTGCCTCCAAACCCAGGGAAAGCCAGGACACTACAGTGATGGGAAATGGAAGTACTTCCCTTTATCTGCTTGTAATCCTGTACCTGGTGCTCTAAGAGTTTAAAAGTCTGTTCTGTTGTACACAAAGATAAACTCAAAATGGATAAAAGACCTCAAGGTGAGGCAGGACTCTATCAAAATCCTAGAGGAGAACATAGACAGTAACCTCTTTGACATTGGCCACAGCAGCTTCTTTCAAGATATGTCCCCAAAGGCAAAGGAAACAAAAGTGAAAATGAACTTTTGGGACTTCATCAAGATCAAAAATTTCAAAAAAAAAAAAAAAAGACCAAAAATTTCTGCATAGCAAAGGAAACAGTCAACAAAACAAAGAGGCAACCCACGGAATGGAAGAAGATATTCGCAAATGATACTACAGACAAAGGGCTGATATCCAAGATCTATAAGGAACTCTGAATTCAACACACAAAAAACAGATAATCACATCAAAAAATGGGCAGAAGACATGAATAGACACTTCTCCAAAGAAGACATACAAATGGCTAACAGACACATGAAAAAATGTTCATTATCACTAGCCATCAGGGAGATTCAAATCAAAACCACATTGAGATACCACCTTACACCAGTTAGAATGGCCAAAATTAACAAAACAGTAAACAACAAGTGTTGGAGACGATGTGGAGAAAGGGGATACTACTGTTGGTGGGAATGCAATTTGGTGCAGCCACTTTGGAAAACAGTGTGGAGATTCCTTAAGAAATTAAAAATAGAGCTACCCTATGGCCCTGCAATTTTACTACTGGGTAATTACCCCAAAGATACAGATGTAGTGAAAAGAAGGGCCATCTGTACCCCAATGTTCATAGCAGCAATGGCCACAGTCGCCAAATTGTGGAAAGTACCAAGATGCCCTTCAACGGATGAATGGATAAAGAAGATGTGGTCCATATATACAAAGGAGTATTATGCCTCCATCAGAAAGGATGCATACCCAACTTTTGTATCAACATGAACAGGACTGGAAGAGATTATGCTGAGTGAACTAAGTCAAGCAGAGAGAGTCAATTATCATATGGTTTCACTTACTTGTGGAGCATAAGGAACAACACGGAGGACATGGGGAGATGGAGAGGAGAAGTGAGTTGGAGGAAATTGGAGGGGGAGATGAACCATGAGAGACTGTGGACTCTGAGAAACAAACAGGATTTTGGAAGGGAAAGGGGTAGGGGGTTGGGTGAGTCTTGCGGCAGGTATTAAGGAGGGCACGTATTGCCTGGAGAACTGGGTGTGGTACATAAACAATGAATTTTGGAACACACACAAAAAAATTAAATTAAATTTTAAAAAAGAATATAAAAAAAGAATATATACACATAGATGTAGCATCAACTAATTCAGATTCTTTTGAAAATCTGACCTGAAGCCAATTAGGGTTTAACTCATATGAAAGAACAGGCCTGCTAAGAATATTTATGTTATAATCAAACATAATTGTAAACAACTGTTTAACCTAATTAAAATAAAACTCAACTATTTTAGCTTAATAATTTTAGCAACTAGAATGATAATAATGAAAATAATTATTTTTCATAATGGTCCTTTCCATGAAATTACTTGATTATTTATTACTTTAAATGACTAGGTTTTCTTTTATAATGGATAACCCTAGGTTTATTTTGTAATAATTTAAAATTTTAATTTCCAGCTAGTTCAATTTAATAAAATACAGAAAATTTGGAAATTGTATATGCAGATTCTATTGAACAAATGATTTAGATGAGATCTTCTCCTGGAAAAAGTAATAGCCAGGTAGCCTTATATTTTATTTTTCAAATTTCCAAAGTATAAAAGCGTCTAGTACATAAATAGTTTCTTAATATTCGCTGAATGAATTCCCTGCAGTCATCCATAAGCTTGTAATAATTTTAAATTACAAATCCATGGATTTGATATGATTCCATCAGCATACCATATTTTTGTAAAGTAAAACATCTTATTGAAATAAATGAAGAGTGGAATAATGGAATAATTGAACTTGGAAATGCACACATACAGTTACTGAAGAAGTTTTTAGCTCTGTGACTTTGATCAAACAAATTAACCTCTCTGTGGCTTTTATCCTATAACAAATTGATAATAGAAACATTTCCTATCCCATAGCATTATTATAAAATTTTTAAAATTCAGAAACCTATTGGGTACTTAGTGAAAAGAAGGAAAAAAGTGTTCTATATCATGCAACAAACATTTGCTTACAAAAACCAAAATTAGCATATTAGTATATTAATACATTGTAATTGGAATATTTGTATTATATCTTGTACAGAATTATAGGCAAGCTAATATTAGTGTAGAAGAATTAATAATGTATATTTCACATTAAATATATCCAGCTGAAATATTAAAACAAAAATAGTTTATATAAATAAGACAATTGCAAAAAATAAAAGTTTTTAAAAGTCTGTTCAGTTGTTGTTTTCTAGAATCATGCCATAGATCCCAACAATCCTGGTTATTGAATGCCCTATCACTGGATAAACTGTTTTACAGATATCTGTGAAACATTACAAATGTCTATAAAACATTTATCTTCTTGCTTATATGAACAATACTCATTCTGTGCAAAAGCACAGATCTTATGATATGTCATTTATATTCCAAAATCAACTTTAATTCCATGTAGTTTTGGTTACTAGTAACACGCATTCCTTATTCACTCAACAAATAATGAAGCACCCACTCTGTATTTACAATGTTGAATTAAGATCTATTCCCTGATCTAACCAAGCTTATCTTCTAGGGCAGTATATATGATTTAAGGACAGCTAGCACCATAGTTATTCAAGTATTGTTAAAATGTATGATTCTAGCCTCACCCAGACCTACAGTATCAGAATCTCTAGGGACGGGCCTCAAGCATCTACATATCAACATGCTGATAACAGCTCTCAAGTGATGCTGATGTAGTGCAAAGCCTATGGGTTAATGTCAAATTCATAAAACATCAGCACTGAATCAAGTACTAGCCCTTACAGCTGCAAGATAATTTGGTAATCTTCTGGTGTCTCATAAACTTCATTTTACACATGAGGATCCGGAGATCAAAACAGTACCTTGTCTAAAGTCACCTGTCCTCTGGGCACATCCACCACTGGAACGTAAGTCTCCTTGTCATTCTAAGTTTACTACATATTTTACTGTCCAAATTGATTTACTGTCCAAATCTGAGAGTGGAAAAGGTGACCTATTAATAATTCCAGTGGGACAACAGAAATAAACTGGAACTTTTCTGGGCAAACCAAGACCTAGCACCACCTTATCTAATCCCCAACGTTTCATGATTCCATATTCACATATAAGTTAACCTACCCTCAAATGTCTTCCTTCTTTTAGAATCAGTTTTGTATTCTCATGCATAGACATTTATAAGTTCCCCAAGTGACACCTCCTGTACATTTGGACTTAGTGGAAATGTATTTATTTCTCCTCTTCTAACAAATGACAGATAGGACCTTTATTTTCCCAGGTCACACTGGGGCTTTATGGTAGAAGACAGTTTTTAAGAGTTCAGGCTATGTAATCTTACATACCTGAGTTTAGATCAACCTGAGTTTATATCAGATAGATGTGTGATCTTGAGAAACCTACTTCATCTTTCCACGACTCAGTTTCCCCAGTGAAAAACTAATCACTGAGAATGTTAAGTAGGTTAATGCAACCAAAGTGATCAGAAGAAGGGTGCCTCGCTGGCTCAGTTGGTAAAGCATGTGACTCCTGATCTTGGGGTGGGGAGCTTGAGCCCCCTGTTGGGAGTAGAGTTACTTTAAATAATAAATAAAAATAATAAAGTGATCAGAAGAATATATAGCACATGGTGAGCACTTAGATATTCTTCATCATTACTGTTATTAATAGAACTTGCCACACTGATATTTTAAAACATTTTTTGAAACAAGAGATCTATGTAGGAAGACTAATTAGAACATCATAGACTTTAGAAAAGAGGTCGTTATTCACATTCTCTCTATGGTTTCAAATCAGGCCAACCCAAGTTTGAGCACTGACTTAACCATCGCATGTCCCTATTCAAGCTACTTCACAACCCTACAATCTCAGTTTTCTCAACTCTAAGACAGTAATAATTCTACTAACAGTATTACAGTCATGTTGTCATGTTTAAAAATCATCAGTACAAGTGATTTCAACAGAACCATGAAGAGGAGGCACACAATAAATAACAGATCCCATGGAGCACCTGGGTGGTGCAGTCAGTTAAGCATCCAGCTCCTGATTTCGGCCCAGGTCATGATCTTGGGGGTCATGAGATTGAGCCCTGCAGCAGGTTCTGTGCTAGGTGTGGAGCCTGCTTGAGATCTCTCTCCCAGCCCTTCCCCAACCCCTAGGGATGTTTGCTCTCACTCACTTGCTCCCATGCTCGCTCTTGCTCTAATAATAATAATCAGGTCCCACTACTGTTAATATTTTTCTTACAGATCATAAATATTTACTTGGTTTTAAAATAAAGGAGAATTATAAAGGACACAAAGCTTAGAATGTTTAATAAATATCCTTATTCAAAAATCTAACAGACTGGTGGTTTTTGCACACATTTATGTTGCTCCATTTTCATAAGTCCAACTCCTGGCTTGCCCATTCCACATTTTTTTGAACAAGTAAAACTGGACAAAAACATAGTATTTGGAATGTATTACTCAAAATAAAATAGCTAAATGTTCACCCTTAAATGTACAGGGATTTCTTCTCTTTTTGGTATGGTTGATACGTAATGTAAGATTCATTTTAGAAGTACAAAACCAAAAAGTATGTTCTTCTGAAAATGACTAATCCTTTTATAACACTGGATATCAGAATAATCTACTTGCAACCAACTTTCCATCCTCTAAATATTTTAGCAACACTAGTGCAATAATGAGAACTTAACTAGAAATTATAAATTTTTGAAATGTGCATTTTTTTAAATTTGACTACAACCCAAGGTCAATGAATGAGATCATTAACAAGCCCTCATTACTTAGCAGTGACCTCTAATGATATTCATTTTAAATTCGCCATTGGGGATTTTAATTGTTCTTATGCAGCTGTGGTTCCTCATTATTTGAATATCATACATATCATTGTAAACATTAAAAATCTCATTCAAAGAAGTATTTCAAGAGTGACATTAGAATGAGACCATGTATTTGAGGGCATTGGAATGGTACACTGCTCCCAAGAGTGTGCCTATGTGGGGTCATATATGAATGTATGTGTGGATCCAATTCCAGATAGTATGAAAGAGACAATTTAACCTTGAACATTGAGAAAAAAAATTATTTTTATAACTGTATTAGTAATTATCAGCTTGGCAAAGGAAACTCTCACTGATTATCTATTCTCCATAATAGATGAGCTCAGAGTTGTTTTTCCAAGTTGGGGATGAGTCTGCACAAACAAATCGAAGGGTTATGGCATAAAACCTTGTTAAGAACATTTTTGCAAAAACACCTGGCAAGCTTAGATGTTCTATATCTGGCTCCAGACTGGAGTTTCACCCAGTGCAAAGTTAAATGCCCCATAAGGAAATTTAACTAACCAACATATTTAAACTCAAGAGTTGGTCTTCAATGGCTCTAATCCTTTCATACAGGACCATTCATAAGTATCCTTATATGTTTTAGGATTCATGTAGGAGTATTTCTTTCCTATATGTTTATTCCCAAGTTTAAGTATTGTTTTACTCATTAATGATCAACTCCTTCAAACTGTTATTACCCTAATGATTACCTAGATGTTTTAAGCAAGCTCTCATAACATTAAGTTTAGATATTGGATAAAAATGCTTATTTAACGAGTATCAATATTTTAGTGCCATTCTACCCAACCAAATATATGCTCTGGAAAGCACAAGCTGAGTTGAAAGTCCTTGCCATGACTGTTCTGCTTAAGATATTGAACACATTCATGAATATTTCATAGGAGTACATAGTCTTAGGAGTTTCTAATTGCCAACATAATTTCTTAAAAGGTAGAATACAAAAGTGGAAGGTCAGAAACAGAGGCTGCTATAGCATATATCTGCCATTTCCATTCTATAACCTTGAGTTACTAATTGGGATAAACAGGATTTCCCTTAATCCAAGTAATTCCTAAATACCCACTATATACCAGGTAATTTCTGAAGTGAAGGAAGAAATGGATACAGTCAAAAACTTGATTGTATTGATTGGAGTTTAGATTTCATTACTTAATTCATTACAAAATGTTAAAATTAATTTCACTACAAAATGTTTTCTATCTCTTGTTATAAACAAACATTCCCAAGTCAGGTGATGCTTTGTCAACTGTACTTCCTCTCCACTGGGGATGGAATTATTTACTGATAAGAAAATAATGTTGTAAAATGCAAGGCATTTATTTCTTCTAATTCTTAAGTTTTAGAAATTTTAGATGGATTTAAAATTGTGTTTCCTCATCTGGCTCATGCTCTCTGCCAGTTAGTGTCTTGATCTTATTCCAAAGAACTATCCAGTTCTTTTCCTCCCTCACCAGTAGTGGTACAAGCATGACTTTTCACAAAACAGCTTTGGCATGCTTCATTCTCGGGAATTCCAGCTTATACAGATGTTTCCTCAGCTTGTCTTTTAGACTCTGGGCTGAAATTCAATCCGTATTTCACAATGAATAATGTCAACCAGAATATACTAGTACCCCAATGGAAAAATGATCCACAGGTCATCACTAGAAAGCAAAAACAAGAAAGAACAAAACCAAAAACACCCCACAGGGACACAGAATTATATTTATAAATTCATTCTCTTTGCCATAAACATTTCCCCCCACTTTTTAATCTTGGCTTGTATGCAATATAAGAAAACTTGCCTTTGGATTAGTGTTTTGTTAGTAAAATTTCAATTAAAAATTATTATGACATGTGCTTAATGCATTTATATTATTAGGTCACACAGATATTTGGAGGTTAAAAATGATCATAGAGTCAATAGTAAATATCAAGAAGTAATAAGAGTTTCAGTAAAGACCAAATCTAAAGTGTGTCTTACAGGTAATGAAACATCAGATATATATAACTATTTAAACCTCCGAAAACAAGTAAATGTAATGATAATATAGAATTTTCTAAAAATCCTTTATCCAGACAAGTCTTGCCTTTAAAGCAAATCATATTCATTTCAAGTTCAACATAAGGAATAAGTAAGTGCAATGAGATATTGTCCTTAGAATCAGGTGTCTAAACTGTTCAGCGTGAACCCACAAGCAGTCTTGATAGTGAAACTTATTCCCATACCTCAGGACAGAACTAGGCTTATTTAAGAGTAGGAAGAGGTTTGGAAAAGGATTATCTAGGCTGCCATATAAAAAAAGATAGCGAAAATTAAACACACAAACACAAGATAGGTATGTTGGCAGAGGGTTAAAATGGTTTCACCTTTTTGGAGAAAAAGTTTCAATATTCAAATTATTTAGAATTTGCATACACTGACCCTGAAACTCATCTTCTAGTATTATATGTAAAGAATTTTAAGAGGCACCTGGGTGGAGCTCAGTCGGTTAAGCATCTGACTCTTGGTTTTGGCTCAGGTTACAGTCTCATGACCCTGAGATTGAGCCCTGCATCAGGCTCCACACCTGTGAGGAGTCTGCTTGAGATTCCCTCCATTTCCCTCTGCCGCTCCCCTACTCCCACTCATGCATACACATATGTGTTAATAAAATTCTTCTTATTTTTTAAAGATCTTATTTATTTATTTATTTGACAGAGAAAGACACAGCAAGAGAGGGAACACAAGCAGGGGGACTAAGAGAGGAAAAGGAGGCTTCCTGCTGAGCAGGGAGCCTGATGTAGGACTCAATCCCAGGACCCCAGGATCATGACCTGAGCCAAAGGCAGACACGTAACGACTGAGCCACCCAGGAACCCCAAAATTCTTCCTATTTTTTAAAGATTTTAACATGAAAGATTATGATAAAGGAATAAATTAATACCACTACAAAAAGTCATCAAATCACAAGGGAAGACAGCAAGAGAAGGAACAGAAGATCTATAAAAGAGACTACAATTACCAAAGTAATAAGTAATTGTACATCCTTACCTATCAATTACTTAAATGTAAATGGATTAAATTATCAAAAGAAAACCCAAAAAATTATAGTAATCCAAAAAAATATGGCACAGGCATAACAATAGACATAGACCAATGGAACAGAATGGAAATCCCAGAAATAAAACCATGCATGTATAGTCAACTAATATTTGCAAATAGAACCAAGAATGGGGAAAAGATAATTTCTTCAATAAACAGTGTTAGAAGTTTGAATGATATCTGCATGCAGAATAAAACTGCACCCCTTTTTTATACTACTCAGTAAAATTAAAATGGATCAAAACTTAAATGTAAAACCTGAAAGTATAAAACTCCTAGAAGAAAATGTAGGGGAAAAGCTCCCTGACATTTGTCTCAGCAATGATTATTTTTGGATGCAACATCAAGAACAGAAGCAAGAAAAGCAAAAATAACTGAAACCACATCAAAATAAAAGGCTTCAGTGCAAAATAAAGTAAAACAAAAAAAAAGGTAACCCACAGAATGGCTGAAAATATTTACAAATTTTATCTTATAAAGGGTTAATACATAAGGAACTCCTACAACAGCAAAAACCAAAAAACAAACAAAAACTACTGGATTTAAAAAAATAGGCAACAGGGGAACCTGGCTGGTTCAGTCAGTTAAACATCTGCCTTCGGTTCAGGTCATGATACCTGGGTCCTGGGATCAAGCACCACATCGACAGGCTTTCTGCTCAGTGGGGAGTCTGCTTCTTCCTCTCCCTCTTCCTGTTGCTCCCCCTGCTTGTGTTCTCTATCAAATAAATAAAATCTTTAATAAGCAGCAGACCTACACAGATCTTTTCCTCAAAAAAAGACAAATAAACAACATGTCCATGAGAAGGTGCTTAACATCACTAATCAGGGAAATGCAATTCAAACCACAAGGAGAAATCACCTTACACGTGTTCAAAGGGCTACTATCAAGAAGCCAAGAGGTAAGAAGTCCTGGCACCTAATGTACCACTGTATGTTAACTAAATGGAATTAAAATAAAAACTTTAAAAAATTAAATTTTTAAAAGAACTCCTTGTAAGGTGTGGAAAAATTTTTGCATTTTGCACTTTGGTGGGAATATGATTTGCGACAGGCATGAATGGAAAACCGTATGGAAGTTCCCCCCAAAACTAAAAATAGAATTACTATTTAGTCCAGCAATCCACTTTGGGGTATAGATCTGAAGGAAAACAGATCATAATCTCTAAAAGATATCTGCACCCCCATATTTATTGCAGCATTATTTATAATAGCCGAGACATTAAAAACAACCCAAGCATCAGTCCATTGATAAATGGATAAATTGTGGCATATATAAAATAGAATACTATTCAGCTATTTAAAAAGGAAATCCTTCCATTTGTGACAACATGGAGGAAACCTGAGGGCATTATGCTAAGTGAAATATTGAAAGATATATATTGTACGATCTCACTTTTATGCAGGATCTGAAAAAAAAGATAAGCTCACAGAACAGGTTAGTGGTTTCCAGGTGTGGGAATGAGGGGGAAATGGGTAAAGGTGGACCAAACGTACAAACTTCCAGGAACAAGATGAGTAAGTTCTGGGAATGTAATGTACAATATAGTGACTGTAGTTAAGAATACTATATTGTATACTTGAAAGTTCTGAAGAGATGTATTAAAAGTTCTCACCCCCAACAACCCAAACCAAAAAATAAAAGGTAACTAAGTGAGGTAATGAATCATTCTGTGGTAATCATTCTGTGACATGGATCTATATCAAATCATCACACTGTTCTCCTTAAACTTATACAATGTTACATGTCGATCACATCTTGATAAAGCTCGGAAAATAATCCCTATTTCAAGGCAGGCTTTTATTTCCCCACTGAAGGAATTAATTCTAAAACTTCTTTAGTGATTAGTTCCCTTTCACTTCACTCTAGGAGAAAAGTATGACTTATTGGAGAAGAGACAAAATATAGTACATTATAAGCTACTGCCTGGTTCTAGGCTCTACAGACATCCTTGACTTAGACAAAGGATTTATTATTTTGCTGCCAATGTTGTAAGTGGAACTTTATGCACAACATTAATTAATCCTGGGCCCTTTGAATCTTGCTCTAAGATCAATGTTGAGCTCATTAACAGCCAGAGTTTGAAAAACATTCAGATCATTCTAGCCCAACGCACTCACTTAACAGTGAAATGCCAAGCCCAGAGAAATTTCTTATGCAAGAACACACAGTAAATTAGTGACTGACCTGAGAACTGAACACATGTGTTCACATTCTAATGAAACACATTTTTCCCCACCACACCATGTTACCCATATTTCTCACCAATTTTAATCATGCACCAACTTGTACACAACACAAGGGTGCCTGGTTTTAGTAACTTTTGCATAAAATATTATAGCACATGGGGCACCTGGGTGGCTCAGTGGGTTAAAGCCTCTGCCTTCGGCTCAGGTCATGGTCTCAGGGTCATGGGATCGAGCCCCGCATCGGGCTTTCTGCTCGGCGGGGAGCCTGCTTCCTCCTCCCTCTCCGCCTCCCTCTCTGCCTACTTGTGATCTCTCTCTCTCTGTCAAATAAATAAATAGATTAAAAAATATAAAAAATAGTTAAAAATTAAAATTAAAAAAATAGTACAGTATAGTCCACAAAGCAGATGTTTGCTAAAATATTATCTAAAGAAAGAGGTTATTACCACCAAAGAAGCAGTAACTAAGAGGTGACAAAGACACAGAAAATCAAAATTTGAACCTTAACTATGTTCCCAGTTGAAGAACAGGCCAGAATAGAAGAACAAGTCATCAAGTGGCCAAAGCAGTAGAAACAGTATACTCAAGGAATACAAGAACTCCTAGTTTTATGGCCCTAAAGACAAGGGCCCAGTTGGGTTTTTTGCAACCTCATCATGTTTGACTCACAGAACCCTAAACCTCTGAGGCGGAGATCACAGCCAACTTAGGTTTTGGAGGGAATTTCCTTTTCATTGGTAAATATTTGACCTATTTAAAGAGTATCCTCACAAAATTACAAGTTGTAAAGATTTCTTCAATATAAGCAACTCAGGAACTTTCCGCCATGATGCCAATGTCATGCGTGAACAGATGCTTGGTAAACACTTCTTGACACTGCTAAGAAAAGTTGTCTTGGAATTGCGGTGCTCAAGCAGATATTACATGAACAAGCCTTGGACGTATAGTGATCAATTTACTTGTAGCCAGAAAAAAGTAACTGAGACAGCAGAATCTTCTCTCAAGCTCTGTAGAGACACACCAAACAGATTCTTTCCAGGAGGAATCTGGCCTTCTTAGCCTTGGTTATTTTATAGAGCTCACTATGGATTAAGTAGTGATATGGACATTGTTGCTGCTAATAAACCAACTACGACTCTTATGTGAATGTATTATTTCAAGGTTCAGTAATTAAGCTCTAATAGACACATTTAAGATGATTATTTCTAGGTTCTAGGCATTTCCTTCTATGTGGAAAACAGAGGATTTGTTTCCAAAAAAGCCCGAGTTGTTTCCAAAAGAGCCTGATCAATGAATACATCGATCTTTCTCAAAATTACAGGAAGGAGTGTGTAATAGTCTCATCACTTCTATTCGTCTTCTATTGCTGGTAGCAAGTTTTAAAAGTAAGCAGATGTCCTGATGGTAATAAACTGACATTTGCGGCAATTCACAGGCCTAGGGTAAGCCACAGGAAATTCAAGAATACCTGCTTCAATAAGCTATCCAACATAAGGAATATTCATCTTCTCCCCCCTCATTATTCTCACTTAATCTCTTTTGAAGTAAACCATTTCATTAATACAAAAAATAGACCAATGTAATAGACATGGTATAAATTATTTGGATAGAGACTTATACTGTTACATAAACCAATTAAATTTCCAGTGACATGTCATCTGATAGAATGGTGAAATAGTGTTTGCAGCAAACATTCCACAGGATTTGGCTCAACTGTATATCATTTGACACTTCGGAAATAAATTCCTCGTTAAGTTGAAAGTGATAAATTTGGTTTGTAGTAATTATACATAGACCATATAATTAAAATGTAATAACATTTCAACTCTTAAAAATGGGCTGTATTTGGAATTTAACATAGTAGCAAGTTGAAGATAACATAAAATATAAACTTATTTTTAATCATTTTCTAAAAAATTCTAATTAAGGGAAAACATGGTTATGAAGTCAAAATAGATCAATAATGCAATGGAAATCTCAGGTGACTGAATTAAGGTATACAAAACAGAGATAAATAGCCTTTTTCATATTATGAAAATATCTCATTCTTGACTCAATCACCTGTATATTACAGAGTGAGGAAGAACTGCATAAAATATGGTTCTTTAAAATAGCAGCTAATCCAAAAATAATTCACACTTATATTTTGGGAATTCACAACTTTTCAAGTAAAACAGTGAACTACAATTTAAACAAAACCCTTAGGAATAATGTCTATTTAATTCAATTTTACAAATGTGTATTGAATAACTACCAGGAGCTAAGAAGACTCTGGAGGTATAAAAAACCAGTAAGATCAAGGTTTCTGACTGTGAGAATGGCAGTAATGAAAAGAAGCCAGATGTGTAAACAAGTTTTAAAAATGTGATGACTGCTATACCCTCATGTGCACAAAGAACCATGAGAGCACAGATAAAGAATTCAATCTCATTTGAGGGTGTCAAGGGAAGCTACAGAGGAAAGCACATGAGATCAGACTTCAGCAGTGAGTTCACCAGGTAGGGAAGCACGGAAGGTACATTCCAAGAGTATGACGATATTATCAAAGACCTGGGAGAACTCAGGGCGCTTGGCAAAGAACATGATGGGAGTCTAAGACATCGATTCTTGAAATGGAGTACAAGAATCAGCCCCAGCAGAATCTGGAGTTAAATGAAACTAAGATTCTTAGGTCCCACTTCTAAAGATTCTATTTCAGTTGGACTGGGATGAAGCTCAAGAAACCTTTAAAAATCTTCTTAGCTTACTTTGTTGTCCAACATTTTTGTTTCAGTAGATCTAGACTGGTCCGTGGACCACACTGCAGGGACACCAGCTTAAAGTGTTAGTGAAAGGAAGGAAGAGAGACCTGAACTGAGGCTACAAAACTAGATCATGGCAAAAATGTGGAATATTTCATATATCATGGTAAGGAAGTTTGGCCTTCATTTAGTAGACAATGGGAAGTTATAAAAAACGCAGTGGCTTAAAATGACAACCAGCTATTTAATTCAATTCTGCAGTCTGGTTTAGCTGTATGTTTCTTCTGATTTTGGCTAGGCTCCCTCATGCATCTGTGGCCAGATGTGGGTCACATAACCAGTTTTGATTATCTGTACCAGCTCTCATCTCTGGAGCTTCAATTAGGGCAACTGGGCTGACTCAGCTCTGCCCGCTGTGGTCTCTCATCTTCTGGGAGGCTGGACCAGGCTCGTTCATGTGACAAGAGCTGGATTCCAAAAGAAAAAGTAGAAGCCGTAGAGGACACTTGAGACCTAGGCTTGAAACTGATAGAGCATTAAATCTGCCACATTCTGTTGGTAAAAATAAGCCACAAGTCCACCCCCACATTTAAGGGGTAGAGAGGATTACCTCTTGATGGATGTGAAGGGGAACAGAATTTGCCACTCCAAAATAAGCCTCTTCAGCGAGAAACAGCAGACAGGAAAAGCTCTGAAAACCTAATATAAGTTACTATTTCATAGAGATATTTACAAGGGAAACCTCCATTTCTAAGGGTATCTCTTCTGCTATACCAGGAAGAGAAGGAGGACTCTAATCTCTAGAAACTCTTATCAATGGAGAAAGCCTCCAAGTTAAATCTGCAGAACATGAGCTCTAGATTGTGAATAGGAACTATGGATTCAGGAAGATCGAGGTTTACATGCAAACCCTGTCATCTTGATCAAATCACTTGATTTATCTAACCTTCTGTCAGAGAAAGGACAAACACACATGTAGTAAGGATCAGGGCTCGAGAGAGATCCAACATTACTTTGAAGTTCTGACTGTGGGGGAAGAAACTAATTTTCCTTCAGAGCTCTTGGCTGAGACCCACCCTGTAGTAAAAGATAGATTAAGAGGAGAGAAACAGAAGTTGAATAGCATCAATACCTCCTGTATCCATGGGAGAGATCCAGGAAACTAAGCAACTCCCTAAAATGGCCCAAGCTACCACCTTAAATACCATCTCCAGCTAAAGACACAAGAAAGATCTGGGGATGGGGGAAACCAGTTAGGGAGGTTGACCATGCTCTTCCTGATAACAAGAGATCCAACCATCCTCTGACAATCCTCTCTGCGTGGACCTGGAGCAACGATGAATGCTACCCCAGAAAACCACAGACATAAACTATGTAGAGGCCATATTATTCACAAAAATCACCATGAGCAGGCCAATGTGCATCAGGAATATGTGTGCACTCTGTACTGCTGCCTCCAGAAGTACTTAAAGCCAAATGCAGACACTGGTTTCAATATACCCCAGTGGAGGACAGAATACTGACACTAGGAGCTGGAGAAAGACCAAAGTGAGAACTGCTGCCCTCCCACGTACATGTTTAAAAAGTGGTATCCCACTATATATATGTATATTTTTGAGAGACTTTATTTTTATTGTTATTTTAGTCACCATACAGTACGTCATTAGTTTTTGATGTAGTGTTCCAAGATTGTTTGTATATAATACCCAATGCTCCATGCAATGCATGCCCTCCTTAATATCCATCCCCCCAAACATTTCCCCTCTAAAACCCTCAGTTTCCTGGAGTCCACAGTCTCTCATGGTTCATCTCCCTCTCTGATCCCCCCATTCATTTTTACCTTCCTTCTCCTAATGTCCTCCATGCTATACTTTATGTTCCACAAGTAAGTGAAGCCATATAATTGTCTTTCTCTGCTTGACTTCTTTCACTCAGCATAATCCCCTCCAGTCCCATCCATATTGATGCAAATGTTGGGCATTCATCCTTTCTGATGGCTGAGTAATATTCCATTGTGTATATGGACCATAGCTTCTTTATCCATTTGTCTGTTGAAAGGCATCTCAGCCCCTTCCACAGTTTGGCTATTGTGGACACTGCTGCTATGAACATTGGGATGTATATGGCCCTTCTTTTCACTACATCTGTATCTTTGGGGTAAATACCCAGTCATGCAATTCCCAGGTCATAGGGTAGCTCCATTTTTAATTTTTTGAGGAATCTCCACACTGTTTTCCAAAGTGGCTGCACCAACTTGCATTCCCACCCAAAGGTGTAAGAGGGTTCCCCTTTCTCCACATCCTCTCCAACATTTGTTGTTTCCTGTCTTGTTAATTGTTGCCATTCTAACTGCTGTAAGGTGGTATCTCAATGTGGTTTTGATTTGAATTTCCATGATGGCTAATGACACTGAACAGTTTTTCATGTATCTGTTAGCCGTTTGTTTTCCATAGAGAAGTGTCTGTTCAGGCCTTCTGCCCATTTTTTGACTTGATTATTTGGTTTTGTGGGGGTTGAGTTTGAAAAGTTTTTTATAGATCTTAGATACCGCCCTTTGCCTCTAGCGTCATTTGCAAATATCTTCTCCCATTCCATGGGTTGCCTCTTTGTTTTTTTGACTGTTTCCTTTGCTGTGCAGAAGCTTTTGATCTTGATGAAGTCCCAAAAGTTCATTTTCACTTTTGTTTCCTTTGCCTTTGGACATGGGTCTTGAAAGAAGTTGCTGTGGCCAATGTCAAAGAGGTTACTCCCTATGCTCTCCTCTAGGATTTTGATGGATTCCTGCCTCACGTTGAGGTCATTCATCCATTTTGCGTTTGTCTTTGTGTATGGTGTAAGAGAATGGTCGAGTTTCATTCTTCTGTATATAGCTGTCCAATTTTCCCAGCACAATTTGTTGAAGGGACAGTGTTTTCCATTGGATATTTTCTTCCTGCTTTGTCACAGATTAATTGACCATAGAGTTGAGAGTCCATATCCGGGCTCTCTACTCTGCTCTATTGGTCTATGTGTCTGTTTTTGTGCCAGTACCATTCTGTCTTGGTGATCATAGCTTTGTAGTAAAGCTTGAAATCAGGCAACGTGATGTCCCCAACTTTGTTTTTCTTTTTCAACATTTCATTGGTGATTCAGGGTCTTTTCTGGTTTCATACAGATTTTAGGATTTTTTGCTCCAGTGCTTTGAAATTTGCCATTGGTATTTTGACTGGGATGGCATTGAAAGTATAAATTGCTCTAGGAAGCATACACATTTTAACAATGTTTATTCTTCCAATCCATGAACATGGAATGTTTTTCAACTTTTTGGGTCTTCTTCAATTTCCTTCATAAGCACTCTGTAGTTTCTAGAGTATAGATCATTTACCTCTTTGGATAGGTTTATTCCAAGGTATCTTAAGGCTTTTGGAGCTATTGTAAATAGAACTGATTCCCTAATTTCTCTTTCTACAGTTACATTGTTAGTATATAAGAAAGCAAGTGATTTCTGTGCATTGATTTTGTATCCTGCCACATTACTGAATTGCTGTATGAGTTCTAGTAATTGGGGGGTGGAGTCTTTTGAATTTTCCACATAAAGTATCATGTCATCTGCAAAAGGAGAAAGTTTGACTTTTTTGTCAATTTGAATAATTTTATTTCTTTTTGTTGTTTGCTGTTGCTAGGATTTCTAGTACTATGTTGAACAACAGTGGCAACAGTGGACACACTTGTCGTGTTCCTGATCTTTAAGGAAGGGCTCTCAGCTTTTCCCCATTGAGAAAGATATTTACTGTGGGTTTTTCATAGATGGATTTGATGAAATTGAGGAATGTTCCCTCTATCCCTATACTCTGAGTTTTCATCAGGAAAGGATGTTGTATTTTGTCAAATGCTATTTCTGCATCAATTGAGACAACCATGTAGTTCTTCTCTCTTCTCTAATTAATTTGTCTATTACATTGATTTGCAAATGATGAACCACCCTTGCATCTCAGGGATAAATTCCACATGGTCATGGTGGATAATCCTTTTAATGTATTACTGGATTCTATTAGCTAGGATCTTGTTGAGAATTTTGGCATCCATATTCTTCAGGGATATTGGTCTGAAATTCTTCTTTTGATGGGGTCTTTGCCTGGTTTTGGACCAAGGTAATGCTGGCCTCATAGAATGAGTCTGGAAGATTTCCTTCTATTTTTTGAAACAGCTTCAGGAGAAGAGGTATTATTTCTTCTTTGAATGTTTCATAGAATTCCCCAGGGAATCCATCAGGTCCTGGACACTTGTTTTTTGGAAGGTTTTTAATCAATTCTTCAATCTGTTACTAGTTATTGGTCTATTCATGTTGTCAATTTCTTTCTGCTTCAGTCTGGGAAGTTTCTAGGTTTCCAAGAAAGCATTCATCCAGAAAGTTCCATGTGTACTTGAGAGGAATGAGTATTCTGTTGTTTTAGGGTAGAATATTCTGTATATATGTAATATGAGGTCCATCTGGTCCAGTACGTCATTCAAAGCTCTTGTTTCTTTGTTGACTTTCTGCTTAGATGATCTATTGCTGAGAGTGGAGTGTTAAGGTCTCCTATTAACATATTCTTATCAATAGGTCTCTTTATTTTAACAGTTGGCTTATGGACTTGGCTGCTCCCATACTGGGGGCAGAGATATTTACAATTGTTAGGTCTTCTTGTTGGATAGACCCTTTAAGAATGATATAGAGTCCTTCTGTATCTCTAACTACAGTCTTTAGCTTAAAATCTAATATTTCTGATATGAGAATTGCTACCCCAGCTTTCTTTTACGGTCTCTTGGGATGTAAGATGGTTCTCCATCCCTTCACTTTCAGTTTGGATGTTATCTTTAGGTTCAAAATGAGTGTCTTGTACACAGCATATGGATGGGTCCTATCTTTTTATCCAATCTGCAACCCTGTGCTGTTTCATGGAACAGTTAGGCCATTCACATTGAGAATGATTATTGAAAGATGTGATTTTATTGTCATCATGTTGCCTGTGAAGTCTTTGTTTATATAGATTTTCCTTGTAAATTTCTGTTCTATATCACTCTTGGGGTCTTTCTCCTTTTATAGAACCCCCCTTGATATTTCTTTCAGGGCTGGCTTAGTGGTCACATATTCTTTCAGTTTTTGCCAGTCTTGGAAGCTCTTTCTCTCTCCACCCATTCTAAATGACAGCCTTGCCAGATAAAGTATTCTTAGTTGCATGTTCTTCTCATTTGTTACTCTGAATATGTCTTGCCACCCCTTTCTGGCTTGCCAGGTCTCTGTGGACAGGTCTGACATTATTCTGATTCCTCCCTCTGTATGTAAGGAATCTCTTCCCCCTAATTGCCCTTAAGGTAGTTTCCTTGGTTCTAAGGTTTGTGAATTTTACTACTACATGCCGTGGTGTTGGTCTATTCTCCTTGATCTTGGGAGGGGTCCTCTCTACCTCTAGGACATGAATGCTTGTTTCATTCCCCAGATTAGGGAAATTCTCAGCTACAATTGGTCAAATATATCTTCTAGTCCTCTTTCTGTCTCCACCCCCTCAGGGATCCCAATAATTCTGACACTGGAGCATTTCATGGCATTATTTCTCTAATTATGTTTTCATGGATTCTAAGCTGTGTGTTCCAGGCCTCCTCCCATTCCTTCTTCTCTATCAGTTTGTCTTCTAGACCACTAATTCGTTCTTCTGCCTCATTTATCCTAGCTGTGAGAGTATCTAGATTAGATTGGATCTCATTGATGGTATTTTTATGTTCTGCCAGATCAGCTCTCAACTTCTGCCCTTAGAGAATCTATGTTGCCACTAATGGTTTTCTCTAACCTAGCTATTATTTGCATGACTGTTATCCTGAAGTCTATTTCCGATATCTTGCTTATATTTTTGTCCATTAGTTCTGCAGCAGAGGTCACCGTCTCTGATTTTTTTCCTGTGTGGGGGTTCCTCCTCCTAGTGATTCTGGTGAGAGGTCGTTGAGGGAATGTGCAGAGTCCAAGCTATTGATCACAACCTAAGCAAGACACACCTGTTTTATAGGGACTTTAGGGATGACAGCCTCTTGTTCTTTCAGCCTGTTTTCTAGGGGAAGGCCCTGCCACGCTATTACTCAGACAACCCTGTTTGCGCAGAGTTGCCCTGCCCCACTGTGGCGGGGCAATGGGCTCAGTGAAAGCCAGTTTGGGCGGGCTTTCGTTCTCTGGCAGCTTTCCCTGGTGGCTTTCCTCATCTCTTCTGAGAGAGCAGAGGTGACCATATCCAATACTGTCTCAGAAAAGAGAGATCACAGTCTATTTTCCAGAGTAAACCCTCCAGACCACCCTGTCTCTGTTTTTGTCTGTACTCCTAAAAACCGCAGCTTCCTGGGTTGTGCTCCTCACAGAAGCACTCCCAGCCCTCGCTTCCAGGTACAGGCACATCTCTGTCCTTCGTGCTTCTAAAACCACCAGCCGCCCCCAGTTTGCACTCATGCCCCTATAGCTCTAAGTTTCAGTCTGGGGGGCTGCCTTAAAGTCCTTTCCCTGCAGCTACCAGTCTGATCTTCAAGTCTGTGCCTGGGCCCTAGCATGGGATGCTTTCTTGCTCCTGTGTTATTACACCTTCCCAGCACCAGCGTTTATGAAGGTTCCCTCCCTCTTCCATTTATCTTCCAGTATCTGCCCAGAGAATCACAGCTGGCTGCTTTATACCTCGAAAGCAGGTGCTGGAGATATTCTGTTTGTAGAGATCTGGATATATCTTCTTACATCTCAGGTTGATTTCACGCGTGTTCAGAGTGGTCTGGCAGATATCCAGCTGAATTCAGGGGACCGGTTGAAATAGGGTCCCCTACTCCTCCACCATCATGGTCCCCTCCTATACATACAGTTTTATCAGCTAATTTTTTCTATTATGTCCCGTGAATGTGTCAACTGATATAAATGCTTCTACCAAATCATTTTGTTTTTATTAAGTGGGTTCTAACCAAGCATGGAGCCCAACATGGGGCTTGAACTCACAACCCTGAGATCGAGACCTGAGCAAAGATCAAGAGTTAGATGTTTAACCAACTAAGTCACCCAGACATCCCTCTACCAAATCATTTTTAATAGCTTTGTAAAATTCCACTGACTTGTACCATTATTTAAACACTATTTGAATAAAACCTTATTTGTTCCATTTTTTTTCAAACAATTTTGTCCTATTGCAGAGAATACCATACACAACTCATTCCTTACAACAAATTTATAGAAGCAAAATTCCTGAGTCAGAGAGTGTGGAAAATTGCAATATTCTTAGATCAGCTGCTAAACTGTTTTAATGATTTATATTTCTGTCAAAGGAATGTTACCTTCCTGGAATCTTCACCATCACTATATGTATCAGTTATGTATTGCTACATAACGAATTATGAAAAACATAATGGCTTCAAACAATACACATTTGTTACCTCACAGTTTGAGTTTGTCAGGAGTCTTCACATGGGTAAGCTCTGGTCTCTGCTGCTTCAATCTCAGCAGCTACAACCAAGACCTCAGCTGCGTTGCGTTCTTATCTGGAGGTGCAATGAAGAATCCACTTGGAAGCACTCTCAGGTTGGTGGCTGAATTCATTTCTACATGGTTATGGACTGAGAGCTTCCTTTTTAACCTAGCTAGAAGCCTCACTCAGCTCCCAAAGGTCTCCTGACTATTCCCTGCCATGTAGCCCTTTTCATAAGCAGCTCGCCATATGGTATCTTACTTTGTCAAGGCCAATGGTAGTATAAAATAGAGCCAGTTGGCAAGAGTCTATATAAAATGTCTACAATATTATGCAATCACAGGAAAAATAGCCCATCAGTGTTATCACATTCTAATTTTTTTAATTGTTTTTTTAATTTCTTTTCAGTGTTCCAGAATTCATTGTTTACGCACCACACCCAGTGCTCCATGCAATACCCACCTTCCACAATACCCAGGCTCACCCAACCTACCACCCTGCCTCTCCTCCAAAACCCTCAGTTAGTTCCTCACAGAGTGTTATCACATTCTATTGTTTAGATACAAGTCACAAGTTCCACTCAAACTCTAGTGGAATGTTTTCTACAATGATATGGACTTCAGGAGGTAGGAGTCAGTATAGTTCACCTTAAAGTCTGTTCACCCCTTTGATGTTATCATTTGTTTTACTTTTTACAAATTTCACATAAATTAATCATTGTGCTCATTTGTGACATCATTTGCATTCAATCTTCCTTGAAAAATAACTTTTAATGGGAAAAGTGGTCAACATTAACCGTTGCTTACAAAAAAATAACATAGAAAGCTCGCAGTTCTAGCAGAAATTAACCATAAATTGCCTAGAGCTCTTTCTGTACTGAATTTAAAATGAGCAGATATCAAAATAATATCAAGAGAAGTAGTATTCTATGATGTTTAGAAGAATGATCTCTGGAGCTAAAATGCCTGAGTTTGAATATCGACTTTACAAGCTATGAAACTTGTTGGCCAGCCACCTCAGCATTTATTTCTGTCAAATTTGGACTATGTTAATTATAATTGAACTTACTGAGCACTTTGTATGTTCCAAACTTCTAAGTACTTTAACAGGAATTAACTCATTTAATTCTCACAGTAACCCTATGAAATAGATATCGTAAAGTAGATTATCCCAGGGTATAGTGAAAATTAAATGAGTTAATTTAAGTAAGGTCCACAGAACAGTGTCTGGCACATAATATGCACTCAGTAAATGTTAGTTATTATTGGGATATATGCAGTGCTGTGTTCGTGTCCGTGCTCTGGGTGATACAAAGAAGAAAATATAATGTTTAATCCTAAGAAGATTATTGAGAGAATAAGACATTCATGGAAAAATAGCGAAATCAGGATCACAAGTATTTCCTCAGTCAACATCATTAAGTGCACGTGCTCTGGCTAAGTCCATAGCATCCAGAAACTTCTCCTAGAAGTGGCTAGCCACAGATCTGTTTTGAAGAATGGGTAGGATATGGTTCTAGAGAAAAGTAGGAGTGAGAAATTTCAAGTGAATGGAACAGCTCATTCAAATGTAAAAAAAAAAAAAATTGGCCAGGGCTCATCTCTGTCAGTAATTAAATATAACTCTGGTAGAGAGTCAGGTGTTCAGGAAGGAACAAGGTGAGGCTGGACAAGAATGTTGACACTAGAATATGGGTGGCCTCAATGGACTGCACTAACCTGTGAATATCTCCTGTATTTATTCAGTGAACAAAATGATGATTTGTCATAGTGAAGACTCTTATTTGCAATAACATGAAATTCGATGCCAAACTTACCCTCCATGTGAGGAAGGAAACAGAATGCCTTCAAGACTTCGCTGCCTCTCATTTACTATAAATTGATCCCTCAAGGCTCAACTTGTATGTCTCCCCAGACATTTACAAACTCCTGGAATATCTACTATCATTTATCACATGAAGACATAGCACAATGAGATTCGGGGCAGGCCTCCCCCAAATATACCACTTTGGTTATTTTGAATCAAAGTTTCTTAAGAAATAGCCAGTGCAAGAAGGAATGCTCTGATCCCTCCTCTGAAACCCTGAATGCAGGAAATTCCACACATGAAAGATATTCTCCCTGCACCTATCATGTAGAAGACATTCTCACAGCCAGAGGTAGGGAGTTCAGGACCAAGAAGGCTATATAAAACAGGAGTCCTTCATTAAGTTGCTACTGTTCTGTGCCAGTCTCAGTAATAGTAATGCTACCTGCTAGAAATACCTGGAGACTCTCACCTGGGAACCAGTGGCTTTCCCACAGACATCTCCCCTTTCTGAACCATTGCTACAACTCGAACAACCTTTGTGATTCTTATGATTACAACATGCCCTTCAGCAACAACTATCAGGGAAATTTGAAAAATAGAGGTTACTTCCAAGACCTGAAAATTACACAATACACCTAGGGCCACACAGTGAGGTCGCAGACAAAGGGAGAGGGTAAATAGGCCTGGGGTTCTGTTTTTATTGAACGTAGAGGCCTAGGGTTTCATAGGCTCCCTCTTTACTGGAGAATTTAGAACACAGGAAGGAGAAATACAAATAGTCCAAATGGTCAGTTACTAAAATCAACCATGATCCCTTAAAATAAAGGAGCCTGGGTGGGTGGATGCAGCCTTGCTCTTGATCTAGTGTTGTGACTGGCAGTATGTTTGAGACAGCCTTTGAAGTGGACACCTAGGCATCAAAAGCTTAAGTTAGGCACTTGCATTCCCCAAAAAAGAAAAAACAAAACACAAAAAACCCCAAAAACTATTAGGGTGTTACATGATAGCCACCACAAACCCAAACCTGTCCATCCGTCACAAATATTTGAGTTTTTCCTTAAAAGATATAAAAACCTGCCTACTTTGGTCTTCAAGCTCATATTTCTATGGGCTTCCATATATATGCAATTAAATTTGTTTTATTTCCTTTTCTTAGTAATCTCTCTCATGACAACAGAGTTATTAGACCAGCTAAAGAGCCTAGAAGGGAAAAAGGACAAGTTTTCCTCCCCTACAGTACACTGCATCACTAAGTAACTACCAAGTATACAAAGTGTGACTTTCAGTAAGAGAACAGGCTGCTGGCTGAGCAGGGACCAGGATTTATGGCAGGAAATGACACCATTGTTTATTGAGCACCTAGTACATTCCTGGCACTAGGCTAAGGATGTTCACACATTGTGCATTTAGTCTTTACCACTACCATGTGTTGTAAGCCTAACTCCAGAACCAGAGAATAAGACAAGCTTCACTGCTATGGTGAGTAGAACAGTTTATGCTGAGGAAATATATTCTTTTTGTTGGCTTACCTAGAATTATGACCACAAAAATTAGACCATACAACCCATAGCTTTGAACCACACAACACACAACAACAGCACTCCTGATTTATTAAACTTATGATTTGAAAGGAGATGTGTTGGACATGCAGAAGTATAGATGCAAGAGAATGGAAACTATCCTGAAAACTAGGCAACATGAAATCTCCATCCAGGTTCTAAGCCTTGTCCAGCTACTCCTATATGCCACACAAGACCCATAATAAATGATGTATCTAATAAATTTTTCCTATAGCCGGACACTCTTCTAGGCATATCCATTAATTCATTTAATCCTCACAACTACACGAGGCTAAATACTATGATAAACTTCATTTTTTAAAGATCTTATTTACTTATTTGAGAGAGAAAGTGTGTGTTGGGGGGGGGAGAGCAGAGGGAATGGGGGAGGCAGAGGGAGCAGGGAAAGCACAGGGATCAGGGGAAGCAGACCCTCCCCAAGCAGGGAGCCCAACGTGGGACTCAATCCCAGGATTCCAGGACCATGACCTGAGTCTAAGGCAGATCTTAACCTACTGAGCCCCCCAGATGACCAGATCATCTTCATTTTACACATAAAAATATTTGTTTTCTGTCAAATGAAAAAGTTTCACACCATATCAATCTTTTCCCTTACTGGTGAATTTTGACATGATATTCATCTCCACCCTCCATCCCTAGCCTTTAAGAGTCAAATTATAGAAAGAAATGTTTTATCAGTACTTCTCATATATAACAAACATATATCTTCTGCTTTTCAAAGTTACTAAAGTAATATGAATAACAACTAGTTTCAAAACATTAGAAGTATCACCTAACTCTGCACCTCAGCCTATAAATCTATAAAATAGCAATGTAATTCTATGTTTTACTTATTAGGGAGATTACTAGTGTAAAGTTACATTTCAACTAGAAAAGTGTTCACAGAAATTTAAAGTCTTCAACATGTGTAAAGATTAACCAACTGTAATGCTTGCTAAATGGAAGATCTTATTTCTCCTATGTGCCTTTAATTTGTTTTCCATAAGGTCTATGTTCAATTTAAAAACAACAATCCTATCCTTTTTTGCTCTTTGAACTGTCATTCTATTGGAGAAAACTTTCTCTACTCTCCTTTATCTGGGTCTTCCTGCTTTTCTGATTCTTGATAATAATTAGTTTTAGTCAAAACAGATTGCTTTTGGTGCTGTTCATATTCATTAAAATGGGCAGCCACAGAAAACCTGGAAAGGCAGTGGGGCTGTGGGAGATAAGAAACTACAAATTAATGTTTATACTGCAGCACCACAAAGAGCAGAAATTCAACCAGTCAGTCAAGGGAAGAACTTGAAGAGGAAGTCTACCAGGACAGAGACTCTTGTTACTCCTCTAGACACAGAGTTAAACATTCAGCAGTCTTACGCACAGCAGCTGGGAAGACTCTAGAGGTGAATGTACATGGTGCTCCTTTTCTAAATTCACAACCTAGAATTAGGTATATACTGACAAAATACTTGGGTAAAATGCTTAAAAAAAAAAGATTCATCATGTTTTTTCATAAATATTCCTTTATACCTTGATGGGTCCTATATTAAAGCACAGAGTTTTCAGGAAGCCAACTATCTTTCTTTATAGCTTATCAATATATTATGAGAAAGACATTGTTAAAAATAGCAAGGAAGTAAACATAAGCCTGGGAATTAGAAATAATGCTGGATCCTCCATCATGTGTTTTCCTTACTCAAGATAGCTATACTGAGTTTCATCCTGGGGGTTAAGTGGTTTTAAATGGGTTGGAAAATGTTTAGGATTCAAAGGTTTAGTAAGATAATACCTATCTTTTAAAAGATTTGAGAGAGAGAAAGAGAGAGAGAGCGCACATGTGAAGCGTGTACACACGGGGGGAGGGGCAGAGGGAGACAAAGTCTTAAGCAGACTGCCCATTGAGTGCACAGCCTTACCCTGGGCTTGATCTCACCACCCTGAGATCATGCCCTCAGTCAAAACCAAAAGTCAGACACTTAACCAACTGCACCACCCAGGTGCCATAAGAGAATACCTACTTTAAAGACATCAAAAATGGAGATTCAGATTGTTTAAGAACCTTCCCTGATGTTACACAGCTAATGTGAAGGTCATAACTTTCACCAAGACCTGTGTTCAATTCCAAAGCTCTTGTCCCTTTTACCAATGTAGTCTACAGAAAAATAGGAACATGTCCAAAAAAGTGCAATAAAAATAACAGAAGGGATAGATAATGGCTTCATGGGGAGTTCTTGAAGAATCTGATAATATTCTGGATTATTCATATAAAATAATGTACACCTCTATATGTTCCCAGTAAATAAAATGGAGGACGTTGCTTTAAGGTATAAAAGAAAAAAATTAAACACTTTAAGATATTAAAAAAACCATACTGTCTAAGCACAGAAGCCATGGAGAAAGGAACCACACACAGTATCTATTCCTAGAGTACTTCAAGCAATATACAGACAGAATACCCTTTAACCTGCCCAAAACGACACAGCTGGAGCAGATGTGCTGTCCATCGTCCTTTCTGCTTTATGATCCCATGATTCCATTACCTAATAGTTTACAAATTACAGAGTCCACAGTAGTTTCTGATGTCTCCATTTGTGCCTGACAGTAGGGTAGGGAGTATGCAGCATAAAATTGCTTGCCTGTTACACGCAGTTAATATTAATACAGTATAATGAAATAGGATATGTTGATCTTATTTTGATTTAGGAGCTCTAGAAATGAAATAAGGTGTGCTCAAGGAGCGTTGATCAAACTATTTTTCTCCTAAATGTCTGTTAAGAAAGAGCCCATTTAGACCCATTCATTTATATAAACCTTGTTCTTCCATGCCTCACATCCAAAGTCATCAAAGATGAATGGTGTAACGGTTTAATGAACCAACATTTCCTTCAAGTCATAGGTCACAGGGAATGAAAGACATTAGAAATATTTCGTTACTTATAAATATCTTCTTCAATAACACTATTTTAACAGTATTCTCTCCTAGACATCTCTTACTGTATCAGTTTATAGCTAAACTTATTTCCCTCCTTACTCAGTTCATTTCATCTGTTGAGAGGATGCCTTTTGCCTTTCACAGTTCAGAGCTCAATCTTCAAACTAGGCTGCTCACCTGCTCCAACATTCTCTTTCCTATAAAGCCTGTAAACTAACGAACACGTTCACAGGCCATGGGCTAGGACACTCAGTGATTGTGTGAGGGCTAAATATGTCATCTACACAAGAATGAAATAGAGAGCAAATAAAAGCTCAACTAAACCAAAAGAGTGGTGAATCTGAAAGCTCATTTACACTTCATAATGTAAATGTATTTGGAAAGAGAACCAGAAGTATGTGAAAAAAACAGTGTAAGGACTTTGAGGGAATAAGGTGACTTGAGCTAATGCATACAAGGCTGCCTCCACCCCCATTCCAATAGCTGATGGACTGGGCAATGGAACAGAAAAGTCAGGGAAGCATGCCCCAACACTGGGGGGAGGGTTGCTATGGGCCCCCATGAACTGAACTATTCCTACTAAGTGAAATTCATAGGGTCACTTTAAAAGCAAGACTGACAAGGAGTGCCTGGGTGGCTCTGTGGATTAAAGCCTGTGCCTTCGGCTCAGGTCATGGTCCCAGGGTCCTGGGATCAAGCCCCGAGTCAGGCTCTCTGCTCAGCGGGGAGCCTGCTTCCTCCTCTCTCTGCCTGCCTCTCTGCCTACTTGTGATCTCTGTCTGTCAAAAAAATAAATAAAATCTTAAAAAAAAGACTGACAAAATTCAAATAATCACAAAATACAGAAGTACAAAGCCTAAAGGAAACAGATACACGATAAACATTGAGAAATCAAGGGCTGCCTGGGTGGCTCAGTGGGTTGAGCCTCTGCCTTCGGCTCAGGTCATGATCTCAGGGTCCTGGGATTGAGCCTGCATCGGGCTCTCTACTCAGTGGGGAGCCTCCTTCCCTCTCTCCCTCTGCCTGCCTCTCTGCCTACTTGTGATCTCTCTCTCTGTGTCAAATAAATAAATAAAATCTTAAAAAAACAAAAACAAAAACATTGAGAAATCAAGCATGGTTGGGATTGCTTGAGAAGAGAATGAAGAGAGCAGAGAGAGGGACGTGGGAAGAAGCCCTGAGGCAATTCATTATTAAAGAATTATAAAAATGCTGCTGCATAAAAAAAGGAGATTGCTGTAGCACTGAATATGAGGAATAAGAGTGTATTTGTGAAAAATATTTATTCCAGAAAACAAAAATCACATTTTAGTCATTAATGCCTTTCATTTCACCCTGGGTCCCTGGGTGGCTCGGTCAAGTTGAGGGCCACGACCCTTGGTTTTGGTTCAGGTCATGATCTCATGGGTCATGAGATCACACCCCATGTCAGGCTCCTCACTCAGCAGGGAGTCTGCATTGAAGGATTCTCTCCCTATGCCCCTCCTTCTGTTCTCTTAAAATAAATAAAACTGAAAAAAAAATACCTTTCATCAAATAAAAGCAAACAAACTCTACAGGAAAAGAAAATACCAGCACATAATCTTAGTATTAGAACCAATAAAGAACAAAACAATTACTGCAAAAACTGAATCTATCATGCAGCAATCTGCATGAGGCTTCTCAATGGATATTTCTGTAGAAGATACTAGAACAATCACAGCAAAGGTAGTAAACAAACATTAGAAGATCGCTTTATTGAATGAAGATGTTAGATTTACAAATTGAAAGGGCAAAATTTAAAAATAGATGAACACCTACACATATCATGACTAAATTTTTGAATTATAAGTATAACAAGTTTTCCATTCATCTAGTAAAAAGAAAGTAAAACAACAACAAAAAAAAGCTTACTTACGAAGAGACACAGCTGGCTCTAGGCTTGTTAGAGTCTGATCATGTATGCAGACATGTGCATCATATTAACTCCCTCCACCACCACCACCACTAAAAATATGTTAAATATATAATCTTAAAATTCTCAACAGAATATCAGCAACTTGAATCCAAACATTAAAGGGATAACAATTATTCAGTTATTTCAGGAGCCAAAGCATCCACTTCAACTCTTTCCCCATTATCTCCTTCCTCGTGGTACTCCTACAACAGAGCCCTGTAGTCAGCAAATCTCTCAACTTACTCCCCGCTGACACTTTGATCTATTCCCTTAACCATAATTTTCTTGATCCTTCCAGAAACAATGCAAATGCTACTCCTTTTTCTTATCTTACATGAGTACATGAACTTTTTGGTCCAAGTTTTTATTTAGATTCCAGTTAGTTGATACATGGTATAAGTTTCAGGAGTAGAATTCAGTGAGTACTTGAACTTTAAGTTACACTGCCTACTGCCTCTCCACAGCTGTTTACTATTTATTCTCTAGCAGCTATTTCCTAGTGTAGATGGGAGTTCTCTTTCATGCTAGAGACATACCAAAAGCATAAAGGCAAGTAAATAAGCTGCTCCCAAGCCAACTCGCTTCTCCCATTGCCATTTTACTCCTTCACTTCCAAATTTTTTGAAATCGCTGCAGCATTGGTGGCCTCCATTACTTGTAATCGACCTTCTTTCCTACCCCACCGCGGGCTTGAAACACTTCAGAGCCTTGTCTAACTTGACTGCTCAGCAGCATTCAGTCTGATGTGCTGTAGCTTGCTTCTAGAAATATTCTTCCCTTGCTGTCCACAGTAACACACACTCCCGATTTTCTTCCATTTCACTGGGAATTATTTCTTAATCTTTGTTGCCAAATTCACTCCTACAATCTATTCCTTAAATGTTAATTTGTCTAGAGTTTCTCACTGAGGCCCTTTTCTCACACTACACTTTCCAAGTGTGATCTCCAGCATTCCCAGGGTTACAGTGATAATATACATGTTGGTAAGTCCTAAACTGATCCAACAACCCATTAGACACCCTATATACATACCTCATAGGTTCTCAAGTAGTAATACTATTTTACTTCCACTAGCCCTTACTGCATTATTCTGTGCGTATAGCTTTCTCCATTATTGTTTTTCCATATGTAAATCAGTGTACACACTTTATTAAGTACCCTGAAACTTTTCAGTTAACATGCAAAACACCTTACAATGTCCTCAAATATCATATGGCATGGTTTTCAAATTTACTAAATGGATATGTAAGCATAAGTAACACATGTAGCGTTTAAAGAATAGTGAGAAAAAAAAAATTGGAAAACATATGCCCTACAGGAAAATAAACTGCAATTTAACCCCAAGAGGAATATTAAAGTGCAAGCAAAAGTGAATGAAATGAAACCTCATCTAACATGAAAAACCTCAGCAAAATGATAGAAAATATTAGCAACATGGTCCTGAAAACAAAAAAATGCAAATCCCAGAATAAGAAGTCCCCATTTAGAACACAAAAACTATACCCGTGGAATATGCTTTTGAGCATACATGCATTATATATACAGGTGTAGGTAAATGCATGTGTGTGTACAAACACACTGTAAATAGGTTGATCTAAAAAATGAAGATTCAGGATGGTTATCTCCTGTAGACACAGGCATGAGAATAGGATGGGGCGCACATATGTAGATGTTCTTATCAAAATTCTTCTAACTCTTGTATTGAATGAAGACTCAAGTATTTCTAATGCAATTCAGAGATCGAGCTATGCACACATGCATGGGTCAATGAAAGGAACTTTCCAGGAACCAAGTAATAACTTACTTAGTTCTGCATACCTGAGATGCAAAAATACAACAGTCCATAAACACAGTATTACTAGGAGCTTTGAAATGCCCAACTACATCATATAACTCTCCTTCCTTCGTGGTCCTGAATTTGGTGTCAATTACTCTAGATACGTATGTACTGCTAAACTATTGCTCAGTTTTTTTTGTATAGAAATTACGTTATACTAAATGTATTTTTGCATTTCATTTTCCTCAGTATGTTGAGATACACTCATAGTAATGCATTAAGCTGTAGCTCATTGTTTTTATTTTTATGTAGCTTAACATATGAATATAACATCTTAATTCTAGTTATTAGTAGACATCGGTCTTGTTTCACACATCTATGATGTGCCATATCCTCTGTTTTTTGTTATGGATACAATGGAAGTCTTTATACATTCTGGACACTTATCCATTGCCAATTTTGTGTTGCACAGATCTTCTCCAAGTTTGTGGTTAAGCTTTCCATTTCCTTTATGGTGGCTTTTGATAAATAGAAATTATTTAAATGTAACCAAGTGTACCAAACATTGGAGCTTCTTACCTTAAAAGAAAAATCTTTCCACAAACCAAGAGCAGGAGTAAACAAACTATATAGTCCAATGGACGAAATTTGGGATTCTATATTTTTTAATGTAGAGAATGTTTATTTTTAAAAACTTATAAAAATAAACAAGAACTAATATGCAATAGAGATAGTACATTATGTATAAAACCTAAAGTATTTACTCTTTAGTCCTTTATATAAAGGTTTGCTGACCCCTGCCCTAGGGCCACAAAGACCATCTTTTTATCAGCACTGTCTAGAAGTAGTTTCTGTGATAGAAATATTCTATATTCTATGTTTTCCAATATGATAGCCACTTGCTATATGTGGCTATTGAGTACTTGTGATATACTTAATGGATTGGGGAATGGAGGGTTTTGTTTTGTTTTTGTTTTTGTTTTTTTTAATTTAAATCACTAGATGTGTCTCATGGCTACTGAACATGTAGTCCTCCATTTTTATCTACAAGTTAAAATGTTTTACCTTTCAAACCATCTTTAATCCAACTGGAACAGATTTTTGTACACAGAGATCAAATGTCATTTTCTCATAGGGATAAAAAAGGTTTCCTAAGCATTTTCCTGTAATGGCACAATTAGCATGTGTGTGAGCATGTGTGTGATTGTGTGTGTGTATAACAGACTGGAATAGGTATATGCAACTGCTTGAGGCCAAAGGCAACTTCAGAAAATTATGTAGCCTGTGATTTTTCTTAAGTCAATGCTACACCCAACATGGGGCTTGACCTCACAACCCTGAGATCAAGAGTCACATGCTCTACCGACTGAGCCAGTCAGGTGCCACCCACCTGTGATTTTTTTCAAATTCATCACTTTTATGACACTTGTGCACTAGGTTTGCTTCCAAGCACTTTACAAATATTAGTTAATTTATCCTCATATTAGTACTATATTAATCTTACTTTCGACATGGGGATCTGTGGCACAAAGAGTAGATCCAAAGACATATAGATAATAGTTGCCACAACCCAGACTTGGAACCAGGCGTCCAGACCCCAAAGCTCATGCTCTCAAATCACTACTTTGCATGACTCAGCAAATAGTTTTGTTTCTTCCATTCTTAACTATGATTTCTTGAACTTTTTATGATCTTATTGCACATGCTCAGGACTCCAGTAACTTACTGTAAGACTGGTAGCAGTAGTATCCTTTCTTGCCTTAGTCCATCTTTTAAAGGGATTTTTTTAGTGTGATATTTGCTTCATTCATGTCAATATACCTGATCAAGTAGTTTCTTTCTATACCCTATTTGCTAAAATTGTGCCTAATTATGAAATTCATGAAACTGAAGCTTTAATTAAAGACCTTTTCTGAATATACTGAAATTATCATATAGATTTTCACCCTTAATCTCTGAGTAGGAGCTGTATTAATCATTTTTCTAACTTTGAGACAGCCTTGCATTCTTGGAATAAACAATCTTATGATGCTATGATAGGTTATTTGTAATATGTGGTATTTACATGTAGATAAAGAATATAAATTGGGATTGGCTTTGCAATTTTTTTAAGTATTAATTTTCATGACCAAGAACAGCATAGTTTTTCCTTCTTCTACTGCCCTTCTCTGGTTTTCTGTCAAAGTACATACATAAGTCTAATCAAGTCAGTTGCGGAGTATCCTTTTAAACTTACACACTTTCTGAGAAGAGAAAATTATCTATTCACGGTTCGGTAGAATTCTTTGAAAAATGCATTCTCTTAAATCCGTTTATTAGGAAAACAATGTCTGTCCTTATTTTTAAGAGCTAATTTGAATCTACTGTTCTTAGCTGTCTCCTGCCTTCCATCTTTGCAGTTGCTAGCTCAGCTCTGTCGGCCTTTTGTAGGTGACCTATGTTTTCCCTGGTTGCATTTATAATATCATTTGTTTTAGTGTTCCTTAGTTTATCTATAAGTGTACTTCAGTGTGGATTTAATCTTATTTATCCTATTTGAGATTTGTTGGGGATCCTCAGTCTGGAGATTAGATTCTTTCATCAATTTTGGAAAATACTCTATTAACTCACTGAAAATTTCCTCTTTTCCATTCTATTCTATACTTCTAGTATTTTAACTAGATGCTTGTTAGTCCTTCTAAGTCTATCATCCATTATTCTTGACGTACATATCCTATTTTCTAGCTCTTAATGTCTATGAATTCAGAGTAATTTCAGATGTACAGTCAAGTTTAACAATTCTCTCCAGCTACATTTAACATTCTTTTTAACCCTTATACCAAGTTTTTAAACTATTACTTCTTTAGGTCTAGAAAATTTACCCTTTGTCAAATTTCACTAGTCAAGTGGAGAGTTATTTCTTAGTCCTACTTCAATACCCTCTTTTCTTTCTTTTTTTTTTTTTTTTTTTTTTTTAAAGATTTTATTTATTTATTTGACAGACAGAGATCACAAGTAGGCAGAGAAGCAGGCAGAGAGAAGGGGAAGCAGGCTCCCTGCTGAGCAGAGAGCCTGATGCGGGACTCGATCCCAGGACCCCGAGATCATGACCCGAGCCGAAGGCAGAGGCTTAACCCACTGAGCCACCCAGGCGTCCCTCCTCTTTTCTTTCTTGAAACATGTTAAATACACTCCTTTTTCTGATAACTTTAGTGTTTACAGTCTTTATAGGTTGGTTTAAATTCTGGAGTTTGTGGTTTCTCTTGATACTCAAGAGCTATGGTTCATTTTGTGTTGTCTTTTGAGTTTTGATTATGAACTCAATACTGGGTATGTAAACATGAAGAAATAGTGATTCAATTATTCGGAATCAAGCTAAAGAAATTTATCTCCTTGATAAGTCAAATGAAATGAATGTGATTATCTTTTTTTAAAATTTATTTTTCTATTTTTTTAAACATATAATGTATTTTTATCCCCAGAGGTACAGGTCTGTGGATCGCCAGGTTTACACACTTCACAGCACTCACCATAAAACATACCCTCCCCAATGTCCATAACCCCACCCCCCTCTCCCCATCCCCCGCCCTACAGCAACCCTCAATTTGTTTTGTGAGACTGAGTCACTTATGGTTTGTCTCCCTCCCAATCCCATCTTGTTTCATTTATTCTTTTCCTACCCCCCAAGCCCCCCATGTTGCATCTGCACTTCCTCATATCAGGGATATCATATGATAGTTGTCTTTCTCTGATTGACTTATTTCGCTAAGCATGATACCCTCTAGTTCCATCCACGTCATCGCAAATGGCAAGATTTCATTTCTTTTGATGGCTGCATAGTATTCCATTGTGTATATATACCACATCTTCTTTATCCATTCATCTATTGATGGACATCTAGGTTCTTTCCATAGTTTCACTATTGTAGACATTGCTGCTATGAACTGAATGTGATTATCTTAATAAATGCCGACAAGGTAATTTATAACATCTATCAAGCCAGATTTATTACTTTTAAAGAAACAGTAAGGAGTATATAACCCTAAGTATAATAGAAATGTGTATCTTAAAATATCAGACACTTAATAATATAGGGGTGCCTTAGGACTTAAGAACTTCAATGTATTGTTTCCAAAAGAGGTTTATTCCACAGATCTTAGGAAAATGGGCTTTCCACAATGGCGGAACTAGAAAAAGGTACCTCTTACTGACTCAAGGGCATAGACTCTAGTATTACGGGTGAAGACGTGACCACAGATACGGAGTTTGGGCCAATATCTACAAAAGCCTAATGTTTTAAAACATCCCCTTAAATGGAAAGACTAAGCAAAGAGATATGAATATTTTTCTTCAATATGGACATGAGCCCTGAATATAATAGAACTGTGGAAAACTTAAAATTAAGCTTCTCTCATGTAGAAGTCTCTACCTCTTGCATTATCATCATCAACTGGGTGCTGTTCTTCAGGAAGTCTCCTGATGTTGGACAGCATCTGAGGGATGCTGTACTGTTGGATGTTAGGTCTCTTATGATTCCATGCCCTTGGCTAAATTAATCTGGAAATTAAGTGAACTATGAATGTGTATGTTGATCTTTTCCAATCAGCCAACAGTACTTCTGAAATCACACAGCAGGACACTAATGCCAAGGACTGAAGTCAAAACAATATTATGAACAAAAAGTATGGAAAATATGTAAAGATATCATCTTATGAGAAACTTACAAGGTACACTAGATAATTAAAGGATCTGTGAACAATTAAGACTTCTAGGTTCAGACAATGGGTTAGCACACTTTTCTGTAATGGTTAGATAATAAATATTTTAGATTGTGCAGGCCACCTGGTCTCTGTTGTATCTACTTAACTTTCCATTTGTAGTTCAAGGGAGCCATACAAAATATTAGAATAGTTATGCTTGGTGTTTCAATAAAACTTTATAAAAACAGGTAGAGGGCTGGATATGACCCATGTGCCATAATATAGAGTAACTGACCATCTCCTACACTTATTTGATTACAGAAATATTTTTTACCAAAACTCAGTTAATAACCTATATGCTTTAAAATAGGCAAGTTAAAATGATCAATCCTGGGGTGCCTGGCTAACCCGGTCAGTGGAGCATGTGACTCTAGATCTTGGGTTGTGAGTTTGAGCTCCACATTGGGTATAGAGGCCTTTTTAAGATTTTACTTTTCATGTACATAAAATGATAAATTCTACTTGAAAAGCAAAGAATTCTTTTAAACTGTTTTTATTTAGTCTTGTAGCTTTATTGAATTCACGTAAGATATATTACATATTATCTAAAAGTATCCAGATAATAGAAAAGCAATTTTTTTAATTTTTTATTAACATATAATGTATTATTAGCCCCAGGGGTACAGGTCTGTGAATCGCCAGGTTTACACACTTCACAGCACTCACCATAGCACATACCCTCCCCAATGTCCATAACCCCACCACCCTCTCCCCATCCCCCTCCCCTCGGCAACCCTCAGTTTGTTTTGTGAGATTAAGAGTCTCTTATGGTTTTTCTCCCTCTTGATCCCATCTTGTTTCCTTTTAGAAAAGCAATTTTTTTTATAGATTGTATTCAATTTCCTTATGCATGCACTTCAATATTTCTCATTCAGCCTATATTTAATGATGTATCTATGCTGTGATTATGTTATAGAAAGCCAGTTTGAAGGCATGATATCCAGAGTTGGGGCTAAAAGATAACAGAATATTAGAACAGTGACTGCAAATTAAATAGAGTAAGATGTATACATATTATGATTTTCTATTCTTAAACTCTTTAAGCTCATGTCCCCGTGAACTGAATAACACTGGGACAAACACGCATTTGGAAAATGCTAACCATATGGACACCAAAATAAGTATGTGGCAGCCTGTAATCCTTACCTCTGACTTCCCTGACTCTTGGTCACTATACTGGAAACTTTAGTATTATTAAACAACTCAATCAATAAAACATAAAAGGTACTATGAACAAATGATATTTTCTTTCTACTTTCTGAATTTAATAATTTTTCATCCTTCTGCTAGGTTGATAGGTCCTAAATGTATAATTTGGCCTTCATTTAACAATGTCTCAAGGCAAGGCAGTCCTAGAGATTTTAAGAGAGTAAATGGAAGAGAACAAGGTTCACCTTTAACTTAACCACTGTGTGAACCTGAACAAATCACTTTACTTCCTCAACCAGTTTCTTTGTCTGTCAAATAGGATAATTAAAACCTTCTCATGAGGTTATAGTTACATGTCATCATATATGTGAAAATCTGAGTGGAGCTCCTGAGTCCCAGCACATACCTGAGAACGGAGAGCTGCATCTGAAGAAGTGATTCTATTTCATTAATTCCATCAAGCATGACTTATCTGTAACCTACATATGTCTAGAAGGAGGGCACTTGTTATGGTGAGTACTGGGCGTTATATGCAAGTGATGAATCGCTAAATTCTCATTCTTCAGGTGACTCACGGGAATCAACAAGAATCAAATTACATTTCATTCACATTTCAAAACAAGATGTTGTGAGGATTCTCCACCAGAGTCATGTGGTAATAGAGTCCTAAATGGTACAGTGGTTGCAAGATAGCATTATTCACTCTCATGACAATTCCGGAGAAACAGCCTGGTGAAGGCCACACTTGCATTACCAGCCATTGTAAGACTTCACTTGTTTTACAAGCCTTCAGTCAGCAAAACCTCCCTTCCCACTAACCATTTCTCCATCACAAACCTCTCTTGGCAGACTAGAGTACACTTCTCATCAGGATGCCCTATCCCACCCAGCCTGCAGGTCAGACATCTCCAACTACTTTTCTTCAGACTACAAATATATTACTATCTTACTGACCTTCAGAGATCAGAAATCAAACTTAATTCTAATGTACAAAGAACATCAAGTTATATAATACAATTTATCTGAAGACTACATGCCGCTGAAAAAGTTAGCTTGGAAAAAAAATGAAAAGCTTGGTCTGAACTTACTTTTAAATAGCTGTTACTATACTTGCATTCAAAGTTTTATTCAACATTTTGTTAAAGAGCTAGAACCTCTGAACTACATTCTCAGACAGGTTTCGGCAATCACTGCCAAGCACGAGCAAAGCTATTCGAACATATCCATTGTGGAATATAGTTCGCTGCCTATAGGCCGCTATCCATAGCACTTTCAATTAGGGAACCTGGCCTATTCTTTCAGTGGCCCGCAGGACATGATCTAATTTTAAACTCCAATCTTCATTAGTACACCATAGTCTCAACCCTTAATCTCCTACCTAATTTAATTCTGCTCATCTACTCACTTGACCTCTACAAAGTTAAGGTTTTTTGCACAGTTGTAAATATCTTGCCTGGATACATACTATGGAGGATAAAGCTAGAGGACAAGATGATAGAATTACAGGTTATTACCCCAACAGGTCACAAACCTTCCAAGGTTCTGGCCTTGGGATCAGCCTTCTTTCCCTCTATTGGAAAACTTAAACTCTTTCCAGCTCAAGCCATCTGGCTCTCCCAGAGCAATTATCCTATGTAGATGGTTTTCTTTTACCCTGCATTAGACCAAACATCCTTCAGAAGCAGAGACCTATCATTTCCTTTCTTCTTCCACAGTTTGTACATTCGAATAGGGGGAGCTGCTGTGCTGCATAAGAATTTGCTTAAGACAGAATATGCTGTGGATCATAATCCAACAAATATGCACAACTCATCGGAACGCCTTTCCCTTTCCTCTGCAAGTTGCCTTCATCTTCTACCTTGGCATACAGTGCTAAGCATCGCTGTGTTGCCTCTACCATTTGTCCCTAATCCTAGGTTCCGTGCTCCCTAACTCTTTTATTGCTTAACTGTTCTCTCCTTTGTCCTTGGTAGTTTCACCAACTGATGGGTTTTTTTCTTTCAGTCAGATGTGAACTTGAAGCCCAGCTCTGCCTTTACTAGCCATGAGACCACAGACAACCCACTCACTAGCTCCTTTTCCTGTCACCATCAAAGGGTTTCTTTATACGTGTCCAATGCCACAATTGTGACCGCCTCAGAAACATGGATATATTTAAGCCCCCCAACCTAGCATAATATCTGGTACAGATAGGCAATCAGAAAAAATTTACTGAGTAAGCAAATCCCCTCAGGGTCTCAGGAGGGATTCATTCACTCATTCTGAGGACTTCTTTACTCCTGTTACAACATTTTGAAATGAAACCTTCCTGGGTTCAGAGTTTGCCCTTGTCACATATTCCATGTGCCATTTTTTTTAAGATTTTTATTTATTTATTTATTTATTTATTTATTTGACAGACAGAGATCACAGAGAGAGAGAGAGAAAGGAGGAAGCAGGCTCCTTGCTGAGCAGAGAGCCTGATGTAGGGCTCGTTCCCAGGACCCTGGGATCATGACCTGAGCCGAAGGCAGAGGCTTAACCCACTGAGACACCCAGACACCCTGATGTGCCATTTTTTAAAGGTAATCTCTACCCCCAACATGGGGCTCGAACTCACGAACCCGAGATCAAGGGTCACATGCCCTACCAAGTAAGCCAGCCAGGCACCCCCCAAAACTCCCCACATGCCATTTCCTATAGAGTTTTGTACAAGTCCAATTTTCCACTTGACTATAAGCTCTTTAAGGATATAGAGTATGTATTATTCATCTTTTAGTTATTCCCCTTTAAAGGTTATCATGATGACTCACAAACCTGAATTCCATAAAAAGGTTGCTTAATGAAAAGCTAGTGCAAAAGCAGGGTAACAAGTATGAAGTGCTTTATATAAACAAGACATTTCCGTGATTCCTGTGCTGGTCCCCCTTGTTATAATCTCTCCTCTGCCAGCATTTCCGTGGTCTAGAGTATAACCGTGGTAATGAGAAAGCTCTGGCTTTCA